>NC_082667.1:28407500-28714442 GCF_025265405.1 Mesoplodon densirostris
AAATTCCTTCCTGACCTTGCAAATGATCATTTTCTTTCTTGAAGCATGAGATTTGATTGCCCTTGCAATCTGGGCTCACACTTACTGCCTGCACTGTGAATAACAGTTCCTTTCTCAGTCATAGTGTTTGACTCTATGACCTCCCACAGAAATGAATTCCAGGCACAGACAGTGCATTGGAAAATGGAGATGGGAGTTCTTTGATACTAGATGTTCAAAGTGTTGAGCTAGGAGCATCCTGCTCTGAATTCTCTATAAATGCAAATCTAGCTGGGTCACAGAGGAGGTATCCAAATAGTCTCGTGAAGCATTTGCCCTATAAAACCGTACTTAAAAATCCCAGAGTGGATAGCAGGTATAGCTTTTTGTCCCTATCTGGATTAGAGGAAGTGGAGAATATTTTGCCAGTAAGCATGGCTAGAGGAAAGCAAGCCATTTTGGTAAATTACTAATTCAGACTTGTTTTCAGAACATGTGATATTGATGGAACCAGGGTAAAAGTTGAACTTTGCTTTATTAGTTTTTTGATAATAAGAATATTTGTATGGTGCTTTGTAGTTTATAATGTGATTTTTCTGGGTTAAAGTTATCTCGTTTGATTTTCTTAGCAGTCCTCAAAGTAGGGAAGTATTATTGTTATTGGCACAAATTCCCAGTAATTATGAAAATAATTTTAGAAGGGAATACATAAAATACTCAGGAAAGCAACAGTTTTGAAGTATTCTCAGATACTTTGGAAGGGCTTATTTGCATATAAACAGAGTGCTCATTATCAATCAAACTTATCAACTCTTTTATGCATCCAAAGGAGTTTTACCACAGTTTGAACAAATTGACATTGTTCAATATTTGTCCTTATGTGCATGGCTTATTTCACTTGGCAAAGTGTTTTCAAGGTTCCTCCATATCAGTATATCAGTAGTATGTGTCAGAATTTTCTTCCTTTAGGGCTGAGTAATATTCTATTACATGTAATATGACCTTTTATTTATCGATTCTTCTGTTAATGGACATTTGGGTTGCTTCTACCTTTTGGCTATTGTGGTTATGGATACTTTTAATTGAAGAATTTTATTATTTAAAACACTACTGAATAATCTCGGTAGGTAAACTTATTTTTATAAGGTGATTTAAAATGTAGATATGATTGCTTCCATAATTATTTTTATTATCATCCATTATTGTTCCTTTGAAATACTCAAGAGTATTTTATTGGCAAATATTTATTGCCTTAACTTGAAAATCCTATAATATGTTGAGTACCTATGAGCACTATGGCTTAGATACTGAAAAGACAGACATGGACAGAGGACATAAATGTGGAGATAGTCATAGCCAAACATAGTATGCAGATTTGAATTGTTTGACCTGCACAGTATGTATAAATTAAAAAAAAATTAGTTGCTGATATCTAGAAATCAGGAGATTTTTACTTTAAATTCTAGATTTTGGTTTCTCAGAAAATCTGGAACATCTGGCAATATCCTAGACCACTTTTCCACATGACAACATTTTGTGGGGCTGAGTGGCAGCTGCCACCATTAGACAGAATTCATACTCTTCAGTTGAACATAGATGCTATATTATCTGCTTTTCTCAGTTTTACGTTGCTAGCCAACAGACCTCTTCTCTGGAGCTGTGCTGTACTTGACACGTGGCTAGTCCAAATGAGACATGCTGTAACTGTGAAATTCACATTGGATTTCAAAGATTTGGCCTGAAATAGGATGGCAAAATATTTCATTAATAATTTTTGTATTGATTGTGTTTTTAAATGGTAATATTTTGGTTAAATAAATTACTAAAATAAATTTAACTTGTTTCTTTTTACCTCTTTTAAAATGTGGCTACTAGACAATTTAAGATTACATGTGTGCCTCACATTAGATTTCTGTTGGACAGTACTACTCTTGATGGTCATGGCCTAGTACAGGTGTTGCTAAACAATAGTGCATGAGCCAAATCTGACTGGTTACCTGTTTTGGTATGATCTACAACTTAAGAATGATTTTCACAGGTGAATATTTGCAATTTTTTTGATTATAGGGAACATTTAGCTTTGAACCCCAATTAAGTGAAATGTTATTCCCCCCCAAAGAATTTTATTTTTCTCATTAGTAGACTTGTAGTACAAAACATTGTACTCAATTATTATTATATTTTGAATTTCCTCAAAAGTTTATGAAAATTTGTTTTTTTTTCTATCGTTATTCAAGTTCCTGTATTTTATCCTTGATGCTCCTTCTTGGTATGCAAAGCCTAAAATGTTTACTCTCTGTCTTTTTACAGAAAAAGTTCACTAACCATTGGTCCAATAGGAAGCTGATGCAGGAAGTTCCAGCTTTCCGAGGAAGTTAAGCATAGTGGAAATGCTCTGGATTATGATAGGCAAGGGTTCCAATCTTATCAATTGATGTATTCTCTGAGTCTTAGTTTTCTTATCTGTAAAATGGCAATAATGATTCCTTTCTGAATTGTTTTGAAGACTAGGTAAGATACTGTACAAGATGTTTTGTGGAATAAGTGACTAGCACTTCCTCTGCCTAGAATGCTGTTCCTTGTCATACCTGAGTTGGTGACTTCTTGCCTATTTCTATCTAAGAGAAGTATTTCTTGCTCTGGCCCCAAGCCTAGGTTAGCTCTCCCTGGAAATCCTGCCCTTTTTTTATGCTTATCATGCTTACTGCTGTTTGTCCCACATCTATCTGCTTTCTAAGATTTTAAGGTCTATGAGGGAAGTGTCTTGATAACCACTGTTTTCTAGGACTAACACATAATAAGTATTCAATTTTTTTTGAGTGATGTTGATGCAAAATGCTATACATATGACACAGAAAACGAGAAGAATTCAGAAGGAAGAGATTTGTTTTTTCCACAGAGATTTCAAAGTTTGTGTCTAGAGATTTTGGCCATGTTTTAGGACATATAATTTAAACATGCTTTATTATTCCCTGCTACAATACTTGGATTTTCTCACTCATCTTTCTTAAAGATGAGTGAGGAAATGCAAGTAAAACACTAAACACAGTGCCTGGCACATAGTAAGGCCTCAACAAATTCTCTCTTCTCTAATGGTGGATGATGATGATAAATCAGAATATTGAACATAAAAATAAGCAAAGTATCTATGTACTTGATAAAATTGAGAGATCAAAAATTTTGGAGAATGGAAGGGAATCCATTTTAGAGAAAGTAAATTAGTCATTCCAGCACCCAAATTCAAACCACTCTCATCAACAAAAGTCAACTTTATTTTTTTAATGAACAGGATTTGAAGTATAGGAGAGTAAAAACTTAGAATCCAGATCAACTTCTGAAAACCAAAACTAAATTTTGTCCTGAGTTTATATATTAGTTACAAGTTTATATGATAAATGTCTATGTGTCAAAATGTTTCTGGTCAGAATGACAACTGGCAGTTGTGGCTCCTTTCCCTTCAGAACACGAGGCTTAACAGATGGGAAGAAAAAGCACGTATTAGGGTCCACGTTAGCCTTTGCCAACTGGAATGGACACTAAGGCTCTAGAGAGGCTGGAGCTGATAATAAAATGCAGCCTCAGGGTTCTCTCTTACAGCCTTACCTAACCTTGTAATGGAGGTCACCTGTTATATTTTAAAAGGCCAAATTTGGATGATGAACATGGTTCCAGAAGATGGAGTCATTAGCCTCCTTAATTTTATATATAGTACCAAACTTCAGGAATTTCTGGAATTTCTTTTGAGAATTCTATGTATTCCAGCCATAGTTTTCCAAGTCTTCAGCTTTATTCAGTTTAACCAATATTTGTCAAGTATCTACTGTGTGCTGGGCATTAAGGATACAGAGTTGAATATAGATTCAGAAACTACTTTAGAGGAGCTCAGAGTCTGGTGGATGAGATCAGTGTGCAAGACACACCAATTCACTGCATAAGTGCTGTGAGAGCACTCTGCACAGTTACTGTAGAAGCATCAAAGATGGGCTCCCATGCCTAGGACCTAGAACCAATCAAAGCAGTCTTCCTGGTTGAGTTAAACCAGAGTCAGTGTGTGTGTGTGTGTGTGTGTGTGTGTGTGTGTGTGTAAGGGAGGTGGTGGTAGTATAACTTAGAGTTATGGCCATCTGTTTTTATCCTTCTAACTTTCTTAACCCACAATAAAACTCGAGGTTATAACACAATGAGTATGGTGGTAATTCTCAGTGGTGGTGGAGAAAGCTCAGAATGGGATAGGGGATGTAAAGAATGGATCTTGAGATTCTCTCACAATATCAGGGTGTAGGGGCATTGGTGAGTAGCTGTAGAAATGGGATTTTGGTGGCATAGAAAAAGGCCAAGTCAGAGTTGTGGACAAAGATGAGAAATGAGGCAAGGGAAGAGGAAGAAACCAGATAATGAGGCCATGATAAGGAGCATGGGTTTGTATCCTGTGAGCAGTGGGGAGTCACTGAAGAGTTTTGAGTGGACAGTGACATAGTCAGATTTTTGCCTTAGAGCCTAAAAACAGGCTAAATAAAAAATGCAGATATGTGTGGTTTTTGCCTGTTCAAGATTTTTAAAGTTTTTGATCAAGTACTGAGAAAATATCCAAACTTTAGGACTGTATTCTCATATGGCAACAATATGATGGAAATCAGTAGCAGTTGACCCATTGGATGAAGAATCTACCATCTTTCTCTCAGGGACCACACATTAAAGCTCATGGAAGGGTATTGTTCCAATTTTGATCACTCCTGAACAGGTCAGTGTGAATGCTGTTTTGTGATTATTCAGGACTGAACCAGTTGCCCCGCCCTATAATGGCAGAGTTTGTCATGATTATTATCTCTTAACCAGGACCAAATGGAACAGGAAAAGGATCAGTAACCTTAAAGATGGCCAAGGGTGCAGAGTGGAGAGTATAGGCCCATCCTAGTAGATGGAAAGATAGTAAATAACTAATCATACAAATATATGAGCTGGTGTGCTAGAGTTATGAAGAGACTGCTCTGACAGAACAAAAAGGATGACAGATTGCCTTGGGAAAAGCAACCTGAAGAGAGGTTAGAGAAGACTTTATTAAGCAGAGAAGAAAATTTCCCCCAAACAGTCTTAGAGTTCAGTTGTTATCTCAGCTGAATTATTTTGCTCTCAAGAGTGTCCTGGTTGGACAGTAGATCACATGGTCACCCTATATAGAGCAGCAGTGTGCTGGAGACTTCTAGCCTTCCAGCAGAATCATTCTCTCTTTTTGACCTTGGCGACACTATCTCCCAGCCTGACTTGCAGTTGGAGGTGGCCCTGTGACTAAGTTCTCTTCAGTGAAATGGGAGCAAAAGTGATGTGTTCCCAACAGCAGAAGAACTGAGGAAGTATGAAAATAAAAAGCCAATGTGCTTCTTTCCCTATCCCAAACTTCTCATGTCACAAATCTAGCTTGTACTATGATTAGAAGAGAGCTTGAAATCAGGCATGACACTGAAATTTTGAACAAGGTTGGATGAAATTTTAATACCTGTAAGTACTAGGTAGTTCTAGATCTGCTTAAGATGTTTTGTAAGGGACAAGTGAAGACATTGCCATGCAATAAAAAACAAGTTGCCAAATAATATGGCGGTGATACCATTTCTGTAAACATAAAATCCATATATTTTATATGTACTTATATTTCTATATATGTGCATAGGAAGAGGTCCAAGCTATTAAATACAAAACTATTAACAGTACCTCTGAGTTCTCATTAATTGTACTAATCAGTTGTATTAGAATGCATTAATAGAAATTTTCAGAGTGGAAAAATAACATTGGGTGTTAATTTTGATAATCCTAGAGATGAAGTGGATGTTTGGTAAGGAATTATACACAAGTACTTTACTATGTTTGATGATAGCTGTTGCCAGTCAGTGGATCTTAATCTAGGGGTTTTTTTTTGTTTTTTTTTTTTGTACAAACCTAAAAAAAATTCTCCTAAAGTCTCCAGATGTAACTTATTTTCTTATTAATGTCATCAAATGTCAATTCATATAAATAGTATTCTGATTTTTAACTCTGAGCTTTCATAATCAAATACTCTAATATGAAGGAAGAATTTGCCAATTTGTCTGTTACTATCTAGCTATTTCCTCATTTTAAAATCATATTTCCTGATGTATCCAAGACATAATTAAAAACCATGGGCCCTGGAGTCAGACATGCCTGGATTTGAATCTCAGTTCTTTAAATTTCTTTACTGTGTGTTAACAAGCAAGTTACTTTACCTCTTTAAGCATCATTTACAGAACTTCCTGAAGCGTTTTTGAGGATTAAATGCTATAGTGCATCCCCAGTGTGCAGAACAGTGTGACAGAGTAGACAGTGAGAGTCCCAGCCTTATCTCTACCCAGTCTTTGCTCTCATCTCAGTTCACTTTTAAGAAGCAGTAAATATAGTTTAATGCAGTTATTAAATAAGAATTCATAAACCTTCCATTGCCCTGCATTAATTTACACTACCCAGCCTCTCAAAAGAGTTTAACAGGCTGTTGCTAATTTGAAAGCAAAGGTGTTAATAGTATTTTATCTTTTTTGTCTCTTTTTTGTAAATTTCTTGTTTTCTTCTGAATTATATTTTATCTTTCAAAGATTGAAATAAAATGAGGGAAAAGATAATTATGTTGGAACAAATGTGGACAGAAGACATTTTAAAAATGAGTAGTAACATATATATATTGGTGGGTAACAGGAAAAGAAGCAATATTAAAAAGAGTCTGTTTTTTAATTGCAAGATTCATGCATGTATATGTATTAATATTGTAGAAAATTTATAGAGATAAACTGATGTAAATAAGAAAAAAGCTACACCATCCACAGTCTCACCAGTCTGAGTAGTTATTCTCAATATTTTAGTATATGTCCTTCTCATATACTGATATATATTTAAAATCTTATTTATTTTTTTAAAAAAGTAAATTAATTTAAATTAATTTATTTTTGGCTGCACGCAGGCTTTCTCTAGTTGTGGCGAGCGGGGGCTACTCTTCATTGTGGTGAGCGGGGGCTACTCTTCGTTGTGGTGTGTGGGCTTCTCATTGTGGTGGCTTCTCTTGTTGTGGAGCACGGGCTCTAGGTGCACGGGCTTCAGTAGTTGTGGCACGCGGGCTCAGTAGTTGTGGCTTGCAGGCTTTAGAGCGCAGGCTCAGTAGTTGTGGCACACGGGCTTAGTTGCTCCGCGGCATGTGAGATCTTCCCGGACCAGGGCTCGAACCCGTGTCCCCTGCATTGGCAGGCGGATTCTTAACCACTGTGCCACCAGGGAAGTTCCCTTATTTATTTACTTTCTGAGACTATTTTTTCAGGTAGTATATTGTTACCGTTTCCCATTATTAAATATTCCATAGCATTATTTTAAGTGGATGATGATATTCTAGTCAAAAGCTTTATTTTACTAATCTTCTTAATTTTGAAATTTATGCATGCAATTTTTTTTACTGTTGCAAAACAATGTTTTGTCATCATTTTAGTCAGTTTTCTGGTGCATATCCGTAATTATTTCCTATTGAAAAATTCCTAGAAGTGGAATGTCCAGATAAAAGGTTGTGCACATTTTAAAGGTTTGATATACGTTGCCAAAGCTTCCTCTAATGAGCTGTAACATTTATGCTTTCATTAGCAATATGTGAAAGAACCAGTTTCCCTGTATTCAGTATTCCTTGAATTCACTAATCCTTATCAGTAGAAAAAATTTTTTGACCAATCAGTAAGTTAAACACATCATCTCATTGTTTTAGTTTGAATTATTTTATTAGTAGTAATATTGAACTTTATGTTTTCTTTGGCAATTTGTATTTTTTTAAGGAATTGAGTGTTCATTTCCTTTGCTCCTATTTTCCTTGGTGTTTATCTTTTTCTTAATTATTTTTTTAGTCTACTTAAAAGTGTTCTTTACATATTAAGGATATTAACCTATTGTCATGTTGCAAATATTTTCTCAGTATATTGTTGCTTTTCGATTTTATTAAAGCTCCTTTTTGAGATACAGAAGTTTAAGACTTTCATTTACTTAAATCTATCCATGTAAGACTTAGAGAGACATTTTCTTTTCAGACTCTACAAATTCAACTATATTATCTTCCAGCACTTTTATAATTATATTTAAATCTTTAAGTCACTAAAACTGTTTAAAGTAAAAAAATGGATCCAACATATTTTTCTAAAGTGATAGTTGTTCATTCCAATACTACTTACAAAATCCACCCCTTTCCTTTTTGAATTGAAATTTGGACCACAACCCCTTCTCTGAACTTTCTGGGGCTAGATGTATTTTGGAACTCATAATGTTTGGGATTTTAGAAAGTAATGTAGCACATAGACCATATAGTGTATAAAAACTGTAGTGGGGTCTGAAACAGTTCCCTGTACTAAAGTACTTTAATATTTTCACAGTAAAACATTCACACTAAGTGATATAAGTAATGTCTATAAATCAGTCCCTGCTAGGTTTTGCTGCCTGATAAGTTCTAAAAAAAATTCAGTTTTCAGAAATTTTTGAATTTCATAATTGTGACTAAGAGATTTTAGACTTGTATCACATGTAACATGTAATAAAGCCCTAAGTATATAAGTTGTGTCTATTTTGGCCTGATATTTAGTTCTGTCATCTGTCATGGTACACAGTGTGATACACTGCTTTAGTGATTTTTGTTTTAAGGTATGTTTTAATACTAGTTTTACTATTTCTCCTTTTTTCCAAAAATTTCTTTGTCATAGTTTTTAGATGCATTAGAGAATTCTTTCCTCAAGGCTCAAACAAATTACATGGGAGAATTATAGATTAGTTTGGGGGAAGCACAGCAGACAGGGTTGAGCCATGCTGACGATGGGCAGAGTTGTGCTCCCTGTGTCTGGGTACTGAGTCACTTTTGTACTCACTCTTAAATAACTCCTTGGGCTTCCCTGGTGGCGCAGTGGTTGAGAATCTGCCTGCTAATGCAGGGGACACGGGTTCGAGCCCTGGTCTGGGAGGATCCCACATGCCGTGGAGCAACTAGGCCCGTGAGCCACACTACTGAGCCGGTGCGTCTGGAGCCTGTGCTCCGCAACAAGAGAGGCCATGATAGTGAGAGGCCCGCGCACCGCGATGAAGAGTGGCCCCCGCTTGCCACAACTAGAGAAAGCCCTCGCACAGAAACGAAGACCCAACACAGCAAAAATAAATAAAATAAATTAATAAACTCCTACCCCCAACATCTAATAAATAAATAAATAAATAAATAAATAAATAACTCCTCAACTTTCAAGACCAACTTGAGAATCGCTGGTCTCTTGACACATACCTGAAAGTATATCTTGCTGGACATCCCGAGGTGCTCTCATGTTATCTCATATTTATCTTAAAAACCTCCTAGGAGCTATGCTATAAAGAAACCCATTTGTCTTGGTTTAACTTAGTGTTTAGGAAGATCATTTGACTGCAACATCCCTATATCACAATACCCAGCACATAGTTTAGGAAACAGTTGTCCAATGAAAAATAAAAGTACTTACAATTTGAGGATTCTCATCCTTCACTAATCCATCACAGGTGTTTATTGAATGTCTACTATCTTCCTGTTATGGTTTATTTATTAGGGGATATAAAAGAATTGTAAGACATGGTACCTTACCCCAGGAACAAACATAATGAAAACAATTAGGGAAATGCTGACTGTGGAAGTGTAATTCTCAATGGACTGTTAGCCCTCTGAAGGTACAGAGGCACCTAATCAATATTTGTATCACTGGAACCAGTACAGTGCATTGTTTGTATCAGCACTACCATTCAGAAATATACTAGATAAAAGAGTGAAAGAAAGGAGAGAGGAAGGAGCACCCTCTATAGGATATGGCAGTATATTTTGGCTCATACATGCACACGAGGGGAAGACAAAGCCAGAGTGGACTTCACAAATGAGACTGGACCAAAGTTGGGTGACAAAGGATTGATGGGGATGTTTCCCCCATCACTGTGGGAAATAATGGTTGAAAATAGGCTTATTGGAGATGTAAGTGTATCACACCCAGCCTAACACATGTTCAGACACTGTTCTAGAAGGATAGAGGCCCATCTGACTTACCCTCTCTGGGCTCCAGAATCTTAACTATGGTTCTCAAGGAGTTCTCTGATTCAGATAGCTGTTTTAGTGGGTGAGAAAAAATGCAGTTCATTACTCTGTGTAAAATAGTGAAACATTCTAGTGCAGGAAATGGCGCAGGACTGGTCTAACAAAAATAGTAGGGTAAGTTAGACATAATTCAGAAGCAGCCTGCCACATAAATGCTTCTCAGATGAACTCTGAAGTTTTTTTCAAGAATCCATAAACACTAAAATGGTTTCCTTGATACCCTTATTTGATTTACTCAATTTAGTAATTACCAGCTTATCAATTTCCCCCAAAATGTACAGTCTGACTGTGAGATTTTGTTTTATTTCTCTCCTTTGCTTTATAAACACTGTTTTTGCCTTTGTTCCTTGGCTCAGTCTATAAACAGATTCTCTTACATGTGTGGACACAATTTGTGTGCAAAATAACTACTAAATGACTCCGAGTTATTTTCTGACACAAATACTACTTTCTTCCTGAGCTCTTGCCCACTGGATCTGGGGGGAAAATAACTGAATGTCCAATTCAGTTCAAAGCTTAGTCTGATCTGATCATTTAAATAGTTATTTTAGGTCATTATTTCTCTCAGATAGACTCTCCTGTATTCTGCTGGTTTCCTTCAGGTAGTATATGGAAGAAGAGGTTGTGTGGCTTTCAGATCCTTAAAGCACCGGGGTAAGGGACCCCTGACCTCATGCTGGCCCATTGGAATGTACATGTTGGCACAGCAGCTGCTCGCCAGTAGAAGGATGTCCCTTGTTCACCTAGTTGCTGGATGCTCTTCTGGCCTATAGTGTGTGAACTTACAGCTCATTCTCTTGGCCCAGGCACTTTCTCTGATGGTGATTCCTGGATGATCCAACCTAAACTTGACTTCCTGTGGTATTAGAGATAGCCCTCCAAAGTCTGACTGAGATGCCCATTTGGCCCTGGATCAAGTGGTTTGTGGTGCTGCTCTCACTACAGAGCAAGCTCTCCTCACTATGTGAATAACCTGTGATAGATTTCACTGAGACCCTTCCATGTCACAAGACACAGAAACCAAGGGTGGTTCAGGAGAGTTAAACCTCAGACCTCCCTCTCCCTGCCGGTATCATGTCATCTTGTCAACCTGGTTGTTTCCTAAGTTGCTGCAGGACAGTTTCCTCCCTGTGTCCATATTGAGGGGAGGGGAACAGAAGACCCCTCTGCCCAAGGATTGTTTCCACTTACCTGACACTTGTCTCCCTTCCGAAGCCACACCCTAAAAGAGGGGAACTTAAGACCTGATTCTTCTGGCTATTTTACTTTCTTGCTTCTCTCTCTGAGACTTCTTCCAATTTTTCCTCTAGGACAGAAGGAAGTAGGCTTTAATTTTGTTCCTACATTGTATCTTATTCCTGATTCCAGCAAAGGCCTAATAGCAGTCAGTCATTACTCTTAATTTACAAAGGGAAATTTATGGGCTAAGTCATCTAAGTTTAGCTGTTTATATGCTAATGGAGGGTGGTAAAGGGTTTTCTTGAAAGGCAGATCCTTTCTCAAGGCAACAGTCTTATATGCAGGGATACTGTTTTGTTGCACATTTCTGCTGTACATGACAGAAGCAATATCACTGTGACAAATCTTAGGGATACCTGGAATAGTTTGGGCAGTCTTGTACGTGGAAAGGCCAAAAAGAAAAGGATAATCTTTAAACCATTACTCTTGTTACATTACCCTTTATAATACCCAAAGGACACATTAAGACATTTGAGTGGGATACCTTTACTTACTAGGAATAGAGACTCATTCAGATCTTCTGAAGTAATGCGGCATTTACCGTGAGGACATATATGACATATCTGTTAGAGTTTATTAGTTGCAATCAGTGGGGTGTGTCTCAGGCTAACTTAGGCAGAAACAGAATTTAATGGGATGGCAGGTGGTACCACATGGAATTCAAGGAAAGACCAAACAAAGGGGCTGTAGAAAGAACTGGAACAACTCCAGACATCTGGATTTAAGGGACAATCTCCTCAGAGTGCTATTAGTGGGACAGATTCTCTCCAGCTGTTTATGTCTCTGTATGGTTCCCCTCATGACTCTGTATCTCTGAAGAGAGGCTGGTTTGTCTGGGGAGGCCAGGGGTCTACCTCTTGGCCAGAGTAGCACAGTTCCTCCAAAACTGCACATGATGGTGGAAGAAATGGCGTAGAGAGTCAGTCTGACAGGGCAAGCTGAGTTGAATTTAGGGCATGTGGCATTCCTAATTGTGATAGAATGTTTAGGCAGAAAGTTTATAATCTGGCTACTAAGTCAGGACTAACTCAGCACCACTTTCCCCACAAATGTGGAAAAGCTAAAATTTGTTTATGATTACTTTTTTTAAAAAACAGGAAAAGAAGGAGATTTTAAAAGTAGTTTGTTTCTTTAAGTGTTAAATAAATTGAAGGTAAGCTCTTATGGAGAATTCTCTTTTACATCCCTTTAGACAAACTATAAATATTTTAAAATATTACTGTTTTAAAATGGTTATGAAGTATTTGCTGGTTTTTAAATATTATGAAGATTTCTTTTTCAAATTCTCTTTTTAAACAAACTGACCTCAAAAAGCTACAGGCTCTGGTAAAGGTAGCTTTTTTTCAAAGAATTGGCAAGGATGGGAGAGGAACCCCTGGCTTTGGAAGGCCTGGGCTGTATGAACCATCACTATTGCCCAGTGTCTCAGAACTAATTTGTGGCAGAGCCAGAATTCGCAGCTAGTTTTGAATTAAGGATTCTGCTCTTTTCCCAAAGTATAAAAGTGGCACTCTTGAATTTTTTTGTAGAAGGGATTTAAATGAGATAACCCTGTTAGAAGTGGGGGCTAGGTCAGGACTTTCTTAAGGTCCAGGTCTAAGACTGGAACTGAGTTAAGTATATATAGCTTGAGAGGATGGGGCTGAGCCAAGGGAAAGCTAAGTACCGAGTCCTCCATTATGCCCTTACTATAGGACTAGCACCTTATTGGGATGGACATATATACACTAATATGTATAAAATAGATAACTAATAAGAACCTGCTGTATAAAAAAAAAGAAAGAAAAGAAGTAGATTAAGTTACACTAACCATCTAGTCCTTGTTCTCATTCCTTCCATTCAGACCATTGCCAAGGCTTGCCCGCTTGGGTCAGCTATGTCCTTTCTCTCTGCTTATGCTTTAAGGCTCAGTTTTCTCTCCTTCCCCTCCCAAAGTCACGTCAAAGCAATCACTGATTGTATTTAGAACAAATTTTATCATGTAATTAATTACTAATTAGTAATATTAATTAATAATATTGCTCTATATTATCACTTCTTTTCCTAGCTAGGTACTGCCCATCATTTTTTGACTTTCTGTCTCCAGGCACTCCATCCCCCAATAATATTTTTATTATTTTTATACTTATAGATTGTATTGTTTATACCTCCATTTGACAATTAATTATGATCTACCTTCTGCCATATATTGTTTCTCACTTTCTATTGTTTTTTATTTATTTATTGTCTCCTCAACCATATCACACTTTGCTATTAACCTATTTGTACCTAGAAAAATGTCTAGTGCGGTTATATTATATATAAGCATGTTATATTATTTAAGGCTGTGATTTTCTAAATTGATGAGGTGATTTGGAATCAACTGGATTCACTTCTAGGTTCCAACCCTCTCCTTGCCTATAATACCAACTTTATTTAATTAAGAGCTAAGCGTTTGTTTAAAGATTTCAGAGACCACCCCTCCCCGCCCCACCATGAGGACCATTTATTAAACAGACCATGTGTATTTTTCATTTGCCCAGCCTAATTATAAACCTTGAATCCTGGTCCGGTGCTTCTTCACAGTCCCTAGCTTGATTTTGAATAAATAGTAGGTTTTTAATAAACATTAAGGTGAAATAAGAGTATTATATTTATATCATGAATTTTAGGTTTAGTTCAATTCTAAAGGATATTTAAATTAATTTTAAGTCAAAAATAGTTGATTTCTTTAACATTACAAGTGTTGAGCACATGAAATCATTTCTTAAAGAGATTCACACATGCGCACGCGCACACACCCACACACACATACTGCAAAAACCCCATGTCAGAGTTCCATGAATCACCTTTAATATTTTTTTTGGTTGATATGTCTTTTTTTTACATCTTTATTGGAGTATAATTGCTTTACAATGGTGTGTTAGTTTCTGCTTTATAACAAAGTGGATCAGTTATACATATACATATGTTCCCTTATCTCTTCCCACTTGTGTCTCCCTCCCTCCCACCCTCCCTATCCCACCCCTCTAGGTGGTCAAAAGGACTGAGCTGATTTCCCTGTGCTATGCATCTGCTTCCCACTAGCTATCTATTTTACGTTTGGTAGTGTATATATGTCCATGCCACTCTCTCACTTTGTCACAGCTTAGCCTTCCCCCTCCCCATATCCTCAAGTCCATTCTTTAGTAGGTCTGTGTCTTTATTCCTGTCTTACCCCTAGGTACTTCTTGACATTTTTTTTTCTTAAATTCCATATATATGTGTTAGCATACAGTATTTGTCTTTCTCTTTCTGACTTACTTCACTCTGTATGACAGACTCCAGGTCCATCCACCTCATTACAAAGAGCTCAATTTCGTTTCTTTTTATGGCTGAGTAATATTCCATTGTATATATGTACCACATCTTCTTTATCCATTCATCCGATGATGGACACTTAGGTTGTTTCCATCTTCTGGCTATTGTAAATAGAGCTGCAATGAACATTTTGGGACATGACTCTTTTTGAATTATGGTTTTCTCAGGGTATTTGCCCAGTAGTGGGATTGCTGGGTCATATGATAGTTCTATTTGTAGTTTTTTAAGGAACCTCCATACTGTTCTCCGTAGTGGCTGCACCAATTCACATTCCCACCAGCAGTGCAAGAGTGTTCCTTTTTCTCCACACCCTCTCCAGCATTTATTGTTTCTAGATTTTTTGATGATGGCCATTCTGACTGGTGTGAGATGATATCTCATTGTAGTTTTGATTTGCATTTCTCTAATGATTAATGATGTTGAGCATTCTTTCATGTGTTTGTTGGCAGTCTGTATATCTTCTTTGGAGAAATGTCTATTTAGGTCTTCTGCCCATTTTTGGATTGGGTTGTTTGTTTCTTTGTTATTGAGCTGCATGAGCTGCTTATAAATTTTGGAGATTAATCCTTTGTCAGTTGCTTCATTTGCAAATATTTTCTCCCATTCTGAGGGTTGTCTTTTGGTCTTGTTTATGGTTTCCTTTGCTGTACAAAAGCTTTGAAGTTTCATTAGGTCCCATTTGTTTATTTTTGTTTTTATTTCCATTTCTCTAGGAGGTGGGTCAAAAAGGATCTTGCTGTGATTTATGTTGTAAGGTGTTCTGCCTATGTTTTCCTCTAAGAGTTTGATAGTGTCTGGCCTTACATTTAGGTCATTAATCCATTTTGAGCATATTTTTGTGTATGGTGTTAGGGAGTGACCTAATCTCATACTTTTACATGTCCCTGTCCAGTTTTCCCAGCACCACTTATTGAAGAGGCTGTCCTTTCTCCACTGTACATTCCTGCCTCCTTTATCAAAGATAAGGTGACCATATGTGCGTGGGTTTATCTCTGGGCTTTCTATCCTGTTCCACTGATCTATATTTCTGTTTTTGTGCCAGTGCTATACTGTCTTGATTACTGTAGCTTTGTAGTATAGTCTGAAGTCAGGGAGCCTGATTCCTCCAGCTCCATTTTTCGTTCTCAAGATTGCTTTGGCTATTTGGGGTCTTTTGTGTTTCCATACAAATTGTGAAATTTTTTGTTCTAGTTCTGTGAAAAATGCCAGTGGTAGTTTTTTTTTTTTTTTTTTTTTTCTTTTTGTGGTACGCGGGCCTCTCACCATTGTGGCCTCTCCTGTTGCACAGCACAGGCTCTGGACGTGCAGGCCCAGCAGCCATGGCTCATGGGCCCAGCCGCTTCACGGCATGTGGGATCCTCCTGGATCAGGGCACAAACACGTGTCCCCTCCATCGGCAGGCGGACTCCCAACCACTGCACCACCAGGGAAGCCCTGCCAGTGGTAGTTTGATAGGGATTGCATTGAATCTGCAGATTGCTTTGGGTAGTAGGGTCATTTTCACAATGTTGATTCTTCCAATCGAAAAACATGGTATATCTCTCCAGCTATTTGTATCATCATTTATTTCTTTCATCAGTGTCTTATAATTTTCTGCATACAGGTTTTTGTCTCCTTAGGTAGGTTTATTCCTAGATATTTTATTCTTTTTGTTGCAGTGGTAAATGGGAGTGTTTTCTTGATTTCACTTTCAGATTTTTCATAATTGGTGTACAGGAATGCCAGAGATTTCTGTGCATTAATTTTGTATCCTGCTACTCTACCAGATTCATTATTAGCTCTAGTAGTTTTCTGGTAGCATCTTTAGGATTCTCTGTGCATAGTATCATGTCATCTGCAAATAGTGACAGCTTTACTTCTTCTTTTCCTATTTGGATTCCTTTTATTTCCTTTTCTTCTCTGATTGCTGTGGCTAAAACTTCCAAAACTATGTTGAGAGTGGGCAACCTTGTCTTGTTCCTGATCTTAGTGGAAATGGTTTCAGTTTTTCGCCATTGAGGACGATGTTGGCTGTGGGTTTGTCATATATGGCCTTTATTATGTTGAGGAAAGTTCCCTCTATGCCTACTTTCTGCAGGGTTTTTATCATAAATTGGTGTTGAATTCTGTCAAAAGCTTTTTCTGCATCTATTGAGATGATCATATGGTGTTTCTCCTTCAGTTTGTTAATATGGTGTATCACGTTGATTGATTTGCGTATATTGAAGAATCCTTGCATTCCTGGAATAAACCCCACTTGATCATGGTGTATGATCCTTTTAATGTGCTGTTGGATTCTGTTTGCTAGTATTTTGTTGAGGATATTTGCATCTATGTTCATCAGTGATATTGGCCTGTAGTTTTCTTTCTTTGTGACATCCTTGTCTGGTTTTGGTATCAGGGTGATGGTGGCCTTGTAGAATGAGTGTGGGAGTGTTCCTCCCTCTGCTATATTTTGGAAAAGTTTGAGAAGGATAGGTGTTAGTTCTTTTCTAAGTGTTTGATAGAATTCGCCTGTGAAGCCATCTGGTCCTGGACTTTTGTTTGTTGGAAGATTTTAAATCACAGTTTCAATTTTAGTGCTTGTGATTGGTCTGTTCATATTTTCTATTTCTTCCTGATTCAGTCATAGCAGGTTGTGCATTTCTAAGAATTTGTCCATTTCTCCCAGCTTGTCCATTTTATTGGCATAGAGTTGCTTGTAGTAATCTCTCATGATCTTTTGTATTTCTGCAGTGTCTGTTGTTACTTCTTTTTCATTTCTAATTCTATTGATTTGAATCTTCTCCCTTTTTTTCTTGATGAGTCTGGTTAATGGTTTATCAATTTTGTTTATCTTCTCAAAGAACCAGCTTTTAGTTTTATTGATCTTTGCTATCGTTTCCTTCATTTCTTTTTTATTTATTTCTGATCTTTATGATTTCTTTCCTTCTGCTAACTTTGGGTTTTTTTTGTTCTTCTTTCTCTAATTGCTTTAGTTGCAAGTTTAGGTTGTTTATTCGAGATGTATCCTGTTTCTTAAGGTAGGATTGTATTGCTATAAACTTCCCTCTTAGAACTGCTTTTGCTGCATCCCATAGGTTTTTGGTCGTCGTGTCTCCATTGTCATTTGTTTCTAGGTATTTTCTGATTTCTTCAGTGATCACTTCGTTATTAAGTAGTGTATTGTTTAGCCTCCATGTGTTTGTATTTTTTACAGATCTTTTCCTGTAATTGATATCTAGTCTCATAGCATTGTGGTCGGAAAAGATACTTGATATAATTTCAATTTTCTTAAGTTTACCAAGGCTTGATTTGTGACCCAAGATATGATCTATTCTGGAGAATGTTCCATGAGCACTTGAGAAAAATGTGTATTCTCTTCTTTTTGGATGGAATGTCCTATAAATATCAATTAAGTCCATCTTGTTTAATGTATCATTTAAAGCTTGTGTTTCCTTATTTATTTTCATTTTGGATGATCTGTCCATTGGTGAAAGTGGGGTGTTAAAATCCCCTATTATGAATGTGTTACTGTCGATTTCCCCTTTTATGGCTGTTAGTATTTGCCTTATGTATTGAGGTGCTCCTATGTTAGGTGCATAAATATTTACAATTGTTATATCTTCTTCTTGGATCGATCCCTTGATCATTATGTAGTGTCCTTCTTTGTCTCATCTAATAGTTTTTATTTTAAAGTGTATTTTGTCTGTTATGAGAATTGCTACTCCAGCTTTGTTTTGGTTTCCATTTGCATGGAATATCTTTTTCCCTCCCCTCACTTTCAGTCTGTATGTGTCTCTAGGTCTGAAGTGCATCTCTTGTAGACAGCATATATATGGGTCTTGTTTTTGTATCCATTCAGCCAGTCTGTGTCTTTTGGTGGGAGCATTTAATCCATTTACATTTAAGGTAATCATTGATATGTATGTTCCTATTCCCATTTTCTTAATTGTTTTGGGTTTGTTTTTATAGGTCTTTTCCTTTTCTTGTGTTTCTTGCCTAGAGAAGATCCTTTAGCATTTGTTGTAAAGCTGGTTTGGTGATGCTGAACTCTCTTAGCTTTTGCTTGTCTGTAAAAGTTTTAATTTCTCCATCAAATCTGAATGAGATCCTTGCTGGGTAGAGTAATCTTGGTTGTAGGTTTTTCTCCTTCATCACTTAAAATATGTCCTGCCAGTCCCTTCTGGCTTGCAGAGTTTCTGCTGAAAGATCAGCTGTTAACCTTATGGGGATTCCCTTGTGTGTTATTTGTTGTTTTTCCCTTGCTGCTTTTAAAATGTTTTCTTTGTATTTAATTTTTGACAGTTTGATTAATATGTGCCTTGGCATGTTTCTCCTTGGATTTATCCTTTATGGGACTCTCTGCTTCCTGAACTTGATTAACTATTTCCTTTCCCTTATGAGGGAAGTTTTCAACTATAATCTCTTCAAATATTTTCTCAGTCCCTTTCTTTTCCTCTTCTTCTTCTGGAACCCCTATAATTCGAATGTTGGTGCCTTTAATGTTGTCCCAGAGGTCTCTGAGACTGTCCTCAGTTCTTTTCATTCTTTTTCCTTTATTCTGCTCTGCAGTAGTTATTTCCACTACTCTATCTTCTGGTCACTTTTCCATTCTTTTGCCTCAGTTATTCTGCTATTGATCCCTTCTAGAGTATTTTTGATTTCATTTATTGTGTTGTTCATTGTTGCTTGTTTCATCTTTGGTTCTTCTAGGTCCTTGTTAAATGTTTCTTGCATTTTCTCTATTCTATTTCCAAGATTTTGGATCATCTTCACTATCATTATTCTGAATTCTTTTTCAGGTAGACTGCCTATTTCCTCTTCGTTTGTTCGGTCTGGCGGATTTTTATCTTGCTCCTTCATCTACTGTGTGTTTTTCTGTCTTCTCATTTTGCTTCTCTTACTGTGTTTGGGGTCTCCTTTTTGCAGGCTTCAGGTTCATAGTTCCCGTTGTTTTTGGTGTCTGTCCCCAGTGGCTAATGTTTGTTTAGTGGATTGTGTAGGCTTCCTGGTGGAGGGGACTAGTGCCTGTGTTCTGGTGGATGAGGCTGGAACTTGTCTTTCTGGTGGGCAGGTCCACGTCTGGTGTGTTTTGGGGTGTCTGTGGACTTATTAGGATTTAGGCAGCTCTCTGCTAATGGGTGTGGTTGTGTTCCTGTCTTGCTAGTTGTTTGTCATAGGGTGTCCAGCACTGTAACTTGCTGGTCATTGAGTGAAGCTGGGTGTTGGTGTTGAGATGGAGATCTCTGGGAGATTTTTGCCGTTTGATATTACGTGGAGCTGGGAGGTCCCTTGTGGACCAGTGTCCTGAAATTGGCTCTCCCACCTCAGAGGCACAGCACTGATTCCTGGCTGCAGCACCAAGATCCTTTCATCCACACAGCTCAGAATAAAAGGGAGAAAAAGTAGAAAGAAAGAAAGAAAGAAAGAAAGAAAGAAAGAAAGAAAGAAAGAAAGAAAAAAGATAAAGTAAAATAAAGTAAGGTAAAATAAAATAAAGTTATTAAAATTAAAAAAATTATTAAAAATAATTTTTTAAAGTAAAAAAAAAAAAAACCCCTAAAAACCAAAAACGGACGGATAGAACCCTAGGACAAATGGTGAAAGCAAAGCTATACAGACTAAATCTCACACAGAAGCATACACATACACACTCACAAAAAGAGGAAAAGGGGAAAAAATAGTAAATCTTGCTCTCAAAGTCCGCCTCCTCAATTTGGGATGATTCGTTGTGTATTCAGGTATTCCACACATGCACAGTACATCAAGTTGATTGTGGAGATTTAATCTGCTGCTCCTGAGGCTGCTGGGAGAGATTTCCCTTTCTCTTCTTTGTTCGCACAGCTCCCAGGGTTCAGCTTTGGATTTGGCTCTGCCTCTGCGTGAACGTCACCGGAGGGGATCTCTTCTTCGCTCACACAGGACGGGGTTAAAGGAGCAGCTGCCTCGGGGACTCTGGCTCACTCAGGCCAGTGGGAGGGAGGGGTACGGAGTGCAGGGTGAGCCTGCGCGGCAGAGGCCGGCGTGACGTTGCACCGGTCTGAGGCGCACTGGGCGCTCTCCCGGGGAAGTTGTTCCTGGATCCCGCGACCCTGGCAGTGGCGGGCTGCACAGGCTCCCCGGAAGGGAGGTGTGGAGAGTGACTTGTGCTCGCACAGAGGCTTCTTGGCGGTGGCAGCAGCAGCCTTAGCGCCTCATGCTCGTCTCTGGGGTCCGCGCTTTCAGCCGCGGCTCGCGCCCGCCTCTGGGGCTCCTTTAGGCAGCGCTCTTAATCCCCTCTCCTCGCGCACCAGGAAACAAAGAGGTAAGAAAAAGTCTCTTGCCTCTTCGGCAGCTCCAGACTTTTTCCCGGACTCCCTCCCGGCTAGCCGTGGTGCACTAACCCCTTCAGGCTGTGTTCACGCCGCGAGTCCTCTCCCTGCGCTCCGACTGGAAGCCGGAGCCTCCGCTCCCAGCCCCGCCCATCCCGGCGGGTGAGCAGACAAGCCTCTCGGGTTGGTGAGTGCTGGTCGGCACGATCCTCTGTGCAGTAATCTCTCCGCTTTGCCCTCCGCTCCTCTGTTGCTGTGCTCTCCTCCGCGGCTCCGAAGCTTCCCCCCTCCGCCACCCGCAGTCTCCGCCCGCGAAGGGGCTTCCTAGTGTGTGGAAACCTTTCCTCCTTCAGGGCTCCCTCCCACTGGTGCAGGTCCCGTCCCTATTCTTTTGTCTCTGTTTATTCTTTTTTCTTTTGCCCTACCCAGGTACGTGGGGAGTTTCTTGCCTTTTGGGAGGTCTGAGGTCTTCTGCCAGCGTTCAGTAGGTGTTCTGTAGGAGTTGTTCCACGTGTAGATGTATTTCTGATGTATCTGTGTGGAGGAAGGTGATCTCCGCGTCTTACTCTTCCGCCATCTTCCCTCTCCCACCTTTAATATTTATGGCAGGAACAGATAGCATTGATTTGACATGTTGACCTGTTTATCAATTTGATTTTGTACATTTGAGCTTTTCAAACCATTGCCTATAGTTTGGTTTCATCTTTGTTGACAGGTAGGGAACCAAAAATAGCAGCCTGATCCAATTTAAAATGATACATACTCATTATCGTTTAATTCCTTTACCAATTTTTGTGTGTGTGGCCACTCTTTAACAATTCCATTAATGCATTTCCACGCACAAATTATTTAGGTTGACAAAATTCAGAGTTTTCTTCTGGACATCCGTGATACCAAGTAGTGGCTTCCCCCGCACTCCTAGCAGCCACCTCCTGTTCCCATACATAAATGGCAGCCAGCAATGGCTGGAAACAAAGGACTCTCTCCCAGTCTCTGAATACAGTGACATTCATTCTGAGAGAAGCAGGGGCAGCTTTTTGAAAGCCGACTTCTTCAGCTCGACAATAACACACAATGAGTTATTGACTTGTTTATGTACGGAGCTCTTTTCAGTAACTAACTCTGACTCCCACAGTCTGGACAAATGATTGATTTCGTGGTTAGAAAAAGAGAAAGCTCTCGCGCTAAACTCTGTAGTGCAAACTACTTCTTCCCCATTTGTTCCCTAACTGAATAGGACCTTATTAAAATGCACTTTCCAAAAAAATACCTGCAGCTGGTCTTTATAACCATGTTTTGTATATATAAATAAGTAATTTGTCCCAGTCTTTTGTATATTAACAGACCATTGGGAAACTTGTCAATATATATGAAGGCTGATTGTCCTGTTGTTTATGCTAAACTGTATTGCCTGTATTGATCTGCATGTAAAATATGGATCAAGTAATTTATTAATAGATCAATATTTACTGGTCAAAAAGATTTTTGATAGAAAGATAGATTCCGTTTTCTTCTTGGGTTATGTTGCTTTATTACGAACATTATACACAACACATATCATATGCTTCACATTTAAATCTTTAGCTGCTCTTCTGGAGCATACAGAGAAAACTGCATGCAGAACTACAGTTCAGAGAACTGACAGTTTGGTTAGACTAATAGACTCTTCCCTCTTTGGCTGGTACCTATCTGGAATGTCAATATGAATTAGATAGAACATACCAGTGTTTGATTACTGTAGCTTTTCTAAAAATATTAATAACTAGACTCTAGCGTTTACTTTAGAGTTATTTTCTCCTATAAAATAGATTTTATTTTATCTTAATATCATGTTAAAATTTTTACACAATTAGTCTTTATGATTTTCATAAATATGCCTTAAAATATTTTGGGGGGGAGTTAAAAAATGGACAGAAAAGCCATATAATGTTAATGATACCATAAAATGAGTTTATTGCTGTTCTGTCTGTATTTCTCCAGCAGGAGGTTTTGAGTGTGTTTTCCTCTCTAGGATGTCCATAGTAGAGCTTTCCTGAGCCAGCAAATGTTTGAAGAATTCCTCAAAATTAAGAGTACTGGGCCTCCCTGGTGGCGCAAGTGGTTGAGAGTCCGCCTGCCGATGCAGGGGATACGGGTTCGTGCCCCGGTCTGGGAGGATCCCATATGCCGCGGAGCGGCTGGGCCCGTGAGCCATGGCCGCTGAGCCTGCGCGTCCGGAGCCTGCGCGTCCGGAGCCTGTGCTCCGCAACGGGGGAGGCCACAACAGTGAGAGGCCCGCATACCGAAAAAAAAAAAAAAAAAAAAAATTAAGAGTACTTTCTATTATAGTCACAATGGGCCATATGTTTTGTATAAAACTATATATACATTACTAATCTATGACCCTTTAGGGTTTTAGAGAAAGTATAATGTCTGCTATGTTAGCATTAATAGTTTTAAGTAAAATATAGTCTAAAAGGTAACAACCACTAGAAATCATTTCATTGGAATCTGTTGTTTCAGGTATACTTTTGTGGATTTCTTTTCTTAATTCCTAAACAAATTGTTTCAGGTGAATTTACTCCCTTTTAATCTTGTTTCTCTAACCAGACCATTGTCTTGAATCATTTTGTTCACTTTTCTTTGACAGAGCCATTGTGTTCCTTGTTTCTTCCATATCTGCTACTGTCTTTGAGTAGTCTCTTGTCTGTTTTTTCTGGTTACCATTAATATTGAATGAGCCAACTTTAACCTAATTTAGGATAGCCAGTGTTTGTTACTTACATATTTTAAAAATCTTAGCAGCAAGCTCTGGCGAAAATGGTGAATTAAACCTTCCTAATTAGCTTGGTAAGTTTTGATGTATATCACAAATATTTGGGGGTGTTTTCTCACATTTAAAAAGGGCATGATGTAGTTAGAAAAAAGCGACTTGATTTTCCACTCCCCTGTTTGGTAGAGATTTGGCTTTTCATAGTTGTATACAAATTTTAGCCATCTTTCTGTTTTTTTATTGAGGTATGAGAAATATCACTGCAATGTCTAGTTAACATTCCTCACTATACATAGGTACAGATTTTTTTCCTTGTGATGAGAACTTTTAAGATCTACTCTCTTAGCAAGTTTCATATATGCAATACACTATTATTAACTATAGTCACTATGCTGTACGTTACATCCCCATGACTTACTTATTTTATAACTGAAAGTTTGTACCTTTTGACTTCCTTCATCCATTTTGCCCACCTTTCAACCCCCATTCCACCTCTGGCAACCACCAGTGTTCTCTGTATCTATGAGCTTTTTTTCTTTTTTAAGATTCCATATGTAAGTGAGATCATATGCTATTTATCTTTCTCCATCTGACTTTTTTCACTTAGTATAATGCCCTCAAGGTTCATCCTTCCTGTTTGTTTTGATTTTTAATTTGAAGTGTCTACCTCTTTATACATGAAAATTAGCCTCAGAAATTTCAAGCCCATTGACAAAAAATTATTTCATATATTTAAAGTAAGAACAGCAAATCAAAAGCATTTAGTTTTGTCTTAATGAAGAAACAGGATGTTCTCCTCCAAAGTGACAGGAGAGAAGAATCTTACTGTTGTTATTGTGTCTGGAATTTGAAGGAGAGATGCTGTTTGCACTGCATATTATTAATACCTCAAAGTGAAAATGCATTCTCTTAATTTGACTTTTTACTTTCAATAATTTCCTCTAAATGATTGTATTAAGATATCTCTCTTTTTGAATGTCTGGGCTGTTTTCAGAAAAGGCCCCATGTATGTAACCTTATGTTTTGTTGACAATTTATTTCTCAATATCTTACTGGGTTCTCTATTTGGTACTATGCATATGATGCTTTTCAGTAATGTTGATATGTTTTTCCCTCAGCTTACGTAGATTAGGATAGTGCTAGAAGTTGAGTGTTAGAATGAGGTGATTTTTCCAACTGTAGTGGTTTTATAGGTAAAGAATTCCTACCTTTTAAAGAGTTACTTGGAAGCAGTTCTACATGTCATGGTCTTGGGAGACCACATTGAATCGGACCTACTGCAGTGGCACCAAAGAGTTTTATAGCTCTGTTTTTGTTTTGTTTTGCTTCCCTTAAAAAAAGGTCTGCTCTGAATGTTTTTGCATTTGGAAATTAACTTTATGAAGAAACGATGACCTTGGTGAATATTCCCCAGTCACTCTCCTTCACATATCCTCCCTGATAAATGAGACGCCCCTGGTAAAGAAATAATCATAGAGACTTGACACAAGTACGTTTTGCCACAGTTTACACATAGGCTTCCTTGTGTGGAAGTTGAGTTTGATATTTGACTTTTTATAATATTACGTTTTCTGTATTACTTTAGCACAGGAAAAAATATTCCTTGGGGAGATTGATTCTAAGTAGCTTCACATGATGATTTTTCCATTTTTATTGAGATATAATTAGCATATGGCCCAGTGTAAGTTTAAAGTGAATAGCATAATGACTTGACTTTTATATATTGTGAAATGATTACCACAGTAAGCTTAGTTAACATCCACCATTTCATATGGTTTTAAAAAATGGTTTTTTTTGTTGTGAACTCTTAGGATCTGCTGTCTTAACAAACTTTCAAATATACCATATAACATTATAACTGTAGTCATCATGTATATCACATGTTGGTTTTTTTTTTTTTAAACTTGTTTTCAGTGGTTCTCAGTCTAGGACAGGCAAACATTTGCAAACATTTCCTGCTGTCCAAATTCAGTCTGCCTCTTGTTTGTTTTTTAAGTTCTCTTGGAACATAGCCACACTCATTTGTTTATGTATTTTCTATTTCGTGCTACAGGGGCAGAGTTGAGTAATTGCAGAAGAGACTTGTCTGTCCCCCTTTCCCCCAAGCCTAAATATTTACTATCTGGTTCTTATAGAAATGTTTGTCAACTCCTTATCTAAGTTGATCATCAGGATCACCTAAGGATTCCTTAGACTTTTCTCCTCTACCAAAACAGAATCTCTGATAAACTGAGCTGTGTCACATATGAGTAGATGAAGACTTCACAGGTTTGATACTATTCAAGAATAGGTAGATTGAGGAGGTTATATTGTTGACCCCCACTCCCATTCTATCTCAAGTATAGGAGTGGGTCTTCAGGCAGGGTATAGATTAAAGATTCATGTTAACTCAAACATGATTTGCCAGGCATACAATTGAGAAAGCCTATTTAAAATAACAACAGCATTAACAAAAGAAAAGAAACATGGTCATTATTCATTCTTAATCTTCAATAAGGAGATACTACATGGCATGTCCATTGCTTAAGAATTGTTAAATATTCCAATTCAGGAGGTTCTGTATCAGGCTGTTGTTTTCTTTCTTCCTATTAATACCAATCTGCTGAGTGAATATTACTGTGTAAGTTTAGCTTTTTCCTTTTCTCAAAAATAGCATTTTGTTTTGGTGGGGATTGTTTATAAAGAAATATAGAATGAACCACATTCACCTTTTTATAACATGGGTTTACAGCAGTAGTAGAAGACCTCTATCTGGCTCTGTTCATGGAGCAGATTGGAAGTAACCATTCAGGTATTTAAGGTAAAACTTACTCTTTGTCGTGAAATATTGTAAATCATTTTGAACCATTCGAGAGTGAATTGACATTTGCTTTTGGTTTATTTCCTTGAATTCTTATCCTGACATAACAGCAGCCAATTTATTCCCTACTGGCAATGAAAGATTTGAATAGGAATATCAGCCTAATTTAAAAAAATTTTGCTATGTTAATTTTGACAAAATGCTTTTAAAAGGTACTCATCAGTGTCAAATGTCTGCAATTAAGGACCCCTTCCCAAATCATATTTTAGTAAGCTTAAAAACAATAAAAGTGGAAGTGAAAAATAGTGTTAAATGTTTTAAATATAAAAACATTTTGACTTATTTAATCTAAATGGAATTCATTTTCACATATGTATGGGCCAAATTAATTTGAAATCACCTTCCATGATTATGCTAAATTAGTTGTTTGAATAAACATTGCTATTAGGTGTCAATAGGTGCCTATTTTCATGTCATTTACTTATTTATTTTTTCTAGTTGAACCTGGCTGTGGATGAACAGAAAGGGAAAATTACCGAAAAAGTCATTCTTTCAATGACAGCAAAGGAACAGCATAAGGCACAAGAAGAAGTAAGGAACTTACTTTTTAAATTGTATTGTAAAACTACAATAAATACTAATTTTAAAATTAAGGCAGATTTTACTTTGATTTGGTAGTGAATCAACTTTGGTTATCTGATAACAACATAATGAAAAAAACTGGTCAAAACTGGAAATCATTGTATTGATATAAGCAGCTTGAAAAATAGTTATATGCTTGAAAGAATAAATCATATTATAATTTTCTGAAAACTACTTAAGAATACTTTCTCATAAATTTCCTAAATTAGGAAATTTTTACATGCAACTGGAATCTAGAAATTATGGACTATGCTAACATAGGAAAAACATTAGAATTTTATTGAACTTTGAACAAATAATAAAATCTTATTTTTATTTTCTGACTTTCTAGGAATAGAATTATCTTTCTGAATTTTAGAAATGCTAGCAATGTTATCTCTTATCAAGGAAAAACTGTAGTTTATAAATGTCAAGCCTAAGTGAGCTAATCATAAGATTCTGTAGGCAATATTGTAAAGAAGAACTATTAAAGCAAGGCTTCTTCTCTCCAAAGCTCATGCTGTGAAGTTGACAGCATATTCCATAAATGAAATAATAATACAAAATTGGTGTTAGACAAAAGGGAAAAATGATTTTCATGTAGTTTCCTGGAATGCAAAAGCATTTAATCTTTCTGAGGAAAGATCATGAATTTGCTCATTTCCATGTACTACTGTCAGTAAATAAAATCTATAAGCTACTTCAAAAAATAAGATAGCATGAATATTTAAAAATTAAACTTCCATGTAATTCTCTTTTGACATTCTGGCAAAGAAATCTATCCAAGCTTTAGGGTTTTAATATTTTCTTATCATGGTAATTGCATCTCCTTTGCTAACTATGTATTTTACAATAGATGAACAAGTATAATGCATCAAATTTTCCTGAGTGAATTCAATTCTTTAAGTTAGAGACTACCTTAATATTTGGGGCTTATATATGTGCAGTATTAAAGATTATATTATAAACATTAATTGGTAATCTCAGTAGGAAATATTTCATAAGAAAAATTCAACTTGAATTTTTCTAAGATAAAACAAATAACAATTGTATACTTTTAAATTATAGTTCTGACCCATTCCACTTAATATTAACAAGTTAAAAACTAGGTTGTTAGTTCTAGATTTAAAAAATATTGTCCTCTATCCAATTGAAAAATGTTGTTTATCACAGTTTATTACATTTTCACAGTAAGTTTAAAATGAATCTATCATATATCTTGATATCGTCAACTTTAAGAAATGCAAATAAAAGTCTCTAGTTGAATTAGTATAATTAAAATTGTATCTATAATAACAAATTATTATTAGAGAATAAATAGAAATAATCTAAAAGAATGAATAGATTAACTATTTTCTGCATTTTAAATATTGTAATTATTTTGCTTGTTGATATTTCATGCAAAACTATAATTTCAATGGAACTGGAAACTTGAAGTGGCCCAGGAAAATGATCATTATGCTAAAAATATCATTTTTAATGCCACCTTGTTACCAAAGCTGGAAATGAAAATTATTTTTTCTGGAAAATCCAACAGTATTAATGCTTATTTGGTACTTCTTTATTATCATCTAAATGTTTATTTAGTACCTATATACATCACTTTTTCTCCTCCTAAGGGCCTTATTTGGTCACATATTTGCTTGATCAGCTATGACTCCAAATGCCTTTTGTTTGCTTCAAAAATCACACAGTGAAGGGAATATTTATTGTGTGTGTGGGTATGAATGCGTGTGTGTAAGAACCTCTAAATATATTCCATACACTATGAGAATAATTTTTATATCATTAATTTGAAAGTGATTTATTAAGTTTGATGTTTAAGTCAGTGACATCAAGTTTTGTGCCTAATTCATATACAGAGATGTGAAATCATGATGGTAAAGAGAAATGAAAAATGTGGGGATGGGGAGATTACTCCAACATTTAATTTTGCCCACAGTTTTTTTTTACAAAAACTATATTTCTAGATGTATTTCAAAACCTTAAGTAAACATCGTGAAATATGAGATTTAGATTTAGGTATCTGCTGTCTGTATTTTTATCTTAAAATCTTATTTTATTTCATGTAATTTTTCCACATGAAAACTGGGAATAATAATAACGTATGCATCACGAGACTACTTCGATGTGATGGTATATGTTGAACTGTATCAAGCTTTTTAGAAATGGTCTACTGGAAATCTGTGTGTAATTTTTTTGTCAGTTTAAAAGTGTGTTATTCCAAAAAAAAAAAAAAGTGTGTTATTCCAGATTCTCTGAAAAGTTGACACCAGGATGGAATTTTTTGAAATGTGTATGGATTTTAATAGAAGAAATGCCGTGAGAGAAAATAGGGAGAGCTCTAGGTAAAGCTGGGAGACCTGTTAGACTGAAATGCAGGCTTGAACATGAGTGAAGGAGAGAGGAAGGGAAGACTGGGTGGAAGTATCCTAGACTGTTGTGCAGTCTAAGGAGGGTTTGGCAAAGCTGCTGATGTATCCTTGAGTCAAACTTGTCCATCAGAGGAGTCTTGTGACTCCCTGGGTTGGACCTGCTTTAGTATCCTTGGCCATTGGTGCCAACCTGGTGATGGGTGTAAGAGCATAATAGCTTGGACCCTTGGTCATTTATGCTCCTGTAGCCGGAGGTCTGTGAAGTGCATTCTTACTGCTTCCTCCAAAAGTATACTTGACATCATCCTGATTGCCATCATCATACCCCTCTTGCCAGATGAGTTATAAAGATGTTTTTAAATGTCTCTATTTTCAATCACCCCTTCCCCCATGAGTTGATGGGGATGTTGGACTCAAATAGGCCTAAAGGCAGCACATAAGTGACCCCTGGCTGGAAACAATATAGATCTCCTTCCAAAATAATTTCCATCTCAGAAGGGGTCTGGAAATCTATTAGAAAGTTGGGAGTAGTGGAAGTGATTGGAATACGAGACGGTACACACTTCAGTTTTCCTTGTGGTTACACTGCAGCTCATCCTTAATTTTAAGATGAAGAGATACTTAATTTTGCTCACAGATTCCTATGTCTTTTCTAGCCGTCATTTGTCAAGTCTGATTATGTTCACTTCTTAACCTGAAAAACATTGTACCCTTGGGCCTGAACCAAGTAAGAGACTTTAGGGAGTTTAAAACACCCATTTTTATCTCCCTGTCCCCTTTCTGGTTCTTCTTAACTATGCTGTAAATTAGAAAGTGTCTTGGTCTTAAGTTTAAGCACTGACCCGGCTTTGAGACTATCCCATATGCTGCATGCCAAGATAATGTTCCTAGCATGGAGGCTGCCACCCTTTGTGCTGATTTCAAGTGACAATTCAGTATAAAGTGCTCTGGAGTCTCCTCATTAACATATATGGACTCCAGGCCACATAGCATTCAGGCCAACAGCTGAACTCATCACTAGAAAAACCAGGAGCTCCTCAAAGAGTCATTCATAATAGTTAAAGTACAGTATTCACCATGTGTGGTTCAGAGTGTACAACTTTGATAGGTATACATTTTAGAATGATTATAAACAGAATAATATTTTGTGTTTACTCTAAATCATCTTGAGAATTCAATTGAATTCAAGGGTTGCATGAATGACCAAAATGCCCTACATCTTATGCAAAAGCCTATGTATATAGACAGGTGTGCATTTGCATTCTTTCAGAAGTTTGGTTTTTTTCCTCACCAGAATTCTCTTTTTTTTTTTTTTGCTACCTTCTGCTCATTTGTCACTCTCCCAAATTCTGTACAAGTGTCACTTCCGTGCTGCATTTCTACAGAGAATGAAGAGTAGAATGTGTAGGCTTTCTGCTGCACAATGAGATGGTGCATTTTTTCAACATATGCATACGTAAGCCTTCTTTTGTGAATGGGACTGATAGGGTCAGATAATGTTTAAAGGGAAAGGCTTTATGTCTCTCAGGCCTCTATGTTTCCACATGGATGCTCCCACACACACATAGATTGAATTATGAACAGACCCATTAATGCTGGGATCACAAAAGGTCAAGTTTTGTCTTCTTTTGCCCCCATTCACATTGCCTTTGTAGAGAGGGAAAAAAAAGGATTTGCAGGAAAAAAAGATTCATGATGAAGAATTTTAAAGAACATTTTCCCCCCTTTTAGCAGCATCTGTGATTTGAAAAAAAAATCGTATCATGTAATATAATTCAGGAGTATTGTTTTACCTATCCGATTTTGGTTTGAGTTCTTTCATGCATAGCATTATCTTTCAGGGTAACACATAAAATGTAGCACTTTGAGAATAAAAGACCTTATGAATTTTTTCCCCAATTTTAAAAAGCATTTTTTTTCATTGAAGTATAGTTGATTTACAATGTTGTGTTAATTTCAGGTGTACAACAAAGTGATTCAGTCATATACATATATTCTTTTTCATATTCTTTTCCCTTAAAGGTTATTACAAGATATTGAGTATAGTTCCCTGTGCTATACAGTAGGACCTTGTTGGTTATCTCCTTATGAATTTTTAAAGTAACAAAGTTTGAGGAAAATTGGTTGGAAACTTTATCAAAATGTCAGTGGCAGGATTCTTGATATATTTTCTCCTATGTTTAAGATATAAGTTAATCTTTACTAGGTCATCTTATTTGATAGTTTTAAGTTATTAAAAATACAGGCCATGATTGCTATAATTATGCTTCACATACATTAACAGATAATCATGGGGCCAAGGAAAATGGCAAAAATGATAGAGAAATTTTTTGAAGCAATGAAGAATTTATGGGAAATGAAACTTTTAAGGCTTTAACCAATAGCCCTTTAGAATGCAAATGACATCATCAATTGTATGGTTGATTTCTGATGTCACATGAAATCCCCTATCAGTGAAAAGCTATGGATTGTGACAGTATAACAAGTCGTATAAAGATGCTCTCAAATCAAAGCCTGAAATTCATTCTTTTTTTTTGTTTTGATGGCTTGCTGTAGCGCTAGGTACAGTACATAAAATTAAAGAGAGCAGTATTACTGACTAACAAAATACGTTGCATGATACTTAGTATATTTTAAAGACTACATAAAATTATATCTTCTTGAATCAAATGATGCTGGGTATAGGTTCAGAGAGGATTGGTGCTTTCCAGAAGTAGACTCTTTCTATTTAAGGCCTTTGGATATTAGATTTTAATTTTGTCACATACTTATAAGAGCAAGTTACTTGGTCTGCTTTGGTCTCTAGCTTTGGTATGTAGAATATACTATTATCCATCATCTTTGAGGATAATACTGCTAAAAGGTAGTATGTAAAGTTAAGGATGAAAAACATTGACTAATATTGAATCATCCATCATTGCCATATTTTAAGCTTTATGACTTTCTTATAGGGTTAACTGTACTGTGGAAAGCATAGAAATTTGTTCTAGAAAGTAAGAAAATGTCTTGAATCTTGAATAGCAAGATGAGAAATGCAGTGGTGGGGGGAGCTACTTGAAGGTTCATTATACTATTGGAGGTAGATTAATTAGGTGGAGATGGCAGGATGGATTACAGGGGGAGAGACTAGGGACAGGGAGGCCACTCAGTAGGTATACTGGTAATACCAGTAGCAAGAGGGGATGAGGAGATGAAGGCTTGGCCAGAGTATAACTTATAAGAAAAGAAAGGAAGGAGAGGAAATATATGTGTTTAGAAGAACGGTTGATAAACTGCAGCCCTGGGGCCAAATCTAGCCCATTGCTTGTGTTTCTAAATAAAGTTTTATTGGAACACAGCCTTGTCCATTTGTTGACATATTGTCTGCAGCTGCTTACAAAGTACAACTGCAGGGTCGAATGGTTTTGATAGAAACATTATAACTCACAAAACTGAAAATATTATCTGGCCCTTATAGAGAAGAAGTTTGCCAATTCTTTATTTAGAAAAAAGCATTGTTTAAAGAAAGTATATGATTGATCACATAGGGACAAATAAGAAAGATATGGGATGCCAAAGAAAAATAAGAATCATTTAAATTAGCTTTATATGCATATAATGCTTCTAAAGTTCTTGGGAAAAGTTAAATATAGTTGAAGTAATATATATATATATATATACATAATATTATTATTATATATATATTTCAAATTAACTAGGTAAAGTAGAAAAGTAAATATTCAAGTCATATGTATAATAGTACAAACTTACTTTCATTGACTTCCCTGAAATCCTCTGTGGAAGGGATAGAAATCATAGATTTAACATCAGAGTTGGTAGGGGCAAATACCATATTTTCAGCTGAGAGAGATGGAAAGACAATGAGCTGTCATTACATGGGAGACTCTTGGAGAAGGAGTTTGCATTTTATCTGTGGACACTGAAGTGAGGTTGAGAATCTATGTAGCAAATAGTTTCAAATTTTTATCTTCTTCATGTGAAATAATGGTAGGAATAGGAAAGACAGGCCAAGAAAAACAATTAAAACTTGATTTGCAGAAAACTACTCTATTTAAAAATGAAAACACTGTAATAATATACCATGTACATGCGACATTATAGGTTAGCCATTGTGCTGTCCATTCTTTAATCTAATTTAATTCTTAACATGGTAAGGTCAGTATTATTCTTCATTTATGAATGAGGTTTTTTTATTACCTGTTCAAAGTCTCTCAGTCAGTAAATGAAAGAGCCAGCATTTTAACCCAAGATTTCAAAAATCCGTGCCCTGTTCACAGTCATTCATAATTCTAGATGGGTCTAATTTGATCACTTTAAAGATCATGGATAAAGAGAATTTCTGCTTTTCATCTCTTTTGGTCACTACCATATATCGACCAGTGTTTATGTAAGAATCCAATCTATTAGAGAGAATATAAGTTTATATAACACAGTGAAGGGTCAAAGAATTGTAATGATTTTTAATTTGTAAACTATGAGGGTTAAAATATTAACTTACTATTTTTGAGTCTTCAGTATGTCTTACTAATAACCTGTAAGTCAAGTTCTTACGTCTCTTAAATATTCTGATTAGAAATCCAGAAATTTAAATATAAAAGGTACATGTTTCTAAACCTTTGCTGTTTCTGGAAAAATTCTATGCATTATTCAGAAATTTGTATATATTCAAAATATTGTCTAAAATAGAGCATTGTAGGGCCTCCCTGGTGGCGCAGTGGTTGAGAGTCCGCCTGCCGATGCAGGGGATACGGGTTCGTGCCCCGGTCTGGGAGGATCCCATATGCCGCGGAGCGGCTGGGCCCGTGAGCCATGGCCGCTGAGCCTGCGCGTCCGGAGCCTGTGCTCCGCAACGGGAGAGGCCACAACAGTGAGAGGCCCGCATACCGAAAAAAATAAATAAATAAATAAATAAATAAATAAATAAATAAATAAAATAGAGCATTGTCTTTGAAGTATGGATATTTCGAAAAATTGTATTTATGAAATTTGGAAAATTATATTTTAAAGTATTTGGAAGGAAGAGAACAGACTGATTCATTTAAAAGGCCACAAAATGTTAATGAATTTAATATACATATTACAAATTTTAAAGGTAACATACAGATGGTAAAATAAAATATTCTTAGAAGGAAGGTACATGTAATAGAATTAAATATTGTCATTGACGCATATATTGGATTACTTAAAGTCTTAGAGAGGTCTTATTCTGTTAAGCAGTTTAAAAGTCCTTGGCAAACTTGGTACATGTTTGGTACCAATGTACATGGTTCTTTTTGTATCTAGAGACAGTTTTTATTCAGCAATTGTAAATGGGTACCTATTCCATATTACTGAAGTACAAAGTTAGAAATTTTCCCATAAATAAAATTTATTGATGAAGGAATGTATATATCGCCTATTCGCTTTACTTGAACATAGATCTGTACTCAAATTCTTATATTGAAGTCATCTTCCCCACATCAAACTAAGTACTCAAAAATCTAATAGGTGTGACATCAACAATTACTTCTTGCTAACAACTCTTGTAATTTAACCCCTCCAGGTGAACAGGCTGATTGATGAATTGCAGACAGCTATGAAAAACAACAGAGGTCATCTCTCTAAACTTGGCCCCCAATTACAGGCTGAGCAGGAGCAGTTCTCCTCTTATGTCTACGAACACATTAAAAGCCTTCCAGCAAACACTCTTATCCCAGGAGGCCTGCAGCTCAAGGTGGGTGTCATTCTGTGACTCTCAATGGGTTCAGCCAGAGACAAAACACTCTGCTCCATTTGAAGACCCTTGTAATAATGCTACTCAGCTTGGATTTCTTTTTGTGTTGTCTTCCTCAAACTGGAGTTTGGATTACAAGTGCTAATACTACCATTCAGGGAATATGTTCTAAAAGAAAATATCTAGAAGTCTTTGAAATATGGCTTTATAAACTTTAGTGTTCAACCCAGAAAAGTAATTTTAATGAAGAAATTTAATCATGAACATTTACATGCTTTTCTAAGAAACATATTTTTCACAGGAGTCACTGTGTATTTCAGTTTTAAAAAATAACTTATTTGGAGAAATGGACAAGCTTTAAAATTGACAGACAGTGGCCATAGGAATTAGAGGTGAAAGGCCAGGTGACTGATTGATGTTATAACTACATTTCCAAGGAAAAGGATCTGTATTGGATAAGTGTGACACATGTCTGAGTTCACTTGGTGAAATCAATACGTAAGAATATACTGGGAAAAAAAGGTGAATTGGTTATTTGTTAGGACAAGATGGCTAAATGTCCTAAACTACCCTTTGCTATTGCATCATTGGAAGAGAAAAAAAAATAATAACTCATACTCAGCTAAAGTGGTTTAGGCACTGAAAGCTTAGGGAGTTTAAATACTTTTAAGTCTGTCAAATTAAGATTGTTCTATAATCTCATATCTCATGTTTCAAGAGACTATAATTAGTAAAATTGAATTACTCATAGTATGGCTCTTTTTCATCTAAAGAACCATAACTACAATTCTTCATTTCCTTTTGATTATGTTCATATTTGAATGTGATAACATTCGAAGTAATTGTATTTTGATCAGTCTTTATCTCTATAATTCCCCTTAATATTCAGTCTTATTCTGCAAATAACATTATAAACATTATATTTTCTGTCTATAGCTTATTTCTTTAATGGCACTCCTTGTTTACATTTTGAATGAGAATGTTACCATGTAAAAATTGACCTTTGGGGAAGTGTAATTCCAAGGTAAACACGATAATATATTTCTCATAGTCTGTGCTAGTCAGCTAAAGGCTTCAGAAGTGATGTTTAAGACATCAAAGTCAAGTGTTCCTGTAGTCCAGTAGCATTGTTCTTTTTCAGATTTCTGACTTGGTTACAGATCCAGTCTGCCATTTTGCACCTAAATGTAAGACCTGAAACCATAAAACTCCTAGAAGAAGTATGCTTCTTGTATGCTGCCTTGACATTAATCTTAGCAGTATATTGTTTTGGAGATCTTCAGGCAAGGGCAACAAAACCAAAAATAAACAAATGGGGCTATCCCAGACAAAAAAGCTTTTGCACATCGAAGGAAGCCATCAACAAAATGAAAAACATACTGAATGGGAGAAGATGCTTGCAAATGATATGTCTAAGAAGGGGTTAATATCCAAAATATATAAAGAAATCACACATCAAAAAACCCCCAAACGGGCTTCCCTGGTGGCGCAGTGGTTGAGAGTCCGCCTGCTGATGCAGGGGACACAGGTTCGTGCCCCGGTCCGGGAAGATCCCACATGCCATGGAGCGGCTGGGCCTGTGAGCCATGGCCACTGAGCCTGCACGCCCAGAGCCTGTGCTCCGCAACGGGAGAGGCCACAACAGTGAGAGACCCGCGTACCATAAAAAAAAAAAAAAAAACAATTCAATTAAAAAATGGGCAGAGGACCTGAATAGGTATTTTTCCAAGGAAGACATACAGATAGTCAACAGATACATGAAAAGATGCTTAGCATCGCTAACCATCAAGGAAATGCAAATCAAAACTACAATGAGATATCACCTCTCACTTGTCATAATGGCTATTGTCAAAAATATAACAAAAAACAAGTGTTGGTGAGGATGTGGAGAAAAGGGAACCCTCGAACACTGTTCCTGAGAATGTAAATTGGTGCAGCCATTATGGAAAACAGTATGGAGGTTCCTCAAAAAATTAAAAATAGAACTACCATACAATTCAGCACTTCCACTTCTGGGCATTTATCTGAAGAAAACGAAAACAGTTATTTGAAAAGATATATGCACCCCTATGTTCATTGCAGCATTATTTAGCCAAGATATGGAAGCAGCCTAGGTATCCATTGATAGGAAATGGATATATATATACACAATGGAATGTTAGCCATAAAAAGAATGAAATCTTGCCATTGCAACAACATGGATGGATCTACAGGGTATTTTGCTAAATGAAATAAGTCAGACAGAGAAAGACAAATGCTATACGATTTCACTTATATGTGGAATCTATAAAACAAAACAAACAAACAAAACAGAAACAGACTCATAGATACAGAGAACAAACTGGTGGTTACCAAAGGGGAGGGAGTTGGGGGCGGGTTGGGCGGAATAGGTGAAAGGGATTAAGAGGTACAAACTTCCAGTTATAAAATAACTAAGCTACAGGGATGTAATGTATAGCATAGGGAATATAGTCAATTACATTGCAGTCACTTTGTATGATGACAGATGGTCACTAGACTTATCATGGTGATCAATTCATAATGTATATAAATGTCAAATCACCATGTTGTACACCTGAAACTAATGTTGTATGTCAACTATAATTCAATAAAAAAATAAAAAGGAAAGGGCTTCCCTGGTGGCGCAGTGGTTGAGAGTCCGCCTGCCGATGCAGGGGACACGGGTTCGTGCCCCGGTCCGGGAACATCCCACATGCCGCAGAGCATCTGGGCCTATGAGCCATGGCCGCTGAGCCTGCGCGTCCAGAGCCTGTGCTCCGCAATGGGAGAGGCCACAACAGTGAGAGGCCCACGTACCGCAAAAAAAAAAAAAAAATTAAAAAAAATTTAAAAAATAAAAAATAAAAAGGAAAAAAAGCCAATCAAAAGCAAAAACAAAAATTCCTGCAAACCATACTTCTTTCATTTCAGAGCCCCACATTTGCCTTTCCCTGTCAGCACTTGGCCAGGCTTGGGGTCAAGGGAACTTTCATTTTATTTCTCCCCTCTTTTGAGCTTCCTCTTTCCCCATCTGCTCTATGATATAAATCCCATGTTTACGTAAAAACTCTCTGGTTACCTGCAACACAAACCCTCTCAAACCATTTCAAATAAAAAGAGGGTTTGTTGAAAACATAAAGGAATCTCACAGAAATGAAAACCAGGAAGTACAGCTGATTCTCACAAGAAAGTCACTTCTTTTCCATATCTCTTTCTCCTGAAGCCCCATAGTCTCTCCGCTCCTCATCTTTCTGAGCTTTTTCATTTCTCATTTCTTTCTGCAAGCTGGCTTTCTCTTTTTACTCCTTTGTACATACATGGAGGAAAATTATGGCCCCTAGCTCTCCCTAACTTTTAGGTTTAAATGGCCATCATCATCTGACTAGAGTCTTTGTGTCTCCTAGTTCAAATCATTTAAAGAGAGAATCTGTTTGGGTCAGTCCAGCCTTACCTAGGTCCCTGACATTAATTCAACTACCCATAGCCACTGAGTGGGCAAAGGCAGGGTCGTGTACAACACAGAGCACATAGGACTTTCCAGTAATTAGTCTAGAAAGGCAAGTTGGTCTTGGATGGCCAAAGTGACTGACATCTTTTTCATATAAAATTAAATGGAACATTGTAAATAAATTATTGTGTATTATTCATGGTAATGCATTTTCTCCTTTCCCTCCAACCCCCATATTTTTGGGAGTAGGTGTTTGGACTGCTGGAAAAGAAATCGAGATCTGTAGTTTTCTAAATGAGTTCTTACATCTGAAATAGCTAGGTAGTAGAGACAAAACTGGATTAGCAAAGTATACCCTAAATATTCAGAATTGCAGATCTCTTAGAATTAGGGAGTTTTTCCATACTCTCTAGGTGAGGAGAACTTGCTAATTCCAACTGGAGAGATGTTGAGCATAGGTCACAGCAGCATACCATCCTCTGTTAATTCCAGAATCAGCTCATATCAATAGCCTGGCCAAACTCTGTTTCCATGGAGTGTGAATGAACTGCCCTTTTTTGTAGCACTATCTCTAGCCCAGTTACCTCTGAGTCACTGTGGGCAAGGGCCATGACTTCTGTAGTTATGAACAACTTTATCCCACCTTGTAGCATGTGCTATGCAGAGTGTTAGATGATATATCAATCAATCAATCAATCCATTTTCCATTTATAACTGAAAGGCATGGCTCCAATAAAACCTATTTTTCCCCTTTTCTATTCATTTTGATAAAACAGTGAGTTGGAATGATTATCTTTCTACTTTTCTCTATTTGATGATTTGTATCACTGTTGAATACATATGTGAGCCCAGGACTCAGCTTCAAGAACCAAACATAATATATTGTAGTCATCATCATCTTCTAGAGCTTCTAGGTGTTCAACTAGGGGCTGTAGGCAGGGTGTGATCCAAAAATCCCCTGGGGTGCTTTTTCATATTATGTGTGGTTGCCTTCACTTCTTCACTGACCTTCTCATCCTCATCATATCTTTCATTGATAATTTTATCTATTTTTAAAAAATTCTTTTCCCTTTTATTTATTTATTATTTGGCTGCATCGGGTCTTAGTTGCTGCACACGGGATCTTCGTTGAGGCATGCAGGATCTTTCTTTGTGGCACGCGGGTTCTTTGTTGCGGTGTGTGGGCTTCTATCTAGTTGTGGCATGTGGGTTTTCTCTCCCTAGTTGTGGTGCGTGGGCTCTGTAGCTGTGGCGCACGGGCTGTCTTCTTGAGGCATGCGAACTCAGTAGTTGTGGCATGCGGGCTTAGTTGCCCTGCGGCATGTAGGATCTTAGTTCTCTAACCAGGGATCGTACCCATGTCCCCTGCATTGGAAGGCGGATTCTTTACCACTGGACCGCCAGGGAAGTCCCTTATTGATAATTTTAAAATAGCAGATTTTGGTTAGGTCTTAATAGTAGAAGATCACCTCTTAAAAGGACATGCTCTGTGTTCCATACTGCCTCAGTTCCATTTTTTCATAATACAGTACCCAGTTTAAATAGACACATAAGACAAAAGACCGAGAATAGTTTCAATGTCCATCCTGCCATGGGAAAGTTCCTTGTTAAAAAAAAAAAAAAAAAATTGAAAACACAACATAACATCGTTAGAAGAATTTTAGGAAAAAGTTATATCACCCGTAATCACATTATTCCTTATATAACCATTCTTACCCTTGCATATCATTTCCATATGCACTCATATGTAGTCACAACCATAGCGTACACTTTTTTGTATTCTGGTACATTCTCTTTCCATCACATCATAGCACCTTTTAAGTTGATGAGATTTCTTATTGTTTTTACCCTTAGTGGTCACACTCAGTGTGTGGCATAATTTACGAAGCCCTTCAGGTAACAAGCTTTTGGAGCAATTTCTTACTATTCCACACCTTCTCTTACCCCATATCCCCTGTCACTGCCATCACCCTCAGCCTTATGAGAACATCTGCTACAGCCATGGCTCAGTGACTTCTGTCTTCCCAGTCCTGTTCTTTCGCTGCAACTCCTCCTCCTCTTCATCCCCATGGAGATGCTGTCAGAAATGTTAGCGTTTCCCTGGGAGAGCAGGAAAGAAAGGATTGATAGGAAAGGGTATTAGCAAATCTGTAGGGGATGGTGGGTGGAAAAACTAGTAGGAAGGTGGGTGATCTGATGGGCAATTGATGAACAAGAGTGTGGGATGTGTGAGTAGGTGGGAGAAAGCACAGGGGAATGAGCGGAAGATGGGTACAGGGAAGTCCTTTTACTGGAATTAGTAGTGCTTTTCACGCACAATTGGTCAATGATGCTTTGTGGGTTATCTTCCATTTGCTGCCAGTAGAGGCAGATCCAGTTTCTCTGGGACCTAGATCTTGTAAAATTTGGGGGAGAGGAGCCTCTTTAAAATTAGGCCTGAAAGTGACTATTTATTTAGAATGAGAAAATAAATCACAACACATTAATGGAGACTTGGAGATTCAGATTCTTTCTTCTGTGATGTTTTAAGGCAACTTATCAGACATTCTTACACAGAAATACTCTGATTACTACGTGGCTTCCCCTCCCCACCTATTGATGCTTTACAGCTTCCAGCACTCTCAACTTTTAGCATTCTCAGGAGCTAGAGCAAGTGAAGGGTCCGGAAGCTTAATCTCCACTAACTTTACATGAATCCACTCTGGCTGTGAGCAAGGGAAATATGGTGGAATTTAGTAACCTGGATAAAAACAAGGTTCAGAGGGCCGTGATTTGGAGATTTTTTTAGCATTTCTGTTTTTATATTGCTTGGTTGTAGTGTTCTCTCCTAGCATATAGAAATTTAAGTTTTTAAAAAGGGATAATTCAGAGATTTACTTTTAAAGCATGTCTTTGTCCAGCATCTAGTTCATCCTCTAGGTAGTATGTATCTAACAATTTTTATTCTTCCAGTTACAGAATAAAATAAAAATTTAAGTGAATAGTCCAATAAACCCATACATTATTAAATACATATGTCTACAAGGCATTGTGCTTGGTACAGTGGGAAGAGGCAGAGAAGCCTGCAACACCTTCTTGGCCCAAGTCTGATTATTTAATCTGAACAATATGACACCTCCTTTTGAAGACAATAAAACTAATGTGTAGGTCTTCTCAGCTTTTTACTACAATTTCATTTAGTTTACAGGCTTGTTTATATTTAGAAAATGGGCTAATTTCGTTGATAACAGAAAATATGCTAATTTTTATCTGTAATACCTTCCTGGCCTTTCCTATGCTTTGGAGACTTGAAGTTGCTCTACCAAAGGCACAACGACACCATGAAACCATTTGAGATTTGTATTCTGTTTTGTGACCATTTTTAAAAACTTTTAAAGTTTTCTAACCATATATATCCATATGTAAAGTTTTCTAACCATATATAAAATTTAATAGGAAGTTTATTTAAATATTTAGGAGTCTATGGAACAATTAAATGAATAAAAGGAGACAACTGAGGTCAAGTGGCGAGACTTTTTTTTGGGGGGGTATGGTGTCATCACTGTTCTGCTTGCATATTATGTTCTTATTTCCATTGTACATTCCTTGGTCCTTGTCTTTCTGTTTAACCACTTTTCCCATATATGTATTTACAATCTCTGAGCTTCTCTGTTATTTCACCTACATTATTTGAGTAAACAGTAGGACAACAAATTTAGGATATGCTCTAAGTACAAGGAGTAAAACATACCAACTTAAAACTTCATTTTCAAAGGAATTGTTTCTAGAGTAGTAAAACTGGAATATTCAATGTTATTGTTGTGACTTCAAGAACATATATTAAATGTTGGACAAAATGTGATGGACATAATCAGTTTTCATATGTAGATTTCACCAAGGCAAATGTTGGACTGTCCATTTTAAAGGCAAGTAAACTTTAGATCCCATGAATGCCTGCTAACATCTCATGGGATAGCTGTTAGCAGTAGGCACTGAAATATCTCACCTACCCTTCTTTCCAGTGCTCTTTTCCATCTTGCCTTCTTTTCTTTTCTTTCTTTTTTCATTTTTTTGGTGGCCTGTTGGGGAGTGGGGGAATGCCAGTGTATTCACCCCACCCTATTTCCTGACAGGCATCTGCAGCCAGGTGTAAATCTATGTGCAAGAGGATACAATATTCCCTTCCTAGACCCGATGAAGAGAAAAACTGAAAAACTGTGTCTGTATCAAAATCAGGGAAGAGCAATTGGTTGGGCGGGGCACAATCTCCCATGCAGAGCCGTTGTAATGAGACAGGCTTTCCCTGTGCGGTCCTGACAGTCTTGAAGGTGCCTAGGGAATTGCCAGGTGGGCAGTCAGCAGGGAAAGTCCACAGGCCAGGGCTGGATTACTGTCCTAGCAGTTATGCAGACTAAATGCAATCACTGAACCTTACTGCTGCAGGCACACTCTCTCTCTCAGGGAGACTGTCCTTCTCCATAGCAGTTAATTTGTCTTTACCTCTCAATTAGCTTTTTCACAGAGTGTTTGAGACGCTCAAGTCACTGAGATTCTCTTCTTGCATATGGTCCTGTCCCCTGGATTACCCACTGACATCTATGTTAGCTCGACTCACCATGAATATTATCAAGCATTAACTCATCATTTGAACATAGAAATGAATGCAGATTTTCTAGTAAGTGCAAATGAAGTGATGCATCTATTCCTACTTCAGATTCTACCTACAGTGTTGATAATGTTTTATGATAAAAAATGCATTTAAAAAAAATAAAAATGTATTGCTCTAGGCAATAAACTTTTGCATAGGTTTTAGTTACTCAGAGTATCTATTCATATTAGGGGAAAAAATTACCTTTCCAGGCATATTTGATATATAAAAAAGAAACCAAATAGCATTAAAAACATATACTCTATTGAAAGATGAGAATATGATCTCTGAGGCTGAGAATTGGGGAAGTCTGATGATTTGGCTCATATTTAATCGTATAGTATTCTTTTCCCCAGTAAAATAGAACTGGGGGGATGTGACTATGCTTTTCTCATCAAAAAAGCCCCTACTTTCCTTGAGCAGAAATATATTGAGGAACTTTTAAAAACCTTTATTTACCAAAATCTGGTATATAATACATCATATAATGTTCAGGTACTGACAGGACCCACATACATGATATTGATTTTTTTTTTTTTTGCGGTACGCGGGCCTCTCACTGTTGTGGCCTCTCCCGTTGTGGAGCACAGGCTCCGGACGTGCAGGCTTAGTGGCCATGGCTCACGGGCCCAGCCGCTCTGCGGCATGTGGGATCTTCCCGGACCGGGACACGAACCCGTGTCCCCTGCACCAGCAGGCGGACTCTCAACCACTGTGCCACCAGGGAAGCCCTGATATTGATATTTTAATCCCAATTAAATATAATTTTAGGCGCAAAATTAATTTAGACAAAGTGAAAAATCTTTGGTTCCACTTCTCCTTTAAATATTCTCATTTATAAGGGGCTTATTGAAATTACTTGGGGAATTCCCTAGTGACGCAGTGGTTAAGAATCCTCCTACCAATGCAGGGGACGTGAGTTCGAGGCCTGGTCCAGGGAGATCCCACATGCTGCAGAGCAACTAAGCCCGTGTGCCACAACTACTGAGAATGCGCTCATAGGGCCCGCGAGCCACAAATACTGAGCCTGCGTGCCACACCTACTGAAGCCTACGTGCCTAGAGCCCATGCTCTGCAACAAGAGAAGCCACCGCAATGAGAAGCCTGCGCACCACAACGAAGAGTAGCCCCCGCTCGCCACAACTAGAGAAGAGCCCGCGTGCAGCAACGAAGACCCAACACAGCCAAAAAAAAAAAAAAAAAAAAAAAAAAAATTAATTAAAAATTAAAAAAAGAAAAAGAAATTACTTGGCTTAGAACATCAGGCAAACACATTTACGTTGCCACTATCTTCTATATAATTTTAAACATTTTCATGTAATGAATTTAGCGAGAATTGTAATTGGATACAAAGAGATGATTTTTTGCAGCATCATGCACCTTGTTTTAGAAATTTTACTTTGTCAAAAATGGGGTTAGGGAGAAGCCCTTTAAAAAATTATGACAAAGCAGTGAAATGTGACTTTAAATGCTTAAATGAAAAGAACACAGGCCCACTCCCAGGGTAACTGTGAAGCTGATGAGGGCATCTTGCAGACCTCTCCATCCTTGGCCCCCCGTGGCCTTTCCTCCATACCCAACTCCAGCCACCAGTTCAGGCTGTCAGGTACCATCCTTACTTCAGGAAAAAGGCATACCATACTTTCTTTCAAGGTAAGACAGTATCAACACTTTTTTTTTTCTTGGATCAAAGTTTTTCTTGGAATGCCCTATGTAAAGTGAATGAAAGTAGGATGTACCCCTTTTGAAGCCAGGTTGGTGGCTTTCCCCACAGACTCACTCATCAGGTTTGATCTCCCACTTCGGACCACAGCTCCCCACTCTCACTCCCCTATCCACCAGCCCTACCCCAGGCCCTCTGAGGAATTCCAGAAAGCCAAGATTGAAAATCCTAGCCTCAAAGATCAATAACCAATAAGGTCGAATATTATTTTCTCTCATAGAGCTGTGGTATTTCAATTGTGACAGAAGAGTATCCCTCCAACTGGAATTTCAACTAGTATTGGCAAGTTGATGGGAGTGGTATTTTGGGGTCAGAGTCTTTTAGCCCACTCCTAAAATCCTACACCATTGGCAGTCACCCACTTTATATCTTCTAAATGGTGGGCTATGCTGCAACTTACAGAGGATATCTAAATTGTCTCTTTTAAAATATTTTCTTAAATATACCTTTTCTGGGCTTTAAAACAATGTTATTTGATTTTTGATTCAGGTCCCACTTAGACTGGTGAAGTTTAACAGTGAAATAACTTGTCTTCACATAAATGCATTTTCATTTCTTGGGACAAACGTACTGTCTCCTTACCTGTTAAGTACAGTTTAAAGATATCTCTGTTAGGCATTAAAACACATTTTCCTATATGCAGTATAAACATACTAATTCATTATTAACTTTTCATTGCCTGAATCTCATAATTTTAATATTTGCTTTGTGATTATCTTCTTATCTGAATATTAAAATTAGACATGTTTACAGTTTGATTTATAGTATATTATACATTTGAGAAGATATAGAAAATGTGGACATTCTATAAACTATCTCACAAGTCTGTAACAATAAAAAAAGTAATAGCACATTTATTTGATTTAATGTGCATACAATGTTAATTCACTTAGAGTTAATTTTCTGTCTCTAAAAGTTACTTTGAATTCTGATTGGATAGATTTTTTTTCATGGCTAATTAGCTTCTCACATAAGAAAAATATTCCATTTTAATTTTCATGTTCTTTGACTTAGGTAAAAAAGTTCTATAAATTACTTTTCTATACCTTTAAAAATTTTCATATTAAGTTTCATATTGTTAGATCTCTAATCTTAGATATAAGAGTAAATTTTGATGTTTGTATTTTAAAACGTCATAGGGCATTATGCTAAGTGAAATAAGTCAGACAGAGAAGGACAAATACTGTATGATATCAGTTATATGTGGAGTCTAAGAAAGCCGACCTTGTGAAACAGAGACTAGGATGGTGGGTACTAGGGGTTGAGGTGGGGCTGGAGGTGGGAATGGGGAGATATTGGTCCAAGGGTATGAACTTTCAGTCAGAGGATGAATAAGTTCTGGGGATACAATGCTGAAGACTGTGATTTAGTTACTAATATATATTATTTACTTGAAAGTTTTAAAGAGGGTAGATCTTAAATGTTCTTACCACAAAAAGAAATGGTATAATTATGTGATGTGATGGAGGTGTTAGCTAACCCTCGTAATCATTTAGAAATATGTAAGTGTATCAAATCAACACGTTGTGCACAAACTTACATGTTATATGATAATTATATCTCAGTAAAGCTGGAAAAAAATCAGAGGACTTGATTTCTAAAGATCTCACTGCCCCTTATGAGTAGATTTGCACTAGGCAAGTCACTTAACCTCTCAGACTCACCTATAAAATCCAGTTGCTTTGAGTATTGAGTGATTTAAAGGTGTGCACACTCTACACTGCGAATCACTGTGCATGTGTGTAGTGGATGCCATGCCACACTACCTGGATTCCCTCTTCAGGACTGAGATAACCACCCCCCACCTCCAGCTGCCACACCTACATTCTTCTTGGACAATTGCCCTTGGTGTGAAGTGGCTGCTTCTCCAAAGATTAGGCCCCCATCCTGAGGGCAATCTGCATCCAATATTTGATTGGTGGGCAGTTCAAAGCCATACTCCCTGGCCTCAATTCTGGACAACTCTGAGGGGCCATCCCAGGTCTAGAGCTCCCACCAGAGGCCTCTGTTGCAACTACATCACAGTTTACCTTCTCCCTCTGCCCACTCCTGTTTCCTCACTCCCCTCACCTGTGTTGTACCTGAGAACGTTCCGCAGGAAACTTCCCACAGGTAAATTTTGGTCTCAGAGTCTGTTTCCTGGGGACCCTAATCCAAGACAACATGTAAGTTAACCTTTTCCCAACATATTTAATTTCACCTGAAGTACGCCAAATAGTTTTGTGGGGCTATTTTATATTCCTTTCTTTCACCAGACCTCTTGTAGTAAATCCTGTTACTGTACAGCCTCCCAACTTTTGGTAACACACTGCGGTGTCATTTTCCTATTATTGCCTCTTGACAGCATTGCCTCCTGAGGCATTTTGAAGCTTAGGTGTTTGGCCTTCCACTCACGCACAGAAGAGCTTCCTGGGTGGTCTGTCCGGCCGATATGGAGAGTTTGGGAACCTGCTGGTCCCCGACAGCTAGCTCTTAACCAGACTTATAGCATTAAAGGCCGATAATGGCACTGCACTAGGCCTTATACAAGTCCTTAAATAGGTGTCATAAATGATGCCAGGCAAACTGGTCAAAGAACCACATCCTATTCAAGTCATCTTCCCCCCACGTGGTTTATGTTTTTGTCACTGCCTCTATAAAATCTTCACAGTAAATACAGTTCTTTTGATAGTTTGTAAACATTTTTGTGCCTTCACAAAAACTACATATGAAGTTATACTTAGGTTGATTTATTTACATCCATAGATGCAGACATCATGGTCCAGAAATATTAGCCTAGCTACAGATTTTATTTCCCAACCCCACTAATGAACAAATTACTCTGGAATGAACAACAGAAACTGACCATTTATAACCAAGTCCATTGTTAATACTCTGTTCTGAGCCGCAGTCATTCACCCTTCGGATAACTTTTGCTCCCTGGAGTCTACTCTCCACCCAGCAGCCCCGATGCTCCTTTTAAGTCAGATCCTGTTACTGCTCTGTTCCAATCCCTCCAAGGATCCCCCATTTTGCTGCCCAGCCCTTAACCCTCTGACTTCACGTTACTTACCCTTCTTCTCTCTCGCTCTGCTCCCATCACACCAGCCTGCTTGTAGTTCCTGGAACATACTGGGCACATACCTGCCTTAGTTTCTTTGCTCTAGCCTCTCCCTCTGCCTCCAGTGCTCTTCTGCCAGCTATCTGCTTGGCTAACTCGCTCACCTCCAAGTCTTTACTCAAATCTTTCCTCTCTTGAAAGCCTTTTCTGATCACCTGCTTCATATGGCGACCACCAACCATCCCACTCGTTGATCCTAGGCCCTATATCCCTTCCCTGCTATATTTTTTCCTCTTTACATGGCACTTACCACCTTCTAACTTCCTCCAAGGTGCATTTACCATGATACCAATGTACCTAAGCTTCAAGGCCCCTTTCCTGCTTAGGCCCCTTCCAAAACCCTGGGAGAGGCCCTAGCAATGTGTTCACATGGCCACATGTTTCTGTAAAATTTGCAAATATAATATATTTTAACTACAATTGACTGAGAGCATTGTCTGTTTGCACTCCAACTTCCTCTCTGTCAAGTTTTCCCTTGCACCAGCTGGAGCTGAAGTGGTTGCAGGCATTTCTGAGGTCTGGCTAAGGGGAGGTTGAGTTGAGGATACATTTAGTTTGAGCATAGTGGGATGTAATTTCTGGTTTGCAGTCATTTCCCTGTATCGTAGTTCAGTTAGGGCTAAGCCACCCTGGTATGGGAAGAGCTTCTAGGAAGATGGCTACTACCTGCTGGCCATAGAGTGTATTGCTTTTTGACTGTGGACCAGAGTGCCTGTCACCAAAAGTATATGGGTGGTGGAGGAAGAACAGTGTGTGAAATTAACAAAGTCAAGTAACTTGTAGAAAATCCTTCCACATTTTACAGCTCATATTTTAAACTATCAAGCTTTTCCCAAAGTTGACATCAGTCCTAAAAATTTTTATGAAATGACCAACCAAGTTGTGTAGTTGAGAGAAATTTTTCTAATCAATAATAGAAATTTTTTGATTAACCATGCAAGAGGGAAGATGGAATTATATTCCTAGTCTCCTTATAGAAAATGTTACAAGATTACCAAATGAAGAGGTGATTGAAGACAATTCAGCCAAAAAAATGTGCATTGGATAGTAAATTAATGAAAATATTTTGTGACTTTTTCTGGATTTTGTCAAGTTTTTTGCTATGTGTGAGTTTTTTTTTTTTTTTTTTTTTTTTTTTTTTTTTTTCTTTTTGCGGTATGCGGGCCTCTCACTGTTGTGGCCTCTCCCGTTGCGGAGCACAGGCTCCGGATGCGCAGGCCCAGCGGCCATGGCTCACGGGCCCAGCTGCTCCGCGGCATATGGGATCCTCCCAGACCGGGGCACGAACCCGTATCCCCTGCATCGGCAGGCGGACTCTTAACCACTGCGCCACCAGGGAGGCCCTGTGTGAGCTTTTTAATATGTGTAAATTGTTGTAATTTCTCATTTTAAGTATATATTTTGTATCTAGTTTTCCATTTGTACTTTTGCATTTTTTTTTGTTAAAGAAGGCCCACCAAGTTGTATAAACTTCAGACCTCACAGACCTGGATGTATCCTGACCTTGCTATATGATTTACTTACTTGTTCTGTCAGGAATCTTAGTTCACTGGTGTATCTTAAGCACTTGAGCAGTGGATGGCACATAGTAGGCACTCAATAAATATTTGTTGAATGAAGAATTGATTAACAACATTACAGTGAAACATTGGTGTTAACCTAATTTAATTCTGCTGAAGAAAAGTCATTGTTGACATGAAGGAAAGTAAAAAGACTGCAGTTCATGGGAAACTCCTCCTAGAAACTCTGTACTTTGTGTAACAAAGGGCATAGAAGTAAATTCTTATGTATAGGTATTTTGTTCAATAGTCATTAGCTACAATGTTTTTTGAAAGGATCTGGATCCCGCCCCCCCCCCCTTTTTTTAAGATTCTATTTCATTACTCCTCAGCTAGGGACTCAAGACTAGCCTTTAGCTGGCTTTTTGTATCACCCTACTTTAAGGGTGAGAATTTAGTTTTAGAACTATAAGGAGGTGACGGCATGCAGATAGCCACTAGGAAGCAGTTGGTTTTTCTTAAGCCAAGGATTAGGCAGCAGGAAAATAAAGGTAGACTATTTTATATTTTCCTATATAAACTCTGTTTAGAGAGCTATCTTTGTTTAGACATTGGACAATAGAAATAAAAATACTTCTCATGCAAAGGAAGAAAAAAATAGAATACTTAGATTAAAAAAAAATGGTCATCGTGGTATAGACCTTAAAAATAGGAGCTGAGCCTTAAGAAAAGCAGAATGTCATAGAATTTCAGCTTGGGGAATTTTTACTTTTGTAGAAATACAGAAAAAAAAAACATTATATGAGTGACTAGTGGAGGGCAGATTTCTTTCACTTAAACACCTGAACTTTTACTTAAACAATAAAGCACCTCTTTTTTCCTTATGCCCTCATAGGACTTTTAGAGGCCAGAGCCTTTTTTTTTTTTTCTTGAGAACACTCTTTTCTGGACATAGAAGGGAAGGCTTATTAACAGTAGTGAAGAAAGTAGTAAGCTAATGAAGGTCTTAGGTGTTGTCCAGGTCTTATTTGCTTTCTCAGTTTGACAGCACTTACACAGCTATTTTCTAGAACATAATTTGCTGCACTCCAGTTCCACATCTAACAAGTCTTGACAAAGGAACATCAATAAGTTCTCCAAACTGAGCCTTTGTCAACACTAACCTTGCAGAATGCGTGCTGCCTAGAATTGTGAACTTAATTGCTAAATGGCTCTGTTGTTTAAGAGGGCCCTGAAGAGATAGTTGGGACAGTAAGCTTCTCCTCCCACATTATTTCCCATAGGTTTGTAGGCAACAGTTGGATTTACAAAGTTCCTGGCTAAAGTAGAGAGATTTCTTGCTCAGAATTGTATCTTTTCTCAGAAAAGAGGTTTAAAAAATCCCCTTTAGCAAAAGCTACTGTAGAGTGTGGAGCAGCAATGCCCCAAGGCTGACAGCTGTACCATCACCACTAGGCTGTCAGCACGATGAAAAACACAGAGTGGAGAAAACCCCACTATTCTTAAACATTGTTACTCTTTTTTTAAACCTTTTTTTTTTTTTTTTTTTTTAACCTAAATCCTCAGGAAGTGCTGTTGAAGCACATTATTTCCTAAACCAGGTTAGGACTAATTACATAACTCTCAAACTGTCTCAAAAGTAAAACAGATGGTTTTCTTTCCTATATTTAAATAAAATATTCTCCCAAATTATCTTCTCTGGAGATAGCACTAGAAATAAATAAAATGGCTACTCTCATGTGATGGGTCTATCAGAAAGGGAAGAAAAGAACTTTCGAGAAAAAAAAATACAGTAAAAAGCAAAGATTTACATTACTCATCAAGCCTCTATCGGCCTGCATTCTTTCTTGCCTGGTGAATGACACACCCCATGTGGGCCCTCAGCATGGTCAGAGGATGGTGTTCATTCTAGTGGAGGCTTCCTTTGGCACTGGTTTATTTGGATACCTTTGACCAGAGCGTTAGCTAGCATTTTCTTTTGCCAGATGAGCATTGCATAATGCAATGTTCTGAATTTTATCTCTGTTCTCAGCAACTTGTTGCTTATATGCACTTAAAATGGATGGCTTTCATTGTACCTTTATGCAATAAATTTGTCAGGTTAAATTTCCTTTCAGTGAGTCAAAAGATGAGCTGAACACTGATATATTTTAAATATAAATTAAACATTCCTTACATAATTGGTGGTTTTATGTTCTTAAAAAAGAATGAAATGAGCTAGTTAATTGGTTGCTAGCTGACCTTTCCCTGATGCTTGCCCCATGTAAGCATTCGGTGTAGTCGGTGATTCCTCCTTTAATGTCTGTGTTTCCTTCTATTTTAAGATTGTAGGGAATGACAGGTTAAGGACACTGAAACCAAAAGGAGAATCAAGGGACTTCCTTTATACTCTTCTAGTCCTGTTGCTTTTCATTGCCAATTACTTGCATGTGCTCATACCAGCCGTCTTTGCTTTACACAGTTAACCATATGCGTGGGTTTCAGTCCGCACTGTACTGTGCAAAATCAGGACTGCTTGTGTTTATATATGTATTTATATGTATGTATATGTATGCGTGTATTTATTTTTAATTTTGAATGTGCTTATTTTTCAGATATTTGAAAATGGTAAAGACACTGGAGAGATCTCTGTTTGTATCAGTGAAAAAGATCTGGGGCCTAATAGCCCAATTCAAACTTGCTATATGATGGAAAGGGTGAGTTTACTGGCTATTCATTTATGACTATGAGCACCTTCCAAGTTACTTGTAGCTAATTTAGACAATTACATTTTTAAAGCTGTTGAGAAAAGATTAATCATTTGCTGATCTGTAAAGATTTATAGTTTCAAGCTTGACTTCTGGATTCCCGAGGTTCTCAGCTTTAGTATAGTATTAACTCCTGACCTCTCACTTAATAACATCTTAATCTTCATTATGCTTTTATTTGAAAATCTGTCTACACTGGACTCTGGAACTGCCCTCTTGTTTACACATTGAAAAGAAGTGACATGATATCCAGTGGAGGGTGTGTTCTGCATCCAGGGTATTTCCAAGCCCTAGACCCTGAGCGAGTAACACACAGCCTTGGTCTTCTCCTGTGCTCATTGTGAGCAAGTCCAGATGGTTTATCTTAGGCATTCTTACCTTTTCCTATTTTCCAGACAATTGGGATGTTTCTCAAGCAGAACCAACATGTTCAGGGTCTTTATTTTGGGTCTTTGTCTTGCATGAAAGGACACTGAATACCCTGTTGTTTACAAATTGGGGTTATTCGCCTGAGCGCACACCAGTGTTTTGGGCTCTGTTGCTTGACCTTTGTTCAGAAACTTGCTCCATTTTTTCCCCCTTCAGTTCAGTACCCTCAGACTTACCTCTCCCTGGTGGTGTCCATTACCTGGACTTCACAGTCAGTCACAAAAGCTGATCATCCGATCATTAGCTGAGCTCAGAAGAGATGGGAAGTGCTACCTTGATTTATTAGACAGAGAATGATAAAGAGCCTTGGCTGGTTTTCTTTTACCATCACATCCCTGGCTATACAAATCACCATGATACAAAAGCCTTCCTAGAATTCTCTACCTGTAAATTCCTCTTTTTCACAATAGAATATTGTCCTTTTTGGTTCATATAAAAAATTGAAGATGGAATTTATGTTAGATTACACAGGAAGATATTATTCTGTAGAAAGCTTTTGTTGGCTAATGGCACACTGAAATTGATCTGTGGTTTGCATCTATATGCAAGAAAATCCGGGGGAAAACCTTTAACTCGGGGCATTATAAAGCTCTTTGGGAGAGCCCTTGTGACACCCAAGGACGACTGTTCCCTTAGTGCACACTTGTCTCAGTCACTAGCCTAAGATGTTTCACACTCTTCTCAGGTCCCTGAACAAATTCTTATCCTATAAAGGCCTGGTGATAACAACTTTAAAGATAAATGGGTGAAGATTATCACTATTTTTGGTCACTGTAGCCCAGCCCTCACCAATGACCTAGAGATGAAAGACACTGAGGCCTTACCTTCTGTAGGCTGTCGAATGCTCATCTTTGAACACCTAAAATGCAGTGTGTTGCCAAGTTGAGAAAATAGAGATTGCAATGCAACTCCTGTGAAAGTGAATTTGGTTAAGTGGTCAGGTGTTCACATCCCTTCTCTACCACACACTCCTGTTCTTTGTGTACTTATTTCTCTCCTGGATCAGGCCTTAAATTTTTTATATCTTCCCCCTTTACAAAAAAGGAGATGCCTATAAAGCAAAATCACCGTGATTTAAAAAATGATCAACATTACTTGTTTTCTGAAATAATAGCAAAGCCACAAAAAATAAGCTCAAGGGCTGAGACCACACAGAAATAAATGTAGGGCTTTATAAATACAGTCCATGGATTTCAAAACTTTTTGTGGTTCCAGTGAAAAAACAAAACAGATTTTTACTATTCTAACACTTTGCCTATTATATTCCTAAAGAGAATAGTAATCATTATTTTTAACTCAAAGGACTTGGCTATGCTGGATGAAAAGTATTAACTTTAATGGAAGGAAAGATGTATCATCATTTTCAGCCCTTCTGATTCTCAAGGCTAAAATATCTGGTCAGTGCAGAGCTGATTAAAACAACATAAAGCTGATGAAGTTGGAGATAAGATTATTTATCCCTAATTAGGGCAAAGCCTAAGCCTTAGGCCTTCTGTAGATATAGTTGCTGGTCATAGAAAATATTTTACTCGGTAAAGAGTTTATAGCCAATAGGTGAGGAAACTGGAGATATATGACAGGCTTGCGCCTTTCCTTTTCTCTGGGCCTCGGCATTTAGCACGTCTCAATATACCTTCAATGGTAATTACTAGAAGGAGCAAAAAAGGCACCCTGAACAGCAGCTAGGCAAGAAAAGGCTACAACTATATCTGCATCCCTGCCGAGATTACAGAGTAACAAGAAATTGAGAGACACAAGAACTGACAAGGCAGAGAAGAAAAGGAAGCCTGTGACAGAAGGCTGGGGGGAAAACAGAGTGATGGATAGTTGGGGCACAGAGTGGGAAAGAGCAGAGGCCTAAACACTCAAACAAAGGTGACAGATAATGATGAAAAATATCTTTTAAAAGTCCATGTGCAACACAGTTCAGCCGGATTTACTTTCATTTGAAATATGCCTTCAGTTAGAAATATCTTGATAATTTAGAGATTCTAAGTATAAGATAGAAGCAAACACAGACAATGCTATTATTTAACATATTAAATAATAGCATTTCACCCTTCGATTACATCTTATTTAAAACTTGAAAACATCCATTATTGAAGCCACTCGCAAGCTTCTGCGGAGCTCTTAATTAATACATCCAGGAAGAGTTCTTCTAAGTGAATTGGCGTAAGCCGGAAAGTCATGTTTATTTTTGCAGTCCTGTCAGTGGTGGATTGTTCCACCGTTGGTTACCTGAGGTTAGTCTCGGTGATGGGAGATTGCTGATTGTAAAACTTGAACATACTCTGGAAGGACCCAACAGAATGTGTAGCTCAGACAAGAAAAGCATAACCCTTATCAAAGAGGACCGGTACCGTGTGTAGAAGCTAAATGCTCTTTCTGTAAGACTGTCACATCTGCTTTCCGTCCCCGTGCCAAGGGGTCAGAGCTCAATCACGAGCCTGTGGCACCCCCTGCTGGTTAAAAGCCCATGCTCATTTTGTTACTTTACACCGAGGTAAACATTGCCGTCATTTCACACTTCTTTTAACATTCTGTATGAATTTAATTATCATTTGTTTGGACTTCAACTGTTACAGAGTAGAGACAGTTTATCACAGGTGTTCACATTTTACGTTATTTCTTTTTCTTCTTCATTTCCACACCCCGCCCCACCACCAGTTACTTTTCAAGATTCATCGAAGACTTCAAGGTTCTTCCATCAACCCACCAGGCCTCAATTTTTCTTCAATTCGTCTTTTTGATGAGCACAGTCAAGAAATTAAGAATCCACTTTCGCTGAAGAATGAGCAAAAAATTTGGGTCTCTTATGGTAAAGCATACAGGTAGGAGCAAGGTGTTTATTCTCAATCTTTCTGGGACATGCTAATTTAAAAGGAGAGTTGAGAAGCTAAGTAGCACCCTTTATAAAAAAAATTATTTTGAATTCCAATAAAATTCCAGGGGCATTTTTTTTTTGTGAGGCAGTATTGTTTGTGGGATATGACATCTCTCTCTCTCTCTGTCCCCCACCCCCCTGACTTTCTGTCTTAATGCCTTGTCATAGTTCCTGAAGTCTGCCTGTCAGCACAGCAAGTGGGATTTGTTCATGTCTGAGTAGTCACCTTAATGATAGCAGATGGAAACGCCACGGGGGCCCAAGCCCATCACACTGTCATTGTCACACACTGCCCTGACCTGCTTCCACTCCTCTATTTTTTTGTCCCTTTTTAAAGGAGAAATGGATGGTAATTGAAAAGGATCTTAAGCAAGATTTATGAAGCTGTAGACAACATGATTCCCCACTATCTCTCTATGTTTTCACAAATAAAGTCTTAACCTTTTAAGCTCCAATGACAGGACAGCCAAAGATAAATTGGTAAAGCTTGTAAACCCTATCCTATCAAAGTTATATTCCTCAAAAGCACCTTACATTATCCCACAATAATTACTGGTTATTACTGAGCATTGTGTAAATTTTTGTAGATTGGTAAATTCCTGCATAAAATTATCTGTGTTCCCAAGAAAAGAAAAAGGCTTCAGTCTGCAGGCACTGATGAGCCTGGCTGTTGTGTGGAATATCTTGAAAATTTATGCATATTTTGACAGGACACATCCAGATGAACTCTGAAGCTGCTTATCAGGAAACTTAAACACACTTTTCTGTCTACTTTTAATCTTTTTGTTTTGTTTCGTTTTCAGCTCTTTATCTGTAGAACAGAATAGGGGAAATATTGCTAGTAGAATATAATTGATCATACACTAATTTTAACAAAATAGCATAGACAGAAATGGGAGCTGATTAGATTTACTGTATATTCTAATAGTCAAAATTTCAAAGAAAACAAATCTACTCAGAAATCCATGAAGGTTTTGGAAGACATTGGTAGGATTTGTTGTGGGTAGCATATTACAAAATCTTTCATCTGTCCCATTAGAGTAAAATTAAAATGCTTACTAGTATCTTATGCTGTGTAATTTATAAAACTAAAAAATATCTGTAAGGAATGGTGCTTCTTCTATAGGCAGATTTCAAAATATAATTTAATTACATTGTGAGAATTATTTTTACAATGATAAAAATAGCGATGAATTTTAAAGCGGCAAGAATTCTTGTATAATTTAGCAAGCTCTTCCAATTACAAGGAAAGGCTTTACTAAAATGTGTCTAATAATTTCTTCTTAAATATCATTGTTAAAGTGAAAGCAATGACTGACTAATTATAATGTTTTTAATGATGTTTGCTACAATACAGTATTTTAATATGATCAAACACTTGCTCTTGGTTAATTGGATCACATTTGTGAAGTAACAAAAATTACTAAGTATCTGGAATATTCTAAAATCAACTGAGGATTGTAGTTGGCAGAATTTATAAGTGTGTATATTTGTATATCATAGCTATTTTAATAGCATAATGTATTATTTTTTTCTGGTTTTGAATCCAATATGAGGCATTAGGGAACCATTATAGCATTTTGCTACTATTGAAACTTCTAAATTAATGTCAAAAAAGTTATTTCCATCTAGTTAAAATATATTGAGAAAATGAGAAAATTGAGAAAATGTGCAATACATACTAAGTAAATGATATTCATTTTCAGGGAGTAATTCTAACGTGTCTAATATATGTTGATATGGGGGGTAAGGTTACTTGTTTGCAAAAGATGATTTTGCCAATATCTGCTTCTATTTTGAGTCCTTTAATTGTTTTTCTCCCAATTTTTATTTTGGAAAAATATCCAATCTACAGAAAACTTGATACAATGAAGATTTATATATCCTTCACCTAGGTTCAGCAATTTAAGGATTTTGCCATATTTGTTTTACCTCTCTTATGTCTCCTTTCTCTCTCTTTTGAACTGTTTGGGATTCATTCCACACAATCATAATGTTTTACTCCTAAATGCTACAGGTCACATAACTGAAGAACAGGATGTTCTCTCTATCACCACAGTATAATATCTAACACAGTCAACAATAATATAATATTGTCTAATATGTAATCTATGTTCATACTACCCAAAATCTGCTTTAGAGCTTTTTTTGTAATCCAGTATCCAAATAAGCTTCATCTGTTGCATTTAGTTATTTTCTTTATTTCTCTGTAATGTAGACTATTCCACCATCTTTTGTTTTATTCTTCATGACATTGGTTTTCTTTTTGAAGAGTTCAGGCATTTTTCTTGTAGAATGTCCCACATTCTAGACTTGTGTGAGTGTTTTCTCATGATTAGATTCAGTTTAAATATTGTTGGCAATACTACACAGGTGATGTGATTGAGTCCTATGTTTCTAAAGTTGAAGAGCAAGTGTTTGTCACCAATTTCAAAAACAAAATGGCTCATAATTGACATAGTGGCCATTCTTTTTATTTAAGATCTGTTTTCCATTTGATTTTAATTCTCATATAATTAAATTAACTTAAAACAATGTACCTAACAGTATGCAATATGACAAATCAAATCAGCATAGTAGTGAGTTCACAAAAAAATAGTTGTTTGTAGCCAAATATGAAGGATTAATTTGATTATAAGCTCCAAAGATCATCATGGGTGTATTGCATTGTAGTTATACATGAAAAATGAACATTATAGGAATGACAGTTAGTTGTTTTTCTCAACTAAATACTTTGCTTTTATTATTGAGATTATTTTTAAAAATTACATGTATTGCAACTATCCTTCACATATTTTAAATCAAACAAATAAACTAAAATGTGCATGTCAGGTATAAGTATAGGATACCAACAATAGTGCTGTATAATAGGAAATTCACTTATTTCTGGATTTTATTAGACATGGATATGGTATGTTTTATTGTTTATCTGTACTCAAATTTCAGTGTTTGTATAATTTTGCAGATAGATTTGATGTTTTTTCCATTTTTCAGATCTCCACTGAACGCTGTTTTGGGTTTGACCTTTGACCAGGTGACTGCATTTGCCAGAGGTGGCATTACAGTTGCATATAAAACCTTCTTGGATCCTAATGCTGTTCTGCTACTGGGATGTGACAAGTAAATTAACAAGTGTTTGGTTAAAACAATCTGAATCACCTAATTCAGTTTTCCCAGAGTGAGATTTAAACACTAAAAGATGTTCTTTAAATCATCTTAAATAAGCAATTATTTAGTTTATTGATTTATTTCATGATATAATGAGCTAGTGCTTAAAAGACTTATTAATTTTCCTTGAGTTTTAAGAAACATATGGGGCAATGAACATAGTATACTTTCTGCTTTGCAAAGGTAACGATTTTATTTGAAATGTAAAAATTGTTTTTAGTGGATGTTTCTAAATTAATAGTTTTGAATGGAATAATTAAAATATTAAATAATATGTTTTCTCATATGAGTGTTCATGTTTAAGCATCTCATTTGATGATGATAAATTGAAAACAAAAGCAATATGCTGGAAGCTTGGTGGCATAGTGAGAAGAAGAGCAGGAGTTAGAAGATCTGGACACTGGGACTTCCCTGGTGGTCCAGTGGTTAAGACTCTGTGCTCCCAATGCATGGGGGCCGGGTTCGATCCCTGGTCAGGGAGCTAGATCCCGCGTGCCGCAACTAAAGATCCCTCATACTGCAGCTAAGACTCTGTGCAGCCAAAATAAATAAATAAATATTTTTTTAAAGAAATAAGATCTGGGCACTAACCCCATATCTGCTCATGATTGTCTGTGAGCACATGGGTGTCAGTTTCCTATGGGTTAATAATAAAACCCAGCAGTTATTGAGTGTTGACCATAGGCCAGGCACAGCTCTAAATGAATTGGGTAAGAACCTATTTCATCCTCAAAACAATTATTTTAATCCCATCATTGCTTATTAGCTTGTTATTACTCCATTTTAAGGAGGCAGAAACTCTGCCATGGAAGGGCAAGGTCATTTGCCCAGTCACACAACTTGTATATGACAGAGCTAGGATTCGAACCCAGGTTGTCTTTCTTAAGAACTGAGGGATTACCCCTATCCAGCACTGTCTAATAGAACTTTCTCTGATGATGGAAACAAACCTTATGACATTGAGCACTTGAAATGTGACTAGTGTGACTGAGGGATTGAATTTAAAATTTTGTTTAATTAAATTAATTTTAATTTAAGTTGGAATGTGTGGCTCGTGGCTACCATATTGGACATTGCAGCATGATACTGATACCATGTTGGATTAGGTGATGTATCTATAAGGTCCCATCTAGCTTTAATATTTTGTAATTTTATGAATTACAACGGTCCTTAATATACAGGTAAAAAGGCTGAAATGGAGGGCAGATCCAGAGAATGAAAAGCAGTCTGACGAGGTCACTCAGTCTAGCTAGTGTCAACCTATTGCTAAATATGTCTAGAAAGACGGACTCTTTGGTCTTCTCCATCCCCCAATGATTGCCTGCACTTTCCAGACAAGATTATAATATTTTGTCTTTTTCTCTTTATAGATAGAAAATAACTCAGCACTCTTTTTAATAAGCATTTTCACTTATGAGAAGATTTATTTCACATGCAATAATCTTTCTCTAAGCTATTAAACTTGCCTTTCGCTTCAGTCTTTAGTTAGGAGTTTAATTTTTAATTTATGTACTGCTTCTTAATTTTACTTCCTTAGTTGCAATGAATACTGTTTTAATGAATGGATTTAAATTAGATCTAATTCCCTAAGTATAACAGTGTGAAACTTCCCTTATTGAACACAAACTAATTTGAAGATAATTCACCTAATTTTTGGATTCCATTTGAATTTTCTTTGTATACTCTCGAGCGGATCATTGGAAATCTTAGTCATCATACTCTTATTTATATTTCTCAGACTACTGAAAAAAAAAAACACTATCACCATTCCCAGAACTGTTTTCTGTTGAATAGCATGCTATATGGTATATCTTAACATATCACTGTTGATCTAGGTGATTTTCTTTAGGATAAGAATTGGCTCACTTTTAAAATAAGTGATTTGGCTGAGCTAAGAATGGGACCAACCCTTCCAGTCTGTGGTTTGTCCATGTACCTTCTAGAATGTGCTGCCTCTTAAAAGACTCTTAAAAATACCAAACTAATGTTCTTAACACAACCGTTATAAAAGCATCCTTTATTATTTATAGACCAGTGTATTTAGACTATAATTTTAACAATGATGATGGTCTCCACCGTGAGTGATTCTGTAAGATTAAAAATTATTTTTTGTGTCTTTGTTCTATTAATAATCAATTAGGCATAGAATCCCCCTCCCCCAGTATTAAAAATAATTGTAAGGAAAAAATTTAAAGCCTTCCCTTTCCCAATGATAAATACAAAGGTACTTTACAAACTTCCATTTAAAAATACTATGGACTATACACTGGTTTTTCACTAAAAGAGTATAAGATGCATAAATTATTATGCTAAAGAGTACTAAAATTAAACTCATTTTATTCTAACAAGAACAATTAAATATTTTATTTCCTTAGTTGGGAAGTTTGTGAGGGATTTCCAATTAATTTCAATGACACCAGTCAACAGATACCTGATCAATTTGAAAAGGTGGACTTGGAGAACCATTTCCTACAGAACAAGGTCAGAATTATTTGTTGTTCTGAATAAGGGTATTTTATGTATTGGACACTCAGTCAATACATGGTGACTGAGTAGATATTTGTAAAAGTTTTTGAACACTGTAAATTATTTTACTAATGTTGGGGGCAAGTATTATACATTACTTCCTGTTAATTAATTAAGCACTTTAAAACTGGACCAGTATTGGGAAGGGTTAGGGATAGACTGGGAGTTTGGGATTGACATGTACACACTGCAATATTTAAAATAGATAACCAACAAGGACCTACTGTATAGCACAGGGAACTCTGCTCAGTATTCTGTAATAACCTAAATGGGAAAAGAATTTGAAAAAGAATAGGGGGAAAAAAAAAGCTGAACCAATATATAGTGTTTCTACTTGAAAAAATTCTACCTGAATCACGTCATTTAAGTACTATCGTTTAGCATATTTTCCTTATATCAACTATATTAATAAGTTGCATTTGTTTAAGAGATTCTTTAAGATGGCTGTTATATCTTTATACTTTAGGATCTGACCTATTTGCTCTGTGGGCCAATGTCTCTAAGTAACATGAGTTCTTCAGAAAACCCAACTCATAACAACTCAATCTAGAAGGTCTCTTTATTAATTTATATTTAGAAACTTATCCTGCCAGTAAGGAATTTTCTTCTTGCACTGAGCTGTGAAAAGCATTTTAAACCTGTCTCCAAAAAAAGGAATAATTCTTTTGTTTTTCTCAGCTGCATAAGTTTTAGTTTTTGAATTCATGAAACCAAAACCAAAAGGCACCCACAGAGGTAGAGATGCCCAAAGAAAGGAGGGCTTTCTGTTAACTAGTTTGGGCCCTTTCTTTGTAAGACACAATGCAAAAGACACATTGTCCCAACCTGCTCTTTTTAAATTTCTCCATGTTGCCCATTCAGTCTTTTATGTCAAAATTTACACTGAAAATATTAGTGGTTTCAAGGTGCACATGAATCTAAATAATATAATTATTATAAAAATAGAATAAAACAAACAATGATTTCTAATCCTGTTTTTGAGCATATTTAGAAAATAAATATAAGTTGAATGGTACACTAAGAATAATGCCTTTTATATTTTATATTCATCTGACATTAAGTTTTATTTGCCATAGTTCCAATCCTGTTGGCATTCCTTTTTAGTTTTTTGCTGTAACATTATCTTCCTGCTCAAAAACTTGTATGCCTGGCTGTTGCCTATTGAAGTTCCATATCCTCATCTGGCCTTCATTGATCTCCATGATTCTTCTCCAATCTTCCCCCACTCTCAACTTGTCTTTCCAATCCTCTCCGCTTCTTGATCTTTGTTGTAGCCTACGCTACAGACGGAGCTAATAAATTGGGTCCCCTACATGCTTTACACTTTGCTTTACTTGTGCCATGGCATGTGTTGTTCTTTGCTAGGATACAACCCCCGCCATTACCATTCCTTGCTTTTTAAGGCTTTCTTCAACTTCCTCTTCTTCCACGAAGCCCTCTCAGATCCTCCAGAGAGATTTAGCCTCGAATTATTTTGTGTTCTGAGAACTCCTTATTGTCCTTTGAGAATTGTTCTTAGAGTTTGTGTTTTGATATCAGCATTTGCATTTGTGTCTTTCTTCTCTACTAAATTGATAATTCTTTGTACACAGATTTTATGTCTTACTCACTTTTGTATTCACGAGTGCTGGAACAAAGTCTTGAATGTAGGGCAAGTGCACAGTACATGTTGATGAATGATTTTTTAAAGTTAGCTGTAATCTCTTTCAAGGCTCACTATTCTCTAATATGTTCTTTGGGTGTTAGCCAAGCTAGATTGTTCATTTGTTGTCTTCTGAGCACTTCATGATTTCTGTTATTATACCCATGTGGGTCCCTCTGCCTGGAATTCAACCTCTCTTTCTTTGTCACGACCCCCCACCTTCTCTGTCACCCTTGTGCCATATCCTAGCATGGTGTCTGGCATAGAGTAGGCATTCAATAAATGTTTATTGAAATCATGCCCATCATTCTAGCCTTACCTGATTTGTGCCTGCTTCATGAAGTCTTTCTTTACCCCAACCCCATGCCCAAACCAGATATGATGTTTCTGTCTTTGATACCCCCATTGCATCCATTCCATACCATTTATAATGACTTTGAATTTGGTGCTGTTCCTCTTGCAACATTTTTTGCATGATCTGAAGTCAAACAGTGTTCCAAGTTTGGGCATATTTTAGGTCACATTAGAGTAGAATGGAGAGAAAGATAGATTTCACTGAGAATGTTAGTATCATATCATAAAGGGTCTTTTGTGTGTGTGTGTGTGTGTGTGTGTGTGTGTGTGTGTGTGTGTACTTTTCTTTAACATCTTTATTGGAGTATAATTGCCTTACAATGTTGTGTTAGTTTCTGCTGTATAACAAAGTGATTCAGCTATACGTATACATATATCCCCATATCCCCTCCCTCTTGCATCTCCCTTGCACCCTCCTTATCTCACCCCTCTAGGAGGTCACAAAGCACGGAGCTGATCTCCCTGTGCTATGTGGCTGCTTCCCACTAGCTATCTATTTTACATTTGGTAGTGTATATATGTCAATGCCACTCTCTCACTTTGTCCCAGCTTACCCTTCCTTCTCCCCACATCCTCAAGTCCATTCTCTATGTCTGCGTCTTTATTCCTGTCCTGTCCCTAGGTTCTTCAGAACCTTTTCTTTCTTTTTTTTTAGATTCCATATATATGTGTTAGCATACGGTATTTGTTTTTCTCTTTCTGACTTACTTCACTCTGTATGACAGACTCTAGGTCCATCCACCTCACTACAAATAACTCAATTTTGTTTCTTTTTATGGCCAAGTAATATTCCATTGTATATATATGCCACATCTTCGTTATCCATTCATTTGTCGATGGAAACTTAGGTTGCTTCCATGTCCTGGCTATTGTAAATAGAACTGCAGTGAACATTGTGGTATATGACTCTTCTTGAATTATGGTTTTCTCAGGGTATATGCCCAGTAGTGGGATTGCTGGGTCATATGGTAGTTCTATTTTTAGTTTTTAAGGAACCCCCATACTGTTCTCCATAGTGGCTGTATCAATTTACATTCTCACCAACAGTGCAAGAAGGTTCCCTTTTCTCCACACCCTCTCCAGCATTTATTGTTTGTAGATTTTTTGATGATGGCCATTCTGACCGGTGTGAGGTGATACCTCATTGTAGTTTTGATTTGCATTTCTCTAATGATTAGTGATGCTGAGCATCCTTTCATGTGTTTTTTTGGCAATCTGTATGTCTTCTCTGGAGAAATGTCTATTTAGGTCTTCTGCCCATTATTGGATTGGGTTGTTTGTTTTTTTTGATATTGAGAAAACTACAGGCCAATATCACTGAGGAACATAAATGCAAAAATTCTCAACAAAATACTAACAAACAGAATCCAACAGCACATTAAAATGATCATACACCATGATCAAGTGGGGTTTATCCCAGGAATGCAAGAATTCTTCAATATACCCAAATCAATCAACGTGATTCACCATAATAAAAAACTGGAAGATAAAAACCATACGATCATCTCAATAGATGCAGAAAAAGCTTTCGACAAAATTCAACACCCATTTATGATAAAAACCCTCCAGAAAGTAGGCATAGAGGGAGCTTACCTCAACATAATGAAGGCCATATATGACAAACCCACAGCCAACATTGTTCTAAATGGTGAAAAACTGAAACCATTTCCTCTAAGATCAGGAACAAGACAAGGTTGCCCACTCTCACCACTGTTATTCAACATAGTTTTGGAAGTTTTAGTAACAGCAATTAGAGAAGGAAAAGAAAGAAAAGGAATCCACATTGGAAAAGAAGAAGTAAAAGTGTCACTGTTCGCAGATGCCATAATACTATACATAGAGAATCCTAAAGATGCTATCAGAAAACTACTAGAGCTGATCAAAGAACTTGGTAAAGCAGCAGGATACAAAATTAATGCCCAGAAATCTCTTGCATTCTTATACACTAATGATGAAAAATCTGAAAGTGAAATTAAGGAAACACTCCCATTTACCAATGCAGCAAAAAGAATAAAATACCTAGGAATAAGTCTACCTAAGGAGACAAAAGACCTGTATGCAGAAAACTATAAGGCACTGAGGAAAGAAATTAAAGATGACACAAACAGTTGGAGAGATATACCATGTTCTTGGATTGGAAGAATCAACATTGTGAAAATGACTATACTACCCAAAGCAAACTACAGATTCAATGCAATCCCTATCAAACTACCAATGGCATTTTTCACAGAACTAGAACAAAAAAGTTCACAATTTGTATGGAAACACAAAAGACTCTCAATAGCCAAAGCAATCTTGAGAAAGAAAAACTGAGCTGGAGGAATCAGGCTCCCTGACTTCAGACTATAATACAAAGCTACAGTAATCAAGACAGTATGGTACTGGCACAGAAACAGAAATATAGATCAATGGAACAGGATAGAAAGCCCAGAGATAAAACCACACACATAAGATCACCTTATCTTTGATAAAGGAGGCAAGAATATACAATGGAGAAAATACAGCTGCTTCAATAAGTGGTGCTGGGAAAGCTGGACAGCTACATGTAAAAGAATGAAATTAGAACACTTCCTAACACCATACACAAAAATAAATTCAAAATGGATTAAAGATCTAAATGTAAGGCCAGACACTATAAAATTCTTAGAGGAAAACTTAGGAAGAACACTCTGACATAAATTACAGCAAGATCCTTTTTGACCCACCTCCTAGAGAAATGGAAATAAAAACAAAAATAAACAAATGGGGCCTATGAAACTTAAAAGCTTTTGCACAGCAAAGGAAACCTTAAACAAGATGAACAGATAACCCTCAGAATGGGAGAAAATATTTGCAAACAAATCAAGGGACAATGGGTTAATCTCCAAAATATACAAGCAGCTCATGCAGCTCAATATCATAAAGGGTCTTAATTCAACTGGATGTTCTGTAGAAAACAAGGAGCCACTGGAAATATTCAAGCAGAGACAAGATCTTATTTGATCCTGTGCTAGGAAAATATCTCAGGAAGTCCTTATTTTATCCTCCCACCCCTGCCCTGCAGATTAGAAATACCTAGAGGGCAAAGGGCATTCTGATCATTCTTGTCTCTGCTGCAGGATCCAGATACTCAGAGTTAGCTAAATGGAATTAAATTCACTAGTTAATTAACTCATTCAATTGAAAGCTGGTCAAAACCTGTGGGGAAAAATGTATAGTGGAGAGTTGTGAGAGGAAAAGAACAAGAAAGGATTCTCTCTTTGAGTTTAAGCCAAAGTAGAACTTCAAAAGAAAACTATATTTTCTAATGTTGAAAAATGAGAGAATAACAATCCACAGTTATTTTCTCACTATTAATTCGTTCTAATGATTCAGTGAAAGTGAGAAAACACCTCATCTTAAAAGTTTATACACTATTGTATTTTTAGAAGAAATCTTTTTTGAATAAAATTTCAGTCTACTCAGAATAGTGGTATAAGAAAGCAAAGATTTGATAAACTGGATAGTAAAGAGAATCTTTCAAAGAAAAGTGGCCCTCCCTTACCTATGAAACCTTTGAAATCCTTTCAGAAAAATGCCTCAGATTATATACAGAGAGGTGATCAGTACATTGAAAATAGCAATTTAATAATCTGAAAAGGAACACTTTTAAAGAGAGATTCAGGCAGAGGTGATGGATGTCTACAGGGCATTTTATTGTAGAATCTTGATGCTCGTGGCAGTATAGAAGGCACTAAGAGGATTACAGCAGGACTAGAGAGGAGGGAGCAAAAGCTGATATTCTTGACACATACGTTTTAAAATTGGCTTGAGATAGAGATATCAGTGCCCAACCCCTGACTGTTCTTTTAAATCTCGTATTGACAAGTAAAACCTTTCCTACAGAGAAAAATTTGGAACATATAATCCTTATTAGTAATGTGGAAGACAGATATAACCCTGACAATTACAACCTGTTGCTCTTTTATCCATTTCTAAAAAAAGATTTGGAATCTACTACAAGTGGAGAATTTTGGTGAATACATCTTTCGTTCTATTGTTACTTAAATTGGCAACATTTTTACATTGCTCTAGTTTACGGGAAATAAAATTATACGTTTCCCTGAAGTGGATGAGAGACAAACTTCATGGTAGTTAATATAAAAGAAAAAAGATTCATGAGAAGAATAGCTTGAGGAATGATTGGTTATGGGAAAATATAGCAGAAAAATATACTCCAGTGTCTGGCAGGTCATATATTCTGTCAAAATGAAAAGGAAACTGATTTCGATCCTATCCTTTTAGTATGATCAGAAATAAGCAGCACATTAGTGACAACTTTTAGTATGGAAACAGTAAGAAAAACACCAAGTTATGATTTTAGAATTATGGCATGTTTGTTACATGTTTGTTACAAGTTTACTTGTAAATTAACCAGTCATGGATGCTAGCAGAATATATTATTCTGTGTGTCATAGAGGAGGCTAGGAAAAGGCAAACAATTCTTTACTGTCCTATTTCTTTGGAGAGCAAGTCCTCAAGAAATAATATTTCCTACAGGTAATTTGTATTGGAGAAAATAAAAAATTTTAATTTAAATTTGGAACTGATTGCCATTAGAATAGGACACAGAACTTTAAATAAAACTGCAAGTCCCTTCCTTATTTTTAGACCAATAGTTGGAATCTGTTTGAGGACTGCACACCTAGATCCTAGATATTTTCCCTTGTTTGGTTGCATAATTAGGTACTCACTAATATTTTCTGCTTTCCCAACTTTTCCAGTTCTTGGTCTTAGAGGTGCGTGGATTGATCAGCTGTAGATTTAGAGAATGGAAACAATAAGAGTGAATATCAGGGACATGACGAAAGAGATTTTAGAACATTTCTTGTACATTAATTTGTATAGTAAATTATTTAACTTGGTCCTAAAATTACTATCAAAAGGAAAAACCTTATAAAATTTCTGTGTAGTAAACAATCTGTTTAGAATGAAGGTTGTGGTCTATGAGCTCCTTCTTTCAAGAAAAATTTCATTGTCTTGTATTTTGCTCCTCAGTAGATCTGTAGGAAAAGACCTTATTACTTTGAAATTGCACAGGAATATTGAAGTCTACTCCACTTTCATTGGTGATTTGGAGAAAGAAAATTAAACAAGAAGCTTTAACTGGCACAGTACATGTATGCATCATTTTTATCACTGGCATCATCTGTATCTGCACAGTTTATTCAGACAAGCAAAATCATAATGGTCATTTAAAGGAAGCTATGTATATAGGTACTCAAAAGAATAAAAGAAAGCTTCTTGTTTTGATTCTCAACAGGACTTAAAAAGGTTTTCTAATGACATACATTATGGTATATATTTGGAGACCTGTCTCAACATAAAATAAACACTTTTATACACATGCCCGTGAATGCACACATGTACACACACATGTGCACACACACACACACACAGAGACACACATGGCATATTATGTTGCAGGTTGTCCGAGCACTTTTCTTTTCTGACTTCCAATTTTTATCTCCCCCACCTTCCTAAACATTTGATCTAAAACAAAGCTATCAGATTAAATTAAAAAGAAAAAAGAAAGTGACATCATGAAGAGAATTTAATGGCCATTGTCAGTTTTAAGTGTATTAGAACCCCAGACTTGGCAGGATTTTTCTTTTTTAATAACGTGAAATGAAGCTGAGTTAGTGGACCTGGCTCTGTCTGGTCTATGTGGAATCACTTGGGAACCGTCCAGCAAAATATCTCTCAGAGAACAGCATGGTGTTAATACTGGGTGCCAACCCAAGACAGACACAAAGGACCCCTTCGCTCTTCACCAATAAGCCAACTGTTAAAAGATTAAACCATGTTGTGGAGATAACAAGAATTTAGGCACTGGCAGCAGGTGCTGTACAAAGAAGCAGTTGGCAGTACGATTCTTCTGTCTGACATTCCAGTCAAAACAATCTTCTTCCCAGTTTCAGAGGAGAGTTTTGAGTGTGATGGCAACTTGGAGTTAGGAGGTTGACTAAGAGTGCTACTTTAAATGCCATGTCCTGTGGTGGATGGATTAGTGGAATATAGTTTACCATTGTTCAGAAACTGCGGGGGATTCCCCTCCAGAATCAGTCACTACTGGCTAACTGGGGAATACACAATCAAAGAGGTGTAAATCAAATCTGCTTATGTGGTGGGGTTGCTGTATTTTTAAAATTTTATTTTCACATATAGGAGTCATATGACATTTTCTTCTCTAGAGAAGTAACTATCTTCCATTGTAGAATAATTATAGATAATTATAGAGTAATTATCAAATATATTGGTCATACCCTTTTGTTATTGCCTGTTCACACTTGTAAAACATTACCTTTTAAATTATTATTTAACTTTTGTTTTTTAAAAAAATCACTTGCTACTCAACAAATATCTAGTATTAGCAAAGATTTAGAATAGACTTTTCAATATTAGAAAATGATTTTAACTGTTATTGAAGCAACATCATTTACTAAGTTTAAAGCATAAGTTGGCATATTCCCATAATCCTATACAAATAAGGATTAGCCCTTTAAAAGTTAGCATGATTATTCAGGGAAAGTGATCATATAAGTTAGGAGATAAAATTTATTAAATATGAAGGAGGAGAATTCTGACAGATGACATGAATGACCGTTAATTTGACAATCAGGTCTAAGTGAGAAATGCTAGAAGGTGCACAATACGTTTGGCGTTTGTCATCTGATTAAACACATGGGATAGAGATGCAGTGTCTCCCCAGTCAGCCCCCTCCCATCCATTCCCACAACTGTCACTGAAGTCTCAGCTCCTGTCCCTTTATTCTTATGAGGTTGTACAAACTCTCAACTGTTCTCCCTGCCTTTGATCTCTCCATTGTGCAATCCATTACGTTTACACTGGCCAGGTCAACCTTTCTAAATCTTCTGTAATCCAGTCCCTCCTGCTTGAAAGCTTGAAAGCCCTCCTGACACCTAACTCCATAGCCTTACACTTGACTACTTCTAAGTTTGGCCAAATTTACCTTTTGAGACTACCAATAAATCCTAAGGTGCATTGATTATACTATTTTCCTTTGCTTGGAATACCTTTTTATTCTTCATTACTCCTGTCAAACTGTTTTCATCCTTCAAGGCCTGGTCCGGATGTTACCTCTTTCAAGATGCTTCACTTTTTGTTGCTCCTGCAGAAATGAGCCTACCATTCTTTGCATACTATAGCACTATTTAATCAAACATATGGAGCTTTACATGAAATTGTGTGTGTTATCGCCTCTACAGTTGTAAGTTTATTTAGGGCAGGAAAAATGTTTTATAATATCCCATGCCACACAGTCCAGGGCCTTCCACATCAGAGCTGGTGCTCAACAAATATTAATAGAATTGAGTTTAATAGATTGAACACTACTGTTTCAAAAGAGACCTTCTCAATCAGAAACAATGTTCTAGATTGTTTTGGGTAAGTATGTTGAGGAAGGTTAACTTTCAGACTGTAAGTTAAAAACATGCTTCTTCTCATGGTATAGGTGAACCCCAATATTGTCCTTCATGCCTCTGTTTCCATCAGAAAGTGGAATTTCTCAAGTGGTGAAGAGAGCAGTGGGACTCAGATAGCACCATCGACCCTGTGGCCTGCAGCCAGTGTGTGGCTGATCACAAAGGTATCCAAGAATGTTTGCTTTCCCTAAGTAACTTCCTGGGCTCACTGGCTCACTGTGCTGCTCCAGTTCCTGATGCCCTCATGCACACAAGCATGCAAGTGAAAGCATATCAGTTGTTGACTGTCATGAATCTATGCTCTGCTCTTGGTTTGTCTAGTGTGGAGGACCCCGACGTGAGCATTCAACTCAGTTTTAGATGTGTTGATTAGTTAATACTCTAGAATGTATTTAAACCTAGCGCAGAGCTTAGGTATACTCTACAGACTCACCATTTTCATGAGATTTGTCTGAATGTCATTTGCTTCTGCTCCTTAGTCTTCATTGTTGAGGTTCACAGAGCTTGGTGGATTAGCACCATATAGTGATGGCATATGGTCTTAGTAAGGATAGTTTTAAAAGAAATCCCTGAGTATAAAATGTGAACAATGCCTAATATATTTTATTCCTGTGTATTGGCACTATTTTTTAAATTTTATTCTTATACTATTGAATCAGACTTAAACTGAGAACATATAATTGTTCTCCTCTTCCCTCTTGCTATTGAAATACGTTTTGTAATTGCCACCAAATATTTGTGTCTGGAAAGAGATGGTACAGCTTTTATCTACCCTTCTTGTGCCTCCCTTTGCCCCCTCCCTGGAGACTATTTTTGCTTCTTTTTAGGACTTCCATGGGTGCAGAGTCACCCAGGCAAGGTTGCTGCTACTTAGTTTAGGGGGTAGGAGAGATTGAAACTATTTTCTCATATGAAATTTTGGATTGCCCTTAACTTTTATTTTTGCTTTCTGGGAGTTAAAAACAAAAATATAGAGTAACTAAGACACAAAGGTACTAAGAAATATTATTCACTTCATAGACAAAGGCAGAATGAGATTAGATATTTCTTAAATCTGCTTCCAACCTGGAGACTCTATTAACTACTAACCCTGAGTTGTGTTTTATTTCTGATTTAGTAATAATATCTGCCATTTTGTTAAACATATGCTAAGCATCTTATACACATTTATTATCTCATTTAATCTTATAAAAACTATGCAGGTTTTCATTATACAGCTGAAAAAACTGAAGCTAGTAGCTGTTAGAGGAAAGATTCTTGGTCTGTCTGACCTCAAAACTTATGCCATTTCACTGTAATATAAAACACTGCTCTATATCTGACCAATTTATGAGCACTGATGGAAGTGTTTTAGTTTTAGGACTGCCACTGAACATTTATGTGACCTCAAGTAAGTCACATACCATATTTGGGCCTTAGTCTTCTGGTAAAAGAGTTGGACCAGTTGATATGGAAGGTTGTTTTCCCAGATCTTATATTCTGTAATTCTATGGTATCTGTTCATAGAATTTCATGATATCAGAAAACCTATACTTGTCTAAAAATTTTCCTAAACTAATTGAAATGCTTGATGCAAAGAGGATGAGTTTTGGAGTTAGATAGATCAGAATTAGAATCCTTTGTGTGACCTTGGGAAAGTTACTTAGCTGCACTGAACCACAGTTTTCTTATATATAAAATGAAGTTAGTCACACCTGTCTTGCACAGTTGCTGTGGTGATTAAATGAGAAAATACGTATGAAGTTCAAGCGTACAATCTGGTATACAGAAAGTGTTTAATAAGTGGTGATTCTTTTTTCTTACCCCAAGGTAAGAAGGAGTTCCCTTTCTGTATAGACAAGCATGTTCAAAAGAGGATTCCATTCAGGGCTTATTTGACCAAAAATTTAGAAAAATATATTTTTCCTAAGTCATTGTGTAGTTGTTTTCCACACAACAAAAACGTGAGAAATAAAAGTCACATGCTAAAAGAAAACAATTTTGAAAATCTTTAAAGGTTTAAAGTTCTATCCTTTTTTTCAAAATAAATCATTTTACCTGTTCTTAACAGAGAAGTTTCCATGACATAAATCCTTAATATGTGTAAATAAATTCCTAAGTGGTTGTCACTTATTTAAAATTCTGTGTTGATTCACCAAGTAAGAAAATTGTTAAATGGCCGTTCAAACAATGTTCTCAATCAATTTCCTTATCTGAGAATCCTAACATTTAAAACAAAAGCAGTTCATAAACCACCTTAAAATGTTTAACCCATGGTATTTAGACCCAGAGTAAAACTTTAAATTGGTACAAAGGTTAAGGATTTGTTTCAATCTTTTCAGTTCACTGCACTCTTTTTTTTCTGTGCATACATATTTCAAGTAAGCTCTATAGTTATACGTATAACAAGTGACACGTGATGGATCCCAAATTGCTGCACTGTGAAATACACACAGAAAAAAAGGACAAATGAAGATATCAAGGTCTGTTTTATTTTGCACTGAACTGTAAAATGCCACCCTTGTCCGACAGAACATCACTGATTCTGAGCAGGGCTCACTGACTGCTAAGTTGTGGGTAGTGTTTCACTTTTGGCAACTGTTAATATGCGGGTTTATCCAGGCATAATGACCTCACTATTTGTGACACATTGTTGAATTTTCTGGTTCTTTTAACTTATTTAGACCTTTCTCCCCCTTCTCTATTCATTGGAAGACTGGAATGATCCTGAGCCGAGCGATAACTCAGGGCTGCCTAGCTATTGGTCATCCAGTCAGAGTCAAGGCCACTGAGGGAACATCACTAGAAAGATACAAATTAATCCTACAGAAAAGGTAATGTTTATGAGCCATTTACCTCAAAACAAGTAATGTTAATTTCAAGATTCCCGAGCAGTCAGATCATGATGCTTCCTGGCTTAGATGGAAATTTCATTAGGTTTTAAATTTATTTTCAAAATATCAATATTAATTTTTCTGAAATAAGCTTGAAAGTATATGCCACTTAGTTTGATAGTGTTTCTTAGATATTTTTAGAAGTGAAAAGTTGGTGTTCAGTATGTATCTGTGTTTTAGACAAGCTGCTGCTTTACTCTATAATTATTGAAACTCCTTTCTTTATATCCATTTTGGTTATTAATTTAAAAATTTAATGTTCTATATGTATTCCTAACATTTTCTCCATCTTCTGAATGTGAAATATTGAACAGTGAAAGAAAAATCAAGGAGACAAAAAATTGCTGGCTTGTAAGGTACCAAAAGTGCCATTCCTGTTTGTTTTTCTCTGACTTGGTAAGATAAAATTAAAAATAGATTTAGGGGCTTCCCTGGTGGCGCAGTGGTTGAGAGTCCGCCTGCCGATGCAGGGGACACGGGTTCGTGCCCCGATCCCGGAAGATCCCACATGCCGCGGAGCGGCTGGGCCCGCGAGCCATGGCCGCGGAACCTGTGTGTCCGGAGCCTGTGCTCCGCAACGGGAGAGGCCACAGCAGTGAGAGGCCCGAGTACAGCAAAAAAAAAAAAAAAAAAAAAAAAAATAGATTTAGAAGAAAAAATTAGCAATAAGGAAGAAAGGTGATTTACCTTTCCTAAATGCTTTCTTTTTTCTTTTTCATTTGTCTTTTGATTTTACCTAGTGTTGACAAAAACAAATCCTGTTGTACTTCTAGACTTAGAAAGCTATTAGCCAACTACTTCTGGCTGGCTAGACATTTAGGATGTGCTTAGGGCTGAAAGCAGAACAAGGGCATTTAGGCACCAGAGAAACTGGCTCAGCCACAAATACAGAAGGGAAATTTTCTCTAACATGCAAAGCAGACTGTCCAAAATTACATAATGGCTGGGAATGTGATCTACAGAGTCAGATCTCTAGAGTCTAGAATTCTTACTCTAACAGTGACAACAGCAAATGCCGAGCCAGACACTATTTTAATTTCTCGATACCTCATTGTTACAGGTACTCTTAACAACTGCCTGATAAGGTAGGTGTCATTACTATCATTATGGGTGAGGAAATTGAAATATAGAGGTGTTAATCACTTACTTGAGGTCATAACTACTAAGCAATTGGGGCAGAATGCAAAAATTAAGTAACCATAATCTATAAGTCACTCTTGGCCACAAAACTACACAGTCTGTAGGCCAAAATCCAGTGAAACAACTGCCAGTGAGTGCCAAATGTGGTAGTAGATACCTCAATGAATGAGTAGGGTACATTAATTGAGAAACCCAGGCAGAAGGATGAGGGAGACAGTAGCTTGCTATCTCATAAGCTGGCCAGTGCTAGTAGAGTCCTAAACACACAGTTCCCAAGAAGGGGCAAGCAAACTCAAAGCAAGTCCCAGTTGATGTGGTGCTATATTTGGAGTAGGTAATAAGAAAGATTTCTGGGGCAGAGTCAATGCTGTAAACTGGAAACACACAAAGTGTCAACTTGCAGTAATGACAAGGGCAAACCATGGGACACGGAGACAGAGATGCTTCAGCTCACTTAGTCCAGAGTTATAATAAAGAGAAAAATCTATCAGTTGTAACTGACCCAGAAATGATGCAGATTATAGAATTAATACTCATGTCATTAAACAGTTGTTATCATTGTATTCCACATATTCAAGAAGCTAGAGGAAAGAATGAACATGTTAAATAGAGACATAGAAGACAGATAGCAATAGAAACTATTCACAATTGAAAGCCAGAGAAGAAAAAATAATATATTGAAAAAAAAAATGAACACAGCATCATGATGTGAAAAGTGCGATGTGAAAAGCTTCATATGGCCTAATCTCTGAATAATTAGTCTCTGAAGGGAAGAAGCAGAGAACAGAAAAATGTTGGAAGAAATGTTGTCTGAAAAATTTCCAAATTTTGTGAAAACTATAACCCACACATCAAAGAAGTTCAACAAATTCTAAGCACAAGAAACACAGAGAAAAGAAACCAAGGATAATCATAATAAAACTGCTTAAAATTAGTGATAAGGGGAAAAATCTTGTAAGTACACAGAGAGAAAGACATTTATTATTTACAAGAGGAATAAAGATAAGACTGACAGCAGATTTCTTGTTGGCAACAATAAGAGTGAGAAGAAAGTGGAAGAACGTCTTTAAAAACTGAAAGAACCACCCCCCCAACCTGTCAGTATAGAAATCATCTCCCAATGAAAATATCTTTCAAATATTAAGGCAAAATAAAGACTTCAGATATTATTCACAAACTGAAAGAATTTGTCACCAGCAGACCTACAGAACAAAAAATGTTTAAGGAAGTCCTTCAAGCAGAAGAAAAATGGTATCAGATGAAAATGAAGAGCACAGGGATAAAAACTACATAGGCAATATAAAGACCTAATTTCTTATTAAGTTTCTTTAAAATATAATTTATTGTTTAAAGCAAAAAATGATTTTATTATGGAGATAAAAACATGTAGATATAAAATATATGAAGGCAACAGTACAAATGCCAATAAGAGAAATGGAAGAAAGGGTCTTTTTTTAAAATTAATTAATTTGTTTATTTATTTTTGACTGTGTTGGGTCTTTGTTGCTGAGTGCAGTCTTTCTCTAGTTGCGGCAAGCAGGGGCTACTCTTTGTTGCGGTGCATGGGCTTCTCATTGCAGTGGCTTCTCTTGTTGTGGAGCACAGGCTCTAGGCGTGTGGGCTTCAGTAGTTGTGGCACGCACACTCAGTAGTTGTGGCACGTGGGCTTTAGAGTGCAGGCTCAGTAGTTGTGGTGCATGAGCTTAGTTGCTCCGTGGCATGTGGGAATCTTCCCGGACCAGGGCTCGAACCCATGTCCCCTGCATTGGCAGGCGGGTTCCCAACCACTGTGCCACCAGGGAAGCCTGAAGAAAAGTTCTTATACTATATTTGTCAAGTGGTATGATATCAACTGAAAGTAGACTGGTAAGTTAAAGATGTTTATGAGGGACCCTGAAACTAAAATAATATAACAAAGAGTTATATGTCTAACAAGCGAAAAAAGTTGATAAAATGAAATAATTAAAAAATACTTAGTTGGGCCTCCCTGGTGGCGCAGTGGTTGAGAGTCCGCCTGCCGATGCAGGGGACACGGGTTCATGCCCCGATCCCGGAGGATCCCACATGCCGCGGAGCGGCTGGGCCCGCGAGCCATGGCTGCGGAGCCTGTGTGTCCGGAGCCTGTGCTCCGCAACGGGAGAGGCCACAGCAGTGAGAGGCCCGCGTACAGCAAAAAAAAAAAAAAAAAAAAAAAAAAAAAAAAAAAAAAAAAAAAAAAAAATACTTAGTTAATGTGAAAGAAGACAAAGATTGAAAGGGAAACAAAAAACAGTTAGGACAAAGAGAGAATAAATAACAAGATTGTAGATTTAAACCCATGTGTCAATAATTGCATTAGATGTAAATAATCTAAACAGCCCATTTAAAAGTCAGGCACTGTCAGATTAGATAAAAAAGCAAGATCCATCTATATGCTGACCTACAAATAACCCACTTTTTTAAAATCCATTTTTAAAATTTTTATTTATTTATTTTTGGTTGTGCCATGTCTTAGTTGCAGCCGGTGGACTCCTTAGTTGTGGCATGTGAACTCTTAGTTGTGCCATGCACGTGGGATCTAGTACCCTGACCAGGGATCGAACCTGTGTCCCCTGCATTAGGAGGTGAATTCTTAACCACTGTGCTACCAGGGAAGTCCCAATAACCCACTTTAAATATAAAGACACAATAGGTTAAAAGTAAATGCCTGAAAAATGTATGCAATGATAAAACTAATCCAAAGAAAGCCAGAATGGCTAAATTAATATCAGACAAAGTAGACTTCAGTGCAAAGAATATTCCAGGGATAAAGAGGGTCATTTCATAATGATTAAGGGATTAGTTCATCAAGAAGACTTAGGGCTTCCCTGGTGGCGCAGTGGTTGAGAGTCCACCTGCCGATGCAGGGGACACGGGTTCATGCCCCGGTCTGGGAAGATCCCACATGCTGCAGAGTGACTGGGCCTGTGAGCCATGGCCGCTGAGCCTGTGCGTCCAGAGCCTGTGCTCTGCAACGGGAGTGTCCACAACAGTGAGAGGCCCACATACCGCAAAAAAAAAAAAAAAAAAAAAAGACTTAGCAATCCTATATGTTTGTTCACCTCATAACACAGCTTCAAAATAGATGAAGTGAAAGCCAATAGAACTGCAGTGAAAAAGAGAAAAATCTACAACTGTAGTCAACAATAATAATATCCTATTTCAATAATTAATAGAACAAGTGAGGAAAAATCTGTAAGGATACAGAAGACTAGAACAACACTTGTTGATACTTATAGAAGAATGCACTCAATAACAGCAGAAGACATATTCATTTAAAGTAACAGTATATTAAACAGAATGGACTATATTCTAGCTATAAAACAAGTCTCAATACATTAACAGAATCTACATATTATAAACATGTTCTCTGGCCATAATGGAGTTATATTAGAAATCCATAGCAGATAGCTTTCACAACAAGGTCCTACTGTATAGCACAGGGAACTGTATTTAATATCCTTGTGATAAACCATAATGGAAAAGAACATAAAAAAGAATGCATATATGTATAACTGAATCACTTTGCTGTAAAGCAGAAGTTAACACAACAGTGTAAATCAACTATACTTAAATTAAAAAATAGCAGATAGCTTTCTGGAAACCCCCCAAATATTTGGACAAAAGTAACACATTTCTAAGTAACTCATGGAGCAAAGAAGACATCAAAATGGAAATTAGCAAGTATTTTGAACTGAATGAAAATGAAAACACACATATTAAAAACTGTGGGATGCTACTGAAGTTCTTAGAAGGAAATTTATATAAATGCATATGTAGGAAAAGAAGAATGATATCAAATCAATGACCTCAGCTTCCATTTTAGGAAATGAGAGTACGAAGAGCAAATCAAACTCAAAGTAACCAGAAGACAGAAAATAGTCAAAGTTCGAGTGGAAAGCAATGTAACAGAAGACAGGAAAAAAAGAGAAAAATCAAGAAAACCAAAAGCTGGGTTTTTGTTTTTGTTTTAAAGATTAAAGAAACTGATAAACCTCTAGCCAGACTGTTCAGGGAATAAAGTGAAAGGACACAAATTACCAGTATCAGGAATGAGAGAGTTGATATCACATAGTTATTAAAGGAATAATAGGGAATATTCTGAACAAAGATGTGCCAATAAATTTGCCAACTGAGGTGATAAGGACAAATTCCTTAAAGGGCACAAACCACCGGTGTCTACTCAAGAAGAAATAGGTAACTGAATAGTCCTGTATCTCTTAAAGAAATTAAATTTTTAGCTGAAAACCTTCCCACAAAGAAAACCTCAGGTCCAGATGGTTTCGCTAGCTTCACTGGGGAATTCTACCAAACATTTTAGGAAAAAATAATGCCAGTTCTCCATATTCTCACACAGAAAATAGAAGAAGATGGAATACTTCCCAGCTCATCCTGTGAGGCAACATTACTCTGATAACAAAAACAGGCAAAAAGACATTACAGGAAAAGCAAATCATAGACCAATATCCCTCATGAACATAAATGCAAAAAAATCTTCACAGTTTAACAAATTGAATACAATAATATATAAAAAGGATAATATATCATGACCAGGTTGGGCTTACCCCAGGAAAGTAAAGTTGATTTAACATTTGAAAATCAATCAATGTAAATCACCATATTGGCAGACTGAAAAGGAAAAAATCATGAACATCAAATTGATATAGAAAAATCTTTTAACAAAAATCAGCATCCCTCCTAATGAAAACTTTCAGAAAGCTGAATAGAAGGGAACTTTGTCAGTATGACAAAGCTCATCTATGAAAAACCTGCATCTAACATCATACTTAATGATGAAAGAGCAAATTGTTCCTCCTAAAGTCAGGAACAAGACAAATTTGTCCATTCTCACCTATTCAGCATTGTGTGGAAGCCTTTAGCCAGTATAACAAGAAAAGGAAAAGAAATAAAAAACGTCTGATACGAATTGAAGAAATAAAACTGTCTTTATTTTCAAATGGTGTGATTATCTATGTAGAATATCCTATGTAACCAACAAAAAATTTCTAGAATTAATAAATGAGTTTAGCGAGTTTGAGAGCTTGAAATCAATATATATATTACTTGTATTCCTATGTACTAGCAACAATTTTAGAAACTGAAATTTTAAAATACCAATTACAATAATATCAAAAGTATGAAATACTTAAATATGAATCGGATAAAATATGTACAAGACTTGGTTATTGAAAACTACAAAACATTGCTGAGTAAAATTAAAGACCTAAATAGATGCAGGGATATACTGTGTTCATGGATTGAAAGACTACATAGTTACGATGTCCGTTCTCCTCAAATTGATCTATAGATTTAATGCAATCTCAATAAAAAGCCCAGCATGTTCATTTATAAAAGCTATCAAGCTGATTTTAAAATCCATATAGAAATACAAAGTACCTAAAATAGGCAAAACAATTTTCAAAAAGAAGAAAAAAATGACCTGACCTCGACTTATTATAAAATGATAGCTGTGAAAAATGGTGTGCTGTTGGCACCAAAGTAGACAATTAGATCAATAGAACAGAATCGATCATCCAGAAATATATCCACACATATATGATCAATTGATTTTTGATGAAATTGCAAGAGAAATTCAGTGGAGAAAGGATTTTTTTTTTGACAACAGTGATGGAACAATTGGATATACATATGCAAAAAAACCCTTTGATCCATATGTCATATGATAAACAGTAATTAACTCAAAGTGGATTATAGGTTTAAAATGTAAAAACTAAAACTGAATATTTTAGACAAAAACATAGGAGAAAATATTTATGATCTTGTATTAGTCAAACTTTCTTAGATATAACATCAAAAGCATGATCCACAAAAATATAAATTGATAAATTGGACTTCATTAAAATTAAGACTCTGCTCTTTGAAGGACATTGTTAAGAGAATGACAAGACAAACTACACACAAGGAGAAATATTTTCAAATAATATATATTTGAAAAATACACACAACTCAAGAAAACATGGGCAGATAAATGATTTGGGCAAATACTGTAACAAGGAAAATATATGGTTGGCATATGAAAAGATGCTAATCATTAGGGGAATGCAAAATACACCTAAAATGCAGTACCACTACATATGTAATAGAAAGTCCACTGTTTAAAATGCTGACCATACTGAGTGCTGGTGAAGATGTGGAATAACTGTAACTCTCATAATTGGTACATGGTTTCAACATTGTTGGTAGAAATATAAATGGTTCAGTAACTTTGGAAAACAATTGATACTTTCCTAAAATATACACATATAGGTGTGTATATATATAAAATATACATATATATGTACAGGTGTGTGTGTGTGTATATACACACACACACACACGCACACATATACAGGTATATACATGTCTGTACCTTATTGCCCGGCCACTCTGAGAAATTTATTTAAGGGATATGAAAGCATGTGTCCTTATGAAGACTTGTACATGGGTGTTTATAGCAGCTCTATTACTAAAGCCAAAAGTAAAAACTGGAAACAACCAAAATGTTCATCCATAGGTGAATAGATAAATTATGGTGTATCATATAGAAAATATTACTTAGCAATAAAAAGGAGCTAACTCTTGGTTCACACAACAATGTGGGTGAATCTCAAAATAATTATATTAGGGGAAAGGAACAAAACCCGTAAAAGCATATATATTGTTTGATTCCATTTATATAAAACTTTAGAAAGTGCTAACTAATCTAGGAAGAAGATCTGTGTTTGCCTGGAGATAGGAAGGTGGGGAGGGACAGGAGGATGTGATTACAAAGGGTCACACAGAAACTTTGGGGGTGATTTTTGGGGGGTGATGGATATGGATGTACGTTCATTATCTTGATTGTTGTGATGCCTTAACATGTGTAGACATGTTTCAAAACTTATCAAATTTTACACTTTAAATATGTGCCTGTCAATTGTATAATATTTTATAATATTGTCAGTTACTTCTCAATAAAGTTGTTTCTAGAAAGTACAAAAAAAAAAAACCTGAGGAAAAAACAAACAAAAATCAAAATGATGGGTAAGGAATAACTAAGTGGTTATTTTAGAGGGAAATGGTGAGGGAAGACTACTCAATGTGATCCGTAGTCTAGGTAAAAATGGCAGGTGGGGCTTCCCTGGTGGCGCAGTCGTTGAGAGTCTGCCTGCCAATGCAGGGGACATGGGTTCGTGCCCCGGCCCGGGAAGATCCCACATGCCACGGAGCGACTGGGCCCGTGAGCCATGGCCGCTGAGCCTGCGCGTCCGGAGCCTGTGCTCTGCAACTGGAGAGGCCACAACAGTGAGAGACCTGCGTATCGCAAAAAAAAAAAAAAAAGGCAGGTGTTTGGAAAGGTTATATGTAGCTTGATGAACATGTTCTTCATGCCCAGGGTTCTCCCTGGGCTCACTGGATACTGAAGCTAGTGCTGTTGTGGTGATAGGTCCCTGAGGTTACTTCCTACTCTGGCCAGGATTGTCATGGAATTGGGTGGGACTGAAGCCACAAACTCAATGTCCTTGTTGCCTGTAGAGAAGAGAGCTTGGGAAAGGAAAAAGATGATTAAAAAAAAAAAAACCAAAAAACTGTAGTAAGTTTAACTTGAAAAATCTCTATTTTCAAGAAAAGATTTGGTTTAATTTAGAAAGGAAAGAAAGAAGAGAGCACGGAGGAGAAGGAGGAAGCTAAGATGGGCAGGAAAAAAGGAGGATCCCTACCTACGTAAATGAGGACTATTTGCCTTTGTACTGATGCAACTTGCCTTTATCTGAGAAACAAACTCTAAGGGCCAGGACTTATAGAGCTCACTCACCTCTGGGTATATACTTTTGAATATGTTTATCTTTTCCAGAGCATCTGAAGTGCCTGTGTGGTTTATTATTTTTTTTAATACAACCATATTTCATTATATAACAGTAAGTACCCTCGTGTGACAGCAACTTTTAGAGACAAAATTTTTTCCTGTTCTCCCAAGTAGTATAATGTGATTTTAACAAAAGCTATGAATTAAGACATTGCCTTTTATATGCTAAAAATAATAGAACTAGCACTTAAAGTAGCAACCTGACAACTCACAAAGAATATTGTATACATATCATGCCTCATTAGTTCAGTTATGTCTCATTTGGTGTCACTCATAAGGTGTCATCCTTATTCAATATAGCAAGTGCTTGCACATATTTGTCTTTTTAATATTTTTTCTGTGATGTGTATCTGACCATGAGTGAATGAAAGACAAATCAATGTCATTATCAATTGATCTCAAAATCATAAAAATTATAAAAATCATAGACCTCAAAATCAAAGATGCTTCTTTCTAAAAGATATTTGGGACATCAATTAGATAAACCAGTTGAATCAAACATTTTTTTAGGCCATCATTTAATCTTTTTTTTTTTTTTTTTTTGCGGTAGGCGGGCCTCTCACTGTTGTGGCCTCTCCCCTTGCGGAGCACAGGCTCCGGACGCGCAGGCTCAGCGGCCATGGCTCACGGGCCTAGCCGCTCCACGGCATGTGGGATCTTCCCAGACCGGGGCACGAACCTGTGTCCCCTGCATCGGCAGGCGGAGTCTCAACCACTGCGCCACCAGGGAAGCCCCATCATTTAATCTTGATTTTGCTTAACTTTTAAAGAATGTGGATTGTCGGATCTAGCCTTTCGTGTTAAATTCATAAACTATTGGTAATTGAAGCAATACACACACACACACACACACATCTACACACAGAGTTTTGATTATAGAGAGTAAAAACTAGGGACCTGTAGACTTTGTTTGATCTGCACATTATTATAATATTTTTAATTAGTTATGAGCTTATAGAAATAGGGAGATTTCATACACAAAAATTACATACTACTGGCCTTTCTTGAAAAAATCAGAATGTGCAACACTGAACTTTCATTCTCTTATGACACCCAAAATACAGGAACAGATTCCCCCTTTGGATGGAACACATACCCTCCAGTTTGCTATATTCTCCACCATTTCTAGTAGCAGCCCTCACGTTAGCTCTAGCCTGCTTCATTTATCTCTATTACCTGTCTGGTAATCTTTGTTGTCTTCCTTATTTCAATGTTAATCTTTCAGTTATGGGTTTTTGAATTTACTTTTTTTCCCATTTAGGTCTTACTGGAAATTAAATGATAACTGGCCAACATTAATCTAGACTAGGCTAAACAAACACTGCTTTAAGGACACCATTAAATACAGCCAACAAGAGTAGCTGTGTAATGCTAGATGCCAAGATGGAAAGACAGACAAGTAAACTGATAGCACATCACTAGGTAATCAGAGATTGAAAATCATCTCCTTTTTCAATTTTTAAAGTTTAGGAGGCTAAGAGTTGGATTAGAGTGACAGACTCTAGCAAGTACATAATGTAGAAAGAACTGTTTACCATGCATTGGACTTTTAAGTAATATTCAGACATATAGCTAACACAATTAGAAATGTCAACATCAAATAGAAAATTGTCCATGTGTAATTTCACAATGTGTGAATTGATTAATGAAATTTCTTTTCTCTACTCTTACCCTGTTAATAATCATGGAGGGGAAATCCCTTTCAACTTTCTCTATAGATCCTACTTTTGGTCCAGATAGCATTGAAAGACACCAGAGCCATATGAAGCTGCCTGGGAAAACAGATTTGTAGTTGTGAAGCATGACGATGGTGTTCCTTATGGTGTTCCTTACAGTTAACTGGGAAACGATAAGCATTAGCCTATGAAATTTCCCCCAAACTGAACTGTGGGGATGGGCTGCCTTCTTGCTCATACCATCTGATAAATGGAATATTTCAAAGGAAAAAAAATATGTGTACACACACACATGTTTTATAGACTTCTGATAGGAATACTATAATGTACATGCATGCTCAGTGGGGTTATACGAGCAAACTTCCCAGGCAGTTTCCTCACCTGTAAAGTGAGAGTGACCAAATAGTTTTGGAAGTCATATGCTTTCAGAGAAGGAAGGACTCCAAAGAGCATCTACTCCAAACCCCTCTTTAATAATATAGTAGTAGTTTTGGTATTGGTGGTGGTGGTTGTGATTATGATGATGATCATGACAATACCATTATTATTATAAGAAATTCCATGGCCACTACAGACTAAGTGGCCTATGAAAGGTCACATATCTAGTTAATGTCAGATCCAGGACTAGAACTTAGGCCTCTCATCCTTAGTTCAGCACATGCCGTGATCTTTATGACTTTGATTCTTGGATAGAATACTGCTCCTTTTTCCCTCCTCTCATTATTGATATTGTTATGGATTTTTAAGAAACTTTTGTTCTTGTTTCTTTATAAAAAATCTTTTCAGTTTGGCACTTGCTGACCAAGAAGAGGACATTCTATTACATCATTCTCTAATTCAGTCCCATATGAGCAATGTTGCGTATTAAATCTAAATTTGATTTCTTTATATAGAAAATGTCTTGAAAAATAAACAGATGCACTTTTGTTTGTAGGAATTTTATTTTTTAAAGAAGTTATTATACACTAGAATGATATATTTCTCATCCTGCACCACAATTGAGATTTGTTTTTTATAGCTTCAGTATAATTAAAAGGTGACATTTATAGATATATATAGACTCCTGATTGGGAAAATTACTAGTAAGCTCAAAGGGCTTATAGATAATATAAAACTACATGTTGTTAGTAAAATTTCTTAGGAAAGTATATGCTTGAACAGAATTTAAGCTGTGATAAAATTTAAGAAATGCTAGGATATATGTATTTCTTTCAGTATTATTGATTTTCTTAACCAAGGTATAGTTTATGTTCTTTAGCTATCTCTAAGATCTTTTAAATCCCCTAAACTGTCATATATTAAGTTCAAAACATTTTTCATGATGGCCTTATTATTTTTAGAGTGATAACATTTTGACACCTTATTCACATTTCTCTTAACTGAAGTATGGCTGATTTACAATATTGTGTTAGTTTCAGGTGAACAGCACATTGATTCGGGTTTTTTTGCAGATCACATTTCTATTATTCAAAGATATCTTTATCTCCTATCATATACTTGGCACTGTGCTCAGCTCTAAGGATACATGTGATCTCTGCCCTCACACTGTTGCCAATCTGGTAGACATCTCTCCTGTTGTATTAATCTTTGAGAAAAGGTGCTGCAAATTCAGAAAATGAAAACTGAAACCAACATAATTTATGTTTGTCTAATCATTTTATCCTCAAGCTAACACTATAATCCAATTAAAAGAAAAAATTCAGAATTTTACAGATTTTGACCATTAGCATCACTATATTATGAATTGCAGATGTCTTACATAGACCACAAACATCCAAATTCCCCAGAATTCTTATGATTGGAATTACTTGCAATACCTGCTAATGTAGATTTCTGGGGGTCCAGACCTTCAGAATCAAAATCCCACAGGACAGGGACCTGGAGACCATTATTATTAAGCACCCATCCCAACATGCCCAAGAGTTTTTCACATTTTCTTATATAACCTGGGTGTAGGTGAAAGGCTAATGTGCACTGAACCACTTTTGGACTGCTGCCTTTGCGTGTTCTGCCCAGATCATACAGCCCCTTGTTTTAGAATAGAGCATTAACTGACACCTCTTATTCTCAACCACTTATGCTTCTGTCAAGTCTCAGAGGCCGTAGGAAAAGTCTTGCTTAACATCCCATTACACTTAATTTAATTCATTTGTCCTCTCTTTGTAAGGTTTCTAAATATTAATGAATACATGATTAGTTAGTTTAGACATGATTAGCTTCATCACATTTTAGTTTTTCTTTCTTACTCAGACTTGGCTCAGAAAATCTGATATTCTATAATAAAATTTCCTGGCTGTTTCAGAAACAGGTGCCTGAGGTTCCTAATGTTTCATGGTATCTTTTCCCATCATCCCATCCTCTCAAACCTTATATTTAATTAAGCCCCCTTCTTCCTGTCTCACAAAGGATCATTTTTGGGGATGGAAATTTCTAGAATATTCTTATTGATCCTATTTATTCTCCAAAACTCTTAATCACTGTTGCCATTGGTTATACACATACACACGTGCATGCACGTGCACACTCACACACCCCACAGCACTTTGGGTACCAAAGAAATCAGTTGTCTTAGGAAAGACTTTAGCTGCTGAGGTAGCATTAATGGTAGTAGAATGGCAGAATCCTCAGAGTGTGTGCAGTCCTCCTGCCAGGCTGTGTGGAAAATGCTACTTCTACTTGAAACCTACAAAACGTTTCAGTGTAGAGAAGAGTCGTCAATCTCTAAATTACATTTTCATTACAGACATAAAGGAGATGATTCTCAGAAGTGGGTGTTTGGAACTGACGGTTGCATTTATTCTAAGGTAAGGACTATAAGCACAGCTTTATTCCTAATTTTTTCTTTTTTCAGATTCTTATAAAATGCACTATTGTTGAGATCAAGAAATGCTTTTTTCTGAACAAATGATTTCACTCTTCCCAGAAATGTAGAATTTAACTCAGTTTAACTCAACACTTTCCTCTGAGGTTTTGCTTGACTTTAAAACAAGTTTTCCAAAGCCAAATATAGTTTTCTCTAATTCATCGCTATGATACAACCTAGCATTTTCGGGCATCAGTTTCCTTTCTTCTATTTTTAAAATAAATTTATTTTAAAAAATTGAGCTATAATTGACACATAACACTGTGTAAGTTTAAGGTGTACAACATGCTGCTTTTTTATATATATTGCAATACGATTACCCCATAGCATTAGCTAACACCTCTATCATGTCACATAATTATTGTTTCTTTTTTCTGGACTATAATCACTCTGTTGTGTATTAGATCTCCAGAACTTATTTATCTACTATTTGCAAGTTTGTGCCCTTAAACAACATCTCCTGAATTCCTCCACCCCCCTAGCCCCTGGTAACCACCATTCTTCTCTCTGTTTCTTCAAGTTCAGCTTTTTCAGATTCCACATATGATATCACACAGTATTTGTCTTTCTCTGTCTGACTTAACCTCACTCAGCATAATGCCCTCAAGTTTCATCCATATTGTCATAAATGGCAAAATTTCCCTCTTTCTCATGGCTTAATAATATTCCGTTGAGTGTGTATGTGTGTGTGTGTGTATCACATTTTTTTTGTGGTAGGCCATAAATGGTATCTTATTTTATTTATTTTCTTTCCAGTTTTATTGAGATATAGTTGACATACAGCACTGTATAAGTTTAAGATGTACAGCGTACTGATTTGACTTACATACATCATGAAATGATGACCACAATAAGTTGAGTGAACATCCATCATCTCATGTAGACACAAAATAAAAGAAAAAAAATTTTCCTTCTGATGAGAAGTTTTGGGATCCCAACTCTTAACAAGTTTCATGTATAGCAAACAGCAGTGTTAATTATATTTATCATATTGTGCATTAAATCCCTAGGACTTATTTATGTGATAACTGAAAGTTTGTACCTTTTGACTACTCCTCCCTCTCCCTACTCCCCACTTCTGGTAACTGCAAATCTCATCTTTTTTTCTATGAATTTGTTTGTTTGTTTGTTTGTTTAGAAGTATAATTGACTACAACCCTCTGTTAGTTCCTGATGCACAACATAGTGATTTGATATTTCTATACATTACAAAATGATCACCACGATGTCTACTTACCATCTGTCATCATACAAAAATAATATATTATTATTGACTGTATTCTTCACACTGTACATTTCATACCTGTGACTCATTTATTTTGTAACTGGAAGTTTGTACCTATTAGTCTCCCTTGCCTGAGGAGACATATCCAAAAAATATTGCTACGACTGATGTCAAATAATGTACTGCCTGTGTTTTTTTCTTTATTCCTTCATCCATTGATGGACACCTAAGTTGCTTTCATATCTTGGCTATTGTGAGTGATGTTGCAATAAACATGGGAGTGCAGATATCTTTTTGATATCCACATCAGCTTTCTTATTTATTAAAATGAAGAGATTGACACTTTGGAAAACTGCAAATATCTACTAAAGTTGAGCATGTTTATGCAGCCCAGAAATTCCCCTATTAGTTTAATGCTAGACAGAAATAGTTAACATATCTTAAGGAAAAATATATCTACCAAAGTGTTAACAGCACTAATTGTAGTGCCTCAGTGTGGAAATTACTGAAATGCTTATCAGCAGAATGGATAAATAAATTGTGGTATATATATTCAATGAAATATTATATAACAGAGATGGAAAACTTCTGTAAAGGGCCAGATATTAAATATTTGGAGCTTTGTGAGTGATATGATCTCTGTCCCAACTTCTTAACTCTGCCTTTGTAGCATGAAAGCAGCCGTAGAAAATGTGTGGCTGTCTTTCAATAAACCTTTATTTACAGAAACAAATGGTTGGTCATATTTGGCTCATGGGCCACAGTTTTCTGACCCTGGAGGATAGCAATGCCTAAGGACAAATTACAATTACATATAACAATATATATGGGTCTTGCAAATATAATGCTGAACAAAAGAAACCAGGAGAATACACAATGCATGACTGCAGTTGCTTAAATTTTAATGCCAGGCAAGCAACAAAAATATCATGTTACAAGTCAGGAGAGTGGATATAGCTGAAGGAGGTTAGGGAGTGAAAGGGGCCATGAGGAGCACTTAGGTGTATTGTTCCCTTTCTTGACCTGGGTGGTTAGTTAAACAGGTATTCACTATGTGAAAATGGGTTGAATGTACACTTATGATTTTTGTATTCTTCTGTTATGTGTGTTGTATTTGTAATTACTACGTTATACACCTGAAGCTAATGTAATATTGTAAGTCAACTATACTTCAATTTAAAAAGTTTGCTTTAATAAAATGAGATGGTCCTTGAGTTCTCAAGATTTCCTTCCTGTTCTGTGATTCCAAGTCTGAATGGAATATTAATCATCAAGATTTAAGAGAGGCAGGGGAGGAGCTTCAAGATGGCGGAAGAGTAAGACGTGGAGATCACCTTCTTCCCCCCAGATACATCAGAAATACATCTACATGTGGAACAACTCCTACAGAACACCTACTGAACGCTGACAGAAGACCTCAGACTTCCCAAAAGGCAAGAAACTCCCCACGTACCTGGGTAGGGCAAAAGAAAAAAGAATAAACAGAGACAAAAGAATAGGGACGGGACCTGCACCAGTGGGAGGGAGCTGTGAAGGAGGAAAGGTTTCCACACACTAGAAGCCCCTTCGCGGGGAGAGACTGCGGGTGGCAGAGGGGGGAAGCTTCGGAGCCGTGGAGGAGAGCGCAGCAACAGGAGTGCAGAGGGCAAAGCGGAGAGATTCCCGTACAAAGGATCGGTGCCGACCAGCACTCACCAGCCAGAGAGGCTTGTCTATTCACCTGCCGGGGCGGGCGGGGCTGGGAGCGACTGGCGGCGTGAACACAGCCTGAAGGGGTTAGTGCGCCACGGCTAGCCGGGAGGGCTGCTGCTGCAGCCACCAAGAAGCCTGTGTGCAAGCACAGGTCAGTATCCACACCTCCCCTCCCGGGAGCCTGTGTAGCCCGCCACTGCCAGGGTCGCGTGACCCAGGGACAACTTTCCCGGGAGAACGCACGGCGCGCCTCAGGCTGGTGCAACATCACACTGGCCTCTGCCACGCAGGCTCGCCCCGCATCCATACCCCTACCTCCCTCCGGCCAAATTGAGCCACAGCCCCCAGTCAGCTGCTCCTTTAATCCCTCCTGTCTGAGCCGGGAACAAATGCCCTCAGGCTACCTACACGCAGAGGCAGGACCAAATCCAAAGCTGAACCCCGAGAGCTGTAAGATCAAACAAGAGAAAGGGAAATCTCTCCCAGCAGCCTCAGGAGCAGCGGATTAAATCTCCACAATCAGCTTGATGTACCTGCATCTGTGGAATACCTGAATAGACAACGAATCATCCCAAAATTGAGGCAGTGGACTTTGGGAGCAATGATATATATATATATTTTTTTTCCCTTTTCTCTTTTTGTGAGTGTGTATGTGTATGCTTCTGTGTGTGATTTTGTCTGTATAGCTTTGCTTTTACCATTTGTCCTAGGGTTCTGTCTGTCCGTTTTTTTTTTTTAATACAGTTTGTAGCACTTGCTGTCATTGGTGGATTTGTTTGTTGGTACATTTGCTCTCTCCTTTCTTTCATTTTTTATTACTTTTTAATTTTTTTAAAATTTTCAATAATTATTTTTTATTATTTATTTTAATACCTTTATTTTATTTTTCCATTCTTTCTTTTTTTCTCCCTTTTATTCTGAGCTGTGTGGATGACAGTGCTCCAGCCAGGCATCAGGCTTGTGTTTCTGAGGTGGGAGAGCCGAGTTCAGGACATTGCTCCACCAGAGACCTCCCAGCTCCACGTAATATCAAAAGGCGAAAGTCTCCAAGATATCTTCATCTCAATGCCAAGACCCAACTCCACTCAATGACTAGCAAGCTACAGTGCTGGACACCCTATGCCAAACAAATAGCAAGACAGGAACACAACCCCACCCATTAGCAGAGAGGCTGCCTAAAATCATAATAATGTCACAGGCACCCCAGAACACACCACCAGAGGTGGACCTGCCCACCAGAAAGACAAGATCCAGCCTTATCCACCAGAACACAGGCAATAGTCTCCTCCACCAGGAAGCCTACACAACCCACTGAAACAACCTAAGCCACTGCGGGCAGACACCAAAAACAACGGGAACTACGAACCTGCAGCCGGCAAAAAGGAGACCCCAAACACAGTAAGGTAAGCAAAATGAGAAGACAGAGAAACACACAGCAGATGAAGGAGCAAGGTAAAAACCCATCAGACCAAACAAATGAAGAGGAAATAGGCTGTCTACAGAATAATGATAGTAAAGGTGATCCCAAAACTCAGAAATAGAATGGAGAAAATACAAGAAACGTTTAACAAGGACCTAGAAGAACTAAAGAGCAAACAAACAATGATGAACAACACAATAAATAAAATTAAATATTCTCTAGAAGGAATCAATACCAGAATAACTGAGGCACAAGAACAGATAAGTGACCTGGAAGATAAAATAGTGGAAATAACTACTGCAGAGAAGAATAAAGAAAAAGAATTGAGGACAGTCTCAGAGACCTCTGGGACAATATTAAACGAACCAACATTCAAATTACCAGGGTCCCAGAAGAAGAAGAGTAAAAGAAAGGGACTGAGAAAATATTTGAAGAGATTATAGTTGAAAACTTTCCTAATATGGGAAAGAAAATAGTTAAGTCCAGGAATGGCAGAGAGTCCCATACAGGATAAATCCAAGGAGAAACATGCCAAGACACATATTAATCAAACTATCAAAAATTAAATACAAAGAAAAAATATTAAAAGCAGCAAGGGAAAAACAATGAATAACATACAAGGGAATCCCCATAAAATTAACAGCTAATCTTTCAGCAGAAACTCTGCAAGCCAGAAGGGAGTGACAGGACATATTTAAAGTGATGAAAGGGAAAAACCTACAACCAAGATTACTCTACCCAGCAAGGATCTCATTCAGATTTGACAGAGAAATTAAAACCTTTACAGACAAGCAAAAGCTAAGAGAATTCAGCAGCACCAAACCAACTTTAAAACAAATGCTAAAGGAACTTCTCTAGGCAGGAAACATGAGAGAAGGAAAAGACCTACAATAACAAACCCAAAACAATTAAGAAAATGGTAATAGAAACATACATATTGATAATTACCTTACAAGTAAGTGGATTAAATGCTCCAACCAAAAGACATTGACTGGCTGAATCAATACAAAAGGAAGACCCGTATATATGCTGTCTACAAGAGATCCACTTCAGACCTAGAGACACATACAGACTGAAAGTGAGGGGATGGAAAAAGATATTCCATGCAAATGGAAATCAAAAGAAAGCTGGAGTAGCAATTCTCATATCAGAGAAAATAGACTTTATAACAAAGACTGTTACAAGAGACGAAGAAGGATACTACATAATGATCAAGGGATCAATCCAAGAAGAAGATATAACAATTGTAAATATTTATGCACCCAACATAGGAGCACCTCAATACATAGGCAAATGCTAACAGCCATAAAAGGGGAAACTGACAGTAATACAATCATACTGAGGGACTTTAACACCCCACTTTCACCAATGGACAGATCATCCAAATTGAAAATAAATAAGGAAACACAACATTTAAATGATACATTAAACAAGATGGACTTAATTGATATTTATAGGACATTCCATCCAAAAACAACAGAATACACTTTCTTCTCAAGTGCTCATGGAACATTCTCCAGGATAGATCATATCTTGAGTCACAAATGAAGCCTTGATAAACTTAAGAAAATTGAAATCATATCAAGTATCTTTTCTGACCACAACGCTATGAGACTAGATATCAATCACAGGAAAAAAAAAAACTGTAAAAAATACATGGGCTTCCCTCGTGGCGCAGTGGTTGAGAGTCTGCCTTCCAATGCAGGGGACACGGGTTCATGCCCCGGTCCGGGAAGATCCCACATGTCACGGAGCGGCTAGGCCCATGAGCCATGGCTGCTGAGCCTGTGTGTCTGGAGCCTGTGCTCCGCAACGGGAGAGGCCACAACAGTGAGAGGCCCCCATACTGTAAAAAAACAAAACAAATAAAAAACACATGGAGACTAAATAATACACTACTAAATAACCAAGAGATCACTGAAGAAATCAACGAGGAAGTTAAAAAATACCTACAAACAAATGACAATGAAAACAAGATGACCCAAAACCTATGGGATGCAGCAAAAGCAGGTCTAAGAGGGAAGATTATAGCAATACAATCCTACCTTAGGAAACAAGAAACATCTCAAATAAACAACATAGCCTTACACCTGAAGCAATTACAGAAAGAACAAAAAAGCCCCAAAGTTAGCAGAGGGAAAGAAATCATAAAGATCAGATCAGAAATAAATGAAAAAGAAATGAAGGCAACAATAGCAAATAAAACTAAATGCTAGTTCTTTGAGAAGATAAACAAAACTGATAAACCATTAGCCAGACTCATCAAGAAAAAAAGGGAGAAGGCACAAATCAATAGAATTAGAAGTGAAAAAAGAGAAGTAACAACTGACACTGCAGAAATACAAAGGACCAAGAGAGATTACTACAAGCAACTATATGCCAGAAAAATGGACAACCTAGAATAAACAGACAAATTCTTAGAAGAGCACAACCTTCTGAGACTGAACCAGGAAGAAATAGAAAATATAAACAGACCAATCACAAGCACCGAAATGGAAACTGTGATTAGAAATCTTCCAACAAACAAAAGCCCAGGACCAGATGGCTTCACAGGCGAATTCTATCAAACATTTAGAGAAGAACTAACACCTGTCCTTCTCAAACTGTTCCAAAATATAGCAGAGAGAGGAACACTCGCAAACTCATTCTAAGAGGCCACCATCACCCTGATATCAAAACCAGGCAAAGATGTCACAAGGAAAGAAAACTACAGGCCAATATCACTGATGAACATAGATGCAAAAATCCTCAACAAAATACTAGCAAACAGAATCCAACAGCACATTAAAAGGATCATACACCATCATCAAGTAGGGTTTATCCCAGGAATGCAAGGATTCTTCAATATATGCAAATCAATAATCAATGTGATATACCATATTAACATATTGAAGAATAAAAACCATATGATCATCTCAATAGATGCAGAAAAAGCTTTCAACAAAATTCAACACCCATTTATGATAAAAACCCTCCAGAAAGTAGGCATAGAGGGAACTTACATCAACATAATAAAGACCATATATGACAAACCCACAGCAAACATTGTCCTCAATGGTGAAAAACAAACCATTTCCACTAAGATCAGGAATAAGACAAGGTTGCCCACTCTCACCACTATTATTCAACATAGTTTTGGATGTTTTAGCCACAGAAATTAGAGAAGAAAAAGAAATAAAAGGAATCCACATCGGAAAGGAAGAAGTAAAGCTGTCACTGTTTGCAGATGATATGATACTATACATAGAGAATCCTAAAGATGCAACCAGAAAGCTACTAGAGCTAATCAATGAATTTGGTAAGGTAGCAGGATACAAAATTAATGCACAGAAATCTCTTGCATTCCTATACACTAATGATGAAAAATCTGAAAGTGAAATTAAGGAAACACTCCCATTTACCATTGCAAGAAAAAGAATAAAATTCCTAAGAATAAACCTACCTAAGGAGACAAAATACCTGTATGCAGAAAACTATAAGACACTGATGAAAGAAATTAAAGATGTTACAAATAGATAGAGAGATATAACATGTTCTTGGATTGGAAGAATCAACCTTGTGAAAATAACTCTACTACCCAAAGCAATCTACAGATTCAATGCAATCCCTATCAAACTACCACTGGCATTTTTCACAGAATCAGCACAAAAAAGTTCACAATTTGTATGGAAACACTAAAGACCTCGAATAGCCAAAGCAATCTTGAGAACGAAAAATGGAGCTGGAGGAATCAGGCTCCCTGACTTCAGACTATACTACAAAGCTACAGTAATCAAGACAGTATGGTACTGGCACAAAAACAGAAATATAGATCAATGGAACAAGATAGAAAACCCAGAGATAAACCCACGCACATATGGTCACCTTGTTTTTTTTTTTTTTTTTTTTTTTTTTTTTTTTTTTTTGCGGTATGCGGGCCTCTCACTGTTGTGGCCTCCCCCGCTGCGGAGCACAGGCTCCGGACGCGCAGGCTCCGGACGCGCAGGCTCAGCGGCCATGGCTCATGGGCCCAGCCGCTCCGCGGCATATGGGATCCTCCCAGACCGGGGCACGAACCAGCATCCCCTGCATCGGCAGGCGGACTCTCAACCACTTGCGCCACCAGGGAGGCCCTCACCTTGTTTTTGATAAAGGAGGCAAGAATATACAATGGAGAAAAGACAACCTTTTCAATGTGTTGGGAAAACTGGACAGCTACATGTAAAAGAATGAAATTAGAACACTTCCTAACACCATAAACAAAAATAAACTCAAAATGGATTAAATGCCTAAATGTAGGACCAGACACTATCAAACTCTTAGAGGAAATCATAGGCAGAACACTCCATGACATAAATCACAGCAAGATCCTTTTTGACCCAGAGAAATGGAAATAAATACAAAAATAAACAAATGGGACCTAATGTAACTTAAAAGCTTTTGCACCGCAAAGGAAACCATAAATAAGATGAAAAGACAGCCCTCAGAATGGGAGAAAATACTTGCAAATAAAGCAACTGACAAAGGATTAATCTCCAAAATTTACAAGCAGCTCCTACAGCTCAATATTAAAAAAAACCAAACAACCCAATCCAAAAATGGGCAGAAGACCTAAATAGCCATTTCTCCAAAGAAAAAGATACATATTGCTAACAAACATATGAAAGAATCCTCAACATCATTAATCATTAGAGAAATCCAAATCAAAACTACAATGAGATACCATCTCACACCAGTCAGAATGGCCATCATCAAAAAAATCTACAACCAATAAATGCTGCAGAGGGTGTAGAGAAAAGACAGAATTAAAAAGAATTTTAAAAAGACAGAATTACTGTGTTAGGATATTAATAAGTAATCTTGGCTCCACGACTTATTTGCTGTGTGGCCTTAGGCAAGTCATTTAACCTTTCCAAGCTTCACATTATTTGTCTGCAAAATATAGCTATAATACTAGTATTTTAAGTATTAGGCACAGATTCTGGCCTATCGATAGACACTGGCATATCAGTTCTGGCTAAGCAATCATTTGTAACTATTAATGATAATAATAATGAACAAATTTAAATACAGTATTGCATTTTGTTATATTGTATTTACTTGGATACTATTTTTCTTTTGTTTTATTTTTAAAGTTAACCATTTCTCTATTCCTTTGCAAAAGACAGATTACTTTTTTTATACAATTCACCAGTTTCAGCTAAATTAAAGATTTAAACTTAAACATGGAACCATAAAAATATCTAGAAGAAACCATGAATTAAAGCATCTAACCCAGAGTAGTGGTGAGTAGACATCTTTATATGCATGCAAACAAGGATAGAATCCATAAAGGAAAAGACTAATGGCTTTGAGTACATAAAAAATTTAAAACATTCTAAATCTAAAGTAGCATTAGCAAAAGTGAATAGGAAAATATGACAAACAGGGAAAAATCTTTGCAATATAAAAGTCAGAGAATGGGATAATACTTTTAATATATAATAAGCCTGATACAGCAATAGAAAAGGATAAACACGTCAATAGAAAAATGAGCAAAAGGCATGAAAAGGAAATACATGACAGAAGAAAAATTAAAAGAGCCAAACCAAATAAAAAAGTTCAGCTTCACTAGGAATTAAATAAACGTAAGCAATGGATAGTATTTTCTCCCTATTAATTATGGGGAGATATAAAACTAGGAATATCCAATGTTGATGAAGATGTGAGAAAACAAACATACTCATTCCTTTCTTTGTATTTTTGGGGTTTTTTGTATTTTATTGGTATTAGTTATCTACTGCTGTGTAACAAATTACCTCCAAACATAGTAACTTAAAACAACAAACATTTATTATCTCACAGTTTCTGTGGTGGAATCTGGGAGTGGTTTAGTTGGGTAGTTCTAACTCAGAGTCTCTTATGAGGCTGCAGTCAAGGTGTCAATGGAGGCTACAGTTATCTGAGGTTTGACTATGCTGGAAAATCTGCTTCTAAGCACACTTACGTTGTCCAGAGGCTTCAGTTCCTTGGCACATGGCTTCTCTATAGTGCTGTTTACAACATCAGCTAGTGATCCAAGAGAGCAAGAGAACGAAATGGAAGCTGTACTTTTTCTCATAACCTAATGTCAGAAGTAAGCTAATACCACTTCTGCCATCTTCTTTGGTCACATAAGCCTATCCTCGTATAATGTGGGAGGGGACTACATAAGGGTATGAATACCAGGAGGCAAGGAACAGTGAGGGCAAACTAGGAGACTGGTACAATATTTCTAAGGGTCAGTTTGGCAATATTTATCAAAATCTGTAGAAAAGGGGCTTCCCTGGTGGCGCAGTGGTCGAGAGTCTGCCTGCCAATGCGGGGGACACGGGTTCGAGCCCTGGTCTGGGAGGATCCCACATGCCGTGGAGCGGCTGGCCCCGTGAGCCACAATTGCTGAGCCTGCGCCTCTGGAGCCTGTGCTCCGCAACGAGAGGCCGTGATAGTGAGAGATCTGCGCACCGCGATGAGGAGTGGCCCCCACTTGCCGCAACTAGAGAAAGCCCTCACACAAAAACGAAGAGCCAACACAGCCATTAAAAAAAAAAAAAAATCTGTAGAAAGTACTTATTTCTTTTGACTCAGAAATTCCACTTACAGCAACTTAACCCAAGGAATCAATCAGTGGTGTATACTGTAGTGTATCTTTCAGGATGTTCATTAGAGCATTGTTTATAATAGTGAAAATTGAAAACAAGTTAAGTAACCAACAATGAGACTGTATAAATATATTATGGTATTCTTTATTACGGATAATATATTGGCATTACAAATAATGGAGAATAATTTATGATAAAGGAAAATGGTAATGTGATTTGAGAAAAATCAGGTAAGAAAACAATATTATTTATTTATTTATATTTTATCAAATATGAGTGTGTGTGTGGAAAACAAAACTGGAAGTTTATACAAAGGACAGGTGGTAGGAGAATGGATAATTATTTTCTTTGAGTTTTTCTATATTTTCTGTTTTCCATAAAAAGCATTTATAATGAGGGGAAAAAAGGAAACACTTTAAAAAACTATGCCTTATCATGTGCTGACCAAGAGGAGACAGCATTTAAAACATTCCAGGTGTAAAGAAGATGTGGTACATATATACAATGGAATATTACTTAGCCATATAAAAGAATGAAAATAATGCCATTTGCAGCAACATGGATGGACCTAGAGATTACCATACTAAGTGAAGTAAGTCAGACAGAGAAAGACAAATATCATATGATGCTGCTTATATGTGGAATCTAAAAAAGGTACAAATGAACTTATTTACAAAACAGAAATAGAGTCACAGATGTAGAAAACAAACTTATGGTTACCAGGGGAGGGAGGGGATGGATAAATTGGGAGATTGAGATTGACATATACTCACTACTCTATATAAAATAGATAGCTAATAAGGGCCTACTGTATAGCACAGGAAACTCTACTCAATACTCTGTAATGACCTATAAGGGAAAAGAATCTAAATAAGAGTGGATATATGTATATGTATAACTGATTCACTTTGCTGTACAGCAGAAACTAACACAACATTGTAAATCAACTATACTCTAATAAAAATTAAAAAAATAAATAAATACAGCATTCCAGGTGACAGTCTGCTGACCTACCACTATATTTCCAATGAGGACATAAATATTCCTGTGGAGCCCCAAGTTAGGTCGAATTTGTGGCCTTTCTTATGTACATGGAGGGAATATCTTGGGAGTGATAAAGATGATTCCCCAACCCTATTAGCTTGAAAAAAATCTCATAAATGAATGGGATCCTTTTTAGCAGCTAGAGACTTGCTATTGTATCCTGAGGCTGAATTTTGGTCAGTGTGAAATTCTGAGCCAGTTCTTATGCAGTCTTCAATAGGACACTTCTCCCTCAAGGAAGTGGAACTTATAATCCTAAAGCTGATAAATAGCACAGCTAGAATTTGAAACAATAATAGGACTGTAGAATGTTAATCAATATGTACTGGGGGTACTATTTAAGGTTTTTGAAGTGGGAATGTTGTAATCAAAGATGTATTTTATTACAATTTATCTTGAGGTTGTAAAAAGTGGATTAGAATGAGAAGAATGCAGTGAAGCCCAAAGGGCTGATGGACTTGGAAAATAATGAGGGTTAGTACATTAAAGGTCAAGTTAGGGTGATGTGCAGATGCACTAGAAGGGAGGAAAAGTCAAAAGATTAGGCTGTTAACTTCCTAGAAGACAAGATTACAATTCCAGATTTTGGAGGAAGGAGTTGTTTATACTGGTGGTCTGATGATTGAACTAGTAGGTACCTAGTTAGAGAGCAAGATAACTTGGTCTTGGAGTAGAGAATAATAAAGAACCATGGTATCAAAATGTTTGAATAGCCATCACCTAGGGTCTAGAATGATTCCAAAGGGAAAATGCTAGAACAACTCATAAATGTTTCCAAATGCATCGTGTTACTTGTGTATGTCTGCCACCTTTGCTAGACTGTCAACTCTAGGAAGCAAAGCCCATGAGTGTTTTTTTTTTTTTTCGTCTTTGGCCTCTACTTCTGCTATGTCTGTCAGAATGTTAGACACATCATGGCTCTACCTTTTGGGCCCTTCTTTATCCATCTCATTGGATATATATTAAATTTCCCCATGTGCTAGGTACACATTCTTTCCAGTAAGAGGGCAATACACCTCAAAAATAAACTTATGTAAAATGTCTTTACCTCTATTAGAGGATGTGAAACATGAAAATAGCATCACAATATAAGAGGTTGGAATATATTCAATATTATATCCTACTACTCATGTTCCCTCTCATATTGAAAATACTGTGATCTTTGTTGCTGAATTTTGGCTTTGATACTTTACTGTAGTACCAATGTAAAATAATCTATTTCCCTTTGCCCATCATATTCACTTCTGCTGAATTGTCTTGGATATTTCTAAGACAATAAGAACTGACACAAGAGAAAATAATATAATGAAATAGATGTGACACAGCCTTCAAGGTAAAATAAGAATCCTAATTTTTTTAGGTAAACTTCTTTTTGTAATGTTTTTGGGTTAGCTTAGTGATTCAAAAATCTCTTTCCAAGATTATCTGACTAGTATATACAGTGAAGACACTATTTTAAATTGGGCCTTTTTAAAAAGTATTTTTTAATAAAAGAATAAATGCACATATAGAAATTAATATTTGAAAAAATATACTCATTAGAAGTAAAGTCTCTTTCTCTCAAACTTTAATCCTATTTCTCAGAGTTATACACTAATAGCAGGTTTTTGAGTATATTCTCAGAAATTATGCATATATTTCTATGTATAGTAGGGCTTCTGCTTAAATAATAAAAGTAGTATATGTTATGAAAAAACCCTCCAATAATTCAGAACTGAATAAGCAAAAGTACCTCTTTAACCTGTTCCTCAAAGATTATCATTAATTGTTTCTGATTAATTATATATATTATATGTAATCATATATATTAAATCTAATTATGTATGTATATGTGTATAAGTAAATTATATATATTATATGTAAAACATTGTGACCTATCTTTTCCATTCAATAACATATTGTGGCCATCTCTCCATATTGACATCCACATCTACTTTATCTCTTAAAGTTTTCCTGATGATACACACTTAGACAAGTAAGAACCATGCTGCAATGAGCAATGTATGTATGTGTGTGTTTGTTAAGTCAAAGGGAATGCATATTAAAATTCTGTTAGTCATTTATTGATTAATTCAACAAAAATTTCTATTTACTGTGCTTTTAATTTGTATTTTTTACCTTTCTTCCTGACTTTTTCTGAATCCCCTCCCTCTTTTTTTCCTCTACTTCTTCATCAGGTATACTGTGTATTTCTATTTTTTTATTGAATCTCTTACATTAAAAAATTGCTTTATTGAAATGTAATTAACATACCATACAATTCACCTGTTTGAAGTGTGCCATTCAATATTTTTCAGTATATTCACAGGGTTTTGTATCCATTACCACAACCTAATTTTAGAACATTCTTTAGTTATACATTTTCTAACAAAGTTTAAAGTTATTTAATATCTCTTTTTCTAGAATAATATAAGGACCTTAGTACTCTTTAATTATCCACTGGACACCTCCCCATATTTTTTGTTAAAACTTTAGTTCCACACTTTAAAAAAGAAGTTTATATAATACTTGAGGCAGCATATCTAGGATTAACTAGTAAACAAGCTGGAGGGGCAAGTTGCTTTAACCTCCCTGTGTTTGTTTCCTCGTCTTTAAAATGAGCACAATAGTCATACCTATTTCAAAGGGCTGTTGTAAGGATTAAAATGTAAATATGTTGTTATGTAGGAAATTACTCTGATGCAATGGTAAACTCCAAGTATGCTCCTAGATAGGCTATCCTTGAGTTCATGGAACAGAAAGGTGCACAGACCCCAAATTAAAATATTCAGATCACAATTTATTAAATCAATTTAAAACACAAAATAAAATGTATGGGAAGAGAGATGGGTTAGATTAACATGCTTAAAGTGCAATGGGTTGAAGGGCCACATTACCTGAATCTCTGCAGTATCGACTTATCCTCTTTCTGTGTTGCATCACCCTTCCCTGCTGCTGCTGTGGTTACAAGGACCAGAGTTGAAATTTGAGCAAGAGGGTCTAACAGATGAAATGTGTGTGAAGTAATGATGCACACTTGCTCCAGGACAGAGCTGGTTGCAAGTACACTTGGCCAAAGCTGTGCTTCCCAGGTAGCCTATGGGCAGCTGTGAATTTTATCCAGCAGAGGATCCAAAATGAGAGTCAGCAATGGGTGGCCAGTTAAAGATCTCATGATTATTGTGTCTCATGTGCTTAATTTATATGTAGTGTATCATAAATATTTGTTGTTTTGCTTGTTATTTGGTAAGTCATGACTATCTTGTCTTTCTACCCCTTTCTATCTATGTTCATAGACATATGCTCTAATCACTTTCTGTCTGACACTTCTCAGGTTACTAATTTACTTATCTATGCTTAATACAGCTAATGAATCTCATTCATCCTATTTGTTTTCTTGTCTTCTGTGGCAGAATTGAATATTCCCAAAAAATAGAGCAATTGCAAGTTACATGTACATAATGTGTTTACAATAATACCTTTTATGTGGAAATAACTCAATAAATGTTAGACATTGTTATCAGTATATAAGAAGGCTTGAATATTTAGCAACCTAGTTAAACTTGAGCAGATCAAACAACAAATTAGAAATCTTCATATGAAAGTTATTTGGCTTGATTTTGATCTGAAATTGACAATAAAATATAAAGCTCATTAGCCAGACCTTTTTCCTATTAATCTAATTTATCCTCCCATCATTCCAGTTGTATAGAGTTTTTGCTGTTGCTTATAAGGCTGATACTACTTTCATTTTTTTTTTCCTTTCCTACAGGCTTATCCTCAGTTTGTTCTGACCTACCTAGAGGAGCTAAATGCACATGATGTGACCCAGACAGAGTATCACCTTCACCATGGTGCCTGGACCACAGCTCATCAGGAAGATGGCAGCAGCTTAGCAGAAGAGGTCAGTGTAGTGAGCCAGAGGCAAGACAGAAATAGATCTCTACGATGTATTTTGAAACGAGAAAAAATGTTTGGGTTGTTTTCAGGAGGCAAAAACGAATTCACAAATTAGGGTTATTGATATTTAATATGTGTTATATAAACATCTATTTGCACATTTATATTTATATAAACATTTCTATGTATATTTATCTAAACATTATTTTATTAAATAGATGGTGACACACTAGCTTTTCTTAGGACTGCCTTCTTTTGTTCTGGCCACATACCAATGGTTTAAGTGCTGGATGAAGAAGGCTGAAGGAACCATGAAAAGTGCAATGTTAAATTTTTGGCATATATAGTTTAGATATTTCCACTCAATGAAAATTAGCTACATTATTCCTATATTTCATTTATTAGGTTCTGCAAAAAAGTGCCAGTATCCCTGGTCTGAAGCAGCTGCCAGAGCCTTCAGAGACCCACTTAATGCCAGAAGGTTCTCTTGGGGAGACAGGGGAGCTGACAGTGGCACTGGTGAAGAAACTGGAAGAGAAACATCCTAAGGCTTCTGCTCAGAGGTAGGGCACTGACAGAATGGAGCTTTATTGCTCAATGACATTCGATGTTTTCCTTCAGTTTCATGTAAGATTGATTTCTTGAAGATTATTGAAATATCTCAAAAGCCCTTTGGCTTTCAAGCACAGTAGTTTTCGGGTCACATTTGATGAAGAGAGGTGACATTTATGTGTATTTCATTGAAGATTGTTGTACAGTATTGTTTATAAGTATACTTAGGAAGGGTTGCTATCTTGGGATCTCAGTAAAATATTCTGGAATAACATAATTAGGGTAAGGTAGTACTGAGCATATATCTAATTGGAGAATACCAAAAGGTCTTAAAGAAGGGCACACTCATAGACAATCCTTACTATGTTCCACGATGAGAATATTATGTTTAGACCTGGGGATACATGCACAGTAGATGGTCTTAAGTAGTGATAATTTAACAAATTGACATAGTTACATTACTGGAATAAAACTAACATCAATGATTTTGCTAACCAACTGAAGATCATCCTTGGTTGGAAAATGAAAATTATTTCTCTGATTCTCTTTATTTAACTGGAAAACTAAAGTTTATTCCTCTTATTATTTTGTTGGGCTTGGTGTTGTAAATCACAAAGTGACTTTATAAACTGTAATTTTAATATACAATTGTTTGAAATTAACTATTGATTGAAATACTCTTAAAGGATTAATACAGTTCTTATCATACTCAGTAAAGTTCAAGATAATTCCTAAGTTTAAATATTCTAATGGTACATAAAAATGTCAATTGCATGAAAAAAGAGAAAAAAGTCTCTAAATTTCTTTAAAAAAATTTTTTTTATCTTTATTGAGATATAGTTGACGTATAACATTGTGTAAGTTTAAAGTGTGCAATATAACTTTTTATTTCAACTAAAAGCTATCTTATATTCTTAAATTACATATTCCTGCTTCAGATTTTGATAGGAGGGGAATATTTTTTTCCTAATAACAAAAGTGACTCTTCAATTTATTTTCTCTCTAAATTATTTATCCCTTAAATCCTTCGATTTTGTTGTTTTGAGTAAGATAGGGCAGAAACAAAACAACAAATTTAGTATCTTACTGTATTATAGTATGGGGGTGTCCTGGACCTGTATGAAAACCAGAGTTGCAGGTCTTCCACCCCCGATACTTGTTTTTCAGTCGTACATAAGGTTCTCAACTCTCTGATGCTCCACAACACAATCACAAGGCCGCAGCTATGCAGCCAGGCCAGGTCACTAGAATATAAGTCCCTTGGGAGCAGTCTTTGAAGTTTTCATGTAAAACACTGGGGTAGCTGTGGAACTCAAATACGGTTTCATGAGGTCGTTGTTGACCTATCTCTCTAGGCTCACTCGGCAGCCATTTGTACTCTATCCTTCTTGAAAGAATGCTAGGGGCTTGTCATTTTCCAGGGTTCTGTTCTAAGAGTCACAGTTTCCTCCTGCTCTCAAATTTCTGAAATCTATATGGGACTTTTGTGTTTGTCGCATGCTGGCGCTGGTGGGTCACTGTGCCGGAACCCCAGTGATAATCCATCTACTTCCCTATGACTTCCCCAGACTGGAATTTTTTTAGTTTTAATTTTTATTTATTTATCTATTTTTTTGAGGGTTGAGGGCTTTGGGTAGTTTAGAGATTTTTCTAATGTATTCTGTTGTTATCTTCCCTGAAGCAATGTAATCTGATGATGGAACTTTGGAGAAAAGAATGTAGTATTAGGAAATGTGAGGCAAAAAAAATCCCAAAACAAACAAAGCTGTTAATATCAGTTAACATATCACAATACTGTTTGAGTTTTTAGAATTAAATGTCTTTAAATTTCAGGAATGTAGTAAGTGCTCAATAGGTAGAGTTGTGAAAATGTTCTGAAAACAAGTAGGGGTAGAAAAGAGTTTTTAATGGGGGTTGTATTGATTTGTGATTTTTAGTCAATGGAAATTGACTGGTAAATCTATTTTGGATTTTATTTAATAAGAAATTTCCCAGGACCCTTTTCTTAGTGAGGTTTCCTCAGAGTTTGTGTCTCAGGCTACAGCAACTTTTCCAGCCTTCTTTTTTTCTCTTAAAGCCACAGGGATTTACCTGCATTCTCTCCACCCACACAATTTACCACAATAGGTGTAATTTCAGTTTCTCTCCTTCTCTTTCTGTTCCTTAATAAAGTTATTTTGAGGAAAGAGTTAGTACTTAGAGCAATTACTTTCCTCCCATTTTGGAAGGAGTTGTTGGACAAAATTAGGACATGGTACTGAACTTGACATTTTGACTGCTTTGAACCTTAGGTTGTCTTGTTAGGTTTGCATGCTTTCCAAATATAAGAGAATCAGTGCATTATATTATCACAGCTTTAAAAGAAGGCTTCACATTGTCTTGCTTTTATTAATGATAATTTTATGAAATAAAGAATAAAATCACTGCAAGAAATAAAGAAATAATGTGAAATGATATGAGTTGTGAAAATTGGAAAAAGAAATAGAATTTTAGAATACCAGGGAAAACATTAATGAGCATATAGTCTGAAAAAAAGAATATATAATTGAATAAAAAGATATGAAGATATAAATGTATGTACTTCTTTAAAAGTAGCCAAGGAAGGAGAGAATCAGAAGTAGCCAAATTTGGGGAAAGACACAGAGATAGGTAGCTACTGGCAGGTAACAGTGAAAAGGAAAGATAACATTTGATTATTAATAACATATACTGGGCCTCCCTGGTGGCGCAAGTGCCGATGCAGGGGATACGGGTTCGTGCCCCTGTCTGGGAGGATCCCATATGCCGCGGAGCGGCTGGGCCCGTGAGCCGTGGCCGCTGAGCCTGCGCGTCCGGAGCCTGTGCTCCGCAACGGGGGAGGCCACAACAGTGAGAGGCCCGCATACCGCAAAAAAAAAAAAAAAATAATAATAATAATAATATATACTGACTTTGCTGAAGTGCTTTATGTGCATTATTTTCCAATAACCTGTGAGAAACTGGGTCCACTTGCCTGCATGCAGTAAAGCCAATCTACTGACACCGGGTTTTGGTGAAGGAAAGTGCAGTATTTATTGCAGGGCACCAAGCAAGGAGTCCAGGGCAGCTAGTGCTCAAAACACCCAATGGGTTTCAGGAAAACATTTTTAAAGGCCAGGTGAGGGAGGGGAGTTGCAGGGTATGTGATCAGCTTGTGCACAATTCTCTGATTGGTTGATGGTGAGGTAACAGGGCTGTGTCATATTATCAATCCTCAGGCTTCAGTAGGTCTGGGAGCTACATGCTCATGGTTATCAGGAAGTTAATATCTTCCATTTGGTGGGGGTTTTGGCATCTGCAAAACAAAAAACAACTCAGGAAATGTGCATCAGATACTATCATCTAGGTACTTCAGAGAAGAACTGAAGCAAGAGGATGTGGAGGGAGGGGTCTGTCACAGGAAGGCCCCGTAGTGTCCTGCTCCTGTTACAGTATGTAAAACAGAGGTATTAATCTCTGTATTACTGATAAGGAAATTTAGGCACAGAGAGATTAACTTACTTGGCTAAGGCCTTCCAGCTAGTAATTTAAGGCAGGCCTATCTGCACCTTAAGTTTTATTCTTCACCTCTATATTGTTCTGCCTGACCATTCATGTTCTTTTCTTAATGATTATTCCAGATCTTTAGCCTTTCCAATTGGGCCTATTATTTTGACTGGATATCTTAGAAAGGAACCTTTAAATAAGGTGGAACAGTTTAGAAAGGGAATGATAAAATATAAATCAGTATATGCAGCTTTCAGTGATGACTAAATAAGAGGTTGAAAATATTAAGGGAGACTGAACTTCTGATTTCTTAGTGAACTCAGTAGTCTAGATTTACTGATTTAGAGGCTTGCACTTGATCGGATTTGAGATTTTTTAAATCCTCTTTCTAATAATATGAATATAAGTTGTCATGATTAACCAAGGTATTTCACACCTTGAATGGTGGTTCAGTTCAGCTTTGTATATACTAAATTTGGTGACAGGTAATAGCTGTCATTTGTTGAATACTTACCATATGCCAACTGCTATTCTAAGTACTTACTTATTCTTGTAATGATGTGATAGATCAATTTACTTATTGTCATGATAACCTGATGGTGGAGATGCTCTTATAAACCATAAAGATGTAGCCACTGAGGCTCAGAGTGGTTTCAAGATGTGTCCAGTCATACAGCTAGTTAGTAGGGGAGATGGGATTTGAACCCATATCCACTTGCATCTATAGACAATGCTTTTAACCACTGTTTTAGTCCTCGTTCCTAGTAATTTTTATTGTATTAATTTCATAACAGAATGTCATCATATTGAGTAGCCATATTAAGTCATTACTAAAATTTTATGTGTATTACATCATAAAAGATTTGACTAAACTATTGCCATTTTGATTGGTGTATTACTTTGAATTATATCCTTAAAAAAACCCTACAGCAATCATCACAAACCAGGTCATCTACAGAATCATTTCATTTAATATATTTAAAACACTTGTAGAAAGCATCTAATTGTTTATCTTTTTTTTTTTTTTAATGTGGAGAAATTCTTTTTTCCATTGAAGAGAAAGGAAAATCCTCTACTGTGTTAGGTCTTTCATGTAGGATTCTTAGTACATGATAGGTTATATTTTTTGTTTGTGTAAAATGTTTTTGCTTCCTCTATCAGTGAGATGAAGAAATGTGGTTCTCTTCTTACTTGGATAAAGTGAGTTGTGTGTACATTTAAATCTAAAAGTTTGGTCCGAAATAAAATAAATGCCATATTCTGGCATCTTTAAGTGTCTGGAATGTGTTTGTTTACATTAGTTTATCCGATGGAGCGCTTTACCCTTATTTAAATTGAATAGGGGGTGGGGAAGGACTGGGACAGCCGACAAAGCACAATAACCCAGCTTGTCACCCAGTGACCTGTGAGAAGGAAATAATGAACTGTGAGTAGCTGTCATCTTAACTGTTTCTGACAGTTTGCCTTTGGGCACATCTGTGTTAGTTGCATTGGAAAGGCCTTTGTTCTTTTCCCACTAGTGACTTTGTCGAGCGCTGAGGGGTTTGCTAGCTACTGTACTCCTAACCAGCCCCTTCCTTCCCAGGGAAGTAAGCAGCTGCCACGGATCATATTGACATTTCTCTTCACGACTCAACTTGGCATGTACTTCACTCTTCCCAAAGAGAACATATATTTTAAAGTTCTTTGATTTTTTTCATTAAAAATGTACTTTAATGTCTCATGAGTTTTGATACTAATAAAAAAGCAAGTAATAAAATATGTTTAGTGTTTTTGTAGCTTGATATAGAAAAAGGTAAAGAAAGATAGATAACTAACCAGCTGGGCAGGTCACCTGAAGGAAATATATCAAAACATTAACAGTTGTTATTGAGTTTAAAATTTTTATTTATTGTTTATTTTTAAAATTTTAATAATTGAATATTATATTTGCAATAGGACAAAAATCAACATATGTTATGAAAAGCATTTTTAATGTAGATGCTTTATAGGAATACATAGACTAAAATAGGTAAGAATATGCCATATTTGGTGCACATATTCCACTGCTACTTTTAAGATGTTTCTAATAATTTAAACTTTAAAATATTGTAATATTTACATTTTAAAGTTAATCTAGTGCATAAAATTATTATAATCATTAGGAAAAGTAATTTGATAAGAAACAGGTGTTTCTGTCCCAGGGTTTCCTAAAGTATCACTACTATCTCAATCATAACGAAAGCAGAACATTCTGAATAATGTTTATTATATCCTAAGAGAATTGTTTAAATTAAAATCAAAGCTTCATCTATAAAATGTAATTCCTGAATCAGTTTTAAAGCCTATTTACATTTTTACAACTGCTATAAAATCCATCCTTCTACTATAATTAAGTCTGGCTGCAATCGGCATGGAATAAACCCTGAGCATTTGGTACTCACTTTATTATATTTACCCTTCCAATATAGAATATAAATCCAAACTATACTGCATTGGTCAATTTTTTTAAGGCTTTTTTCCCCCTTGATAGAATAGAAGAAATAAAGCTTGAAAGAAGTGACATGCTTTTTACCACATTCAGGGTTTTTCCCTCTTAGTGAGAGGTTTGAGATGCGCTTGCTAACAGAACTAGTCTTCTGCTTTTCAGAGAAAGGTAACTTAATAGTAATGAGAAATTCTTTAAGCAGACAAATAATGATCATGTCTATATAATTATAATTTGTAAAAAAATATTAAAAATTGAAAGTCATATTCTGATTTTCTTGAGTAGTCAATAGCATAGGATTTATTACTCTATTAAATCATTTGTGTAGTTTTGCATATAGTTGATGGTAATCTGTAACCATCTTATTTGATTAGAACATTCTTCTAATGTTGTTTATCACATATCAACACAATTTTTGTAGAGACAGTGAATGCACGAATCGGTTTTGATAATAGCAAACTCTGTCTTTTTAAGGAAAGGGGACTGTTTAAATTGCCACACTCAAATTCTTATTTCTAGAACTCTTACCAATAAAGGCAAATGTAAATATACTAATTGCCTTTGATATTCACTAAATCCAATTAAGCTTCCCAGGAATAAAATCTCATATTAGGTTATATTACTGTTCCTCACTGTTGAAATGCTCAGCTTTAAGCATTAGCTTTTAGCTCTTTTATACTATATACAAGAGTATTGTGTTGCATTTAAGAACATGAAATTATTGTGTGTTCCAGAGATGCAGAGGTATGCTTATAATACTTTTTTTTTAATTAGAAAAGTTAACAGCCTGATTTTGGCTGATATTGTTACCTGTTTGCATTTTGGTATATTTAAAAATTAATTCCCACATGTTCTCTGTGAATTAAAGTGAACAAATAATCTAATTGCACCTGCTTTTTTTGAAACAAAGTCAAAATCAAGCATTCCAAAGGATTAGATTTATATCAATAAATGTGTATTAATTCAGAAATTATCAAAGGCTTTCAAATAAGCATTTTATGATGAATTTTTGTTCTCACTGCCATGAGGTACCCAAACCTTCAACTCTGCTGCTTAATTTCCATTTTAAAAAATGTTCTACTTATCTTCCTGTTTTATTCAATATTGTCTATAAAGCTATTCAAGGTATGAATAGGAAACTCTGCTCCTACATTCTTCAAACTCATAGCCCCCAAACTAGAATGTCTGTCTAGTATTATCATAGTGAAACTAGTAGGTAACAAAGTTCTAAATTTGAGTAATATGGATGGTCAAGGAGGAGACGGGTGGTGGAGGTATTATTAGCTTATAGTATGTGGAATTGGATGAGAACAGAGTTCAAGCAGTCAAAGTAACCCATAGGTTAGCTTCCTAACTTGTCTGTCTCCTTCTACCCTTGTCCCCCTACAATCCATTCTCCATGTAATGGCCAGAGGGACACGTTCATATTAATAGGTCATATCATGGGAGTCCTCAGCTCCAAATACGCCAATGGCTTTTTATTTCCTTTAGAGTGAGAGCAAAGTCTTTACTATATGCTACATGGTCCTACTTTACAAGGCCCATGCCATCTCCCTGAACACCATTCTCCCCTCCCTTCCTCTGCTCCAGCCAGCCTGGCTTCTTTCAGACTTGCCGAGCGTGCTTACACTCTGTCACTCTCTTTCCCTGCTTTATTTTTCTTCAAGGCATTTTTACTACCTGCCCTATACATTTTTATTTACTGTCTGTGTTGTCCCATTAGAATGTAAACTCCATTTCAGCAGGAACTTTTTTTAATTCACATCTGTACCTCCAGAGCCAGAACATATCTTGTACATAGTAGATAATCAATAAAAGGTTGTTGAATGGATGACTGAATGGATGCATGAATGAAGTAGTGTGATTAATGGAAATAAGAAAACAGAGAGGGAGCTAGTCTGAGCATTCATATATACATTTTAAGACCCTCACTGTCTTCTGGATGACCATAGCCCTATAGGACCTACACATGTGTCAGTCCAAAACTGAGCCTATTACAGTGGTTTTTCTAACTGATTTCTACATCACTCTTTTCTTTCATCCTTTATTAATGTACAGATATTTATTGAGCATTTTCTATATTCTAAGCACTATCCTAGGCACAGGGCATACAATACTGAAAATACAGGTACACTTTCTCACCTCACAGAACTTCCCCTACAGAGTCTAACAGAGAAGAGAGATATTAAACAAATCACTACAATAAAGGGAGGGTGATGAGTATATTATAGAGAGAAAGTAGTTCAACCTGAACACTCCTCCCTGGTGATATGCTTTTGAAGTATGACTGAACATCTCACTCACAGACTCACAATTCTTCAGCCTTTACCAGTTCCCTACTAAGTTAAGTTCCCTACAGAGCATCAACTGTCAGATGCTCCGCACTGTTTTCTTGTCTCAGAACCTCCCTTGTACTTATTCAGGCCCAGGATGACTGTACTTGGCTCATGCTGGTTTGCTTGACCAAAATGCCCTTATCTCATTTTTCCTACCTAAAATCCTACCCTCTGCAAGGCCTATTTTCACTGATGGTTTTCAGCCTTTCTTCTTTTCTGATATATACTTTTAAGGATATAAATTTACCTCTAAGCATGGCTTTAGCTTCATTCCACCAATTTTAATGTTATATTTTTGTTATCTTTTCCATTTTGTTATAATTTTTGATCCATGAATTTTGGAAGTATATTTCTTAATGTCCAAATATATGAAACACTTCTGGTTGGTATGTGTATTATTGACGTCTAGATTAATTTCACTGTGGTGGAAGAACATTTTTGGTATGATTTCAGCTCTGACATTTGTTGAGATTTGCTTTATGGACTACCCAATATTTGGACAGTTTTTATAAATGATCCATATGTATTTACAAAGAATATGTATTCTGCAATTTGGGGGCACAGTGTTCTATCTATTAGGTCAAGTTTGATAAATGCGTTTTCAATTCTTGGATGTACTTACTGATATTTTAGAGAAATATGGTTAAAGTCTTCTACTATAATTGTGGATTTGTCTATTTCTCTTTCTATTAGTTTTATGAATTTTTATTTTCTATAATTTGAGGCTATTTATTAGGTGCATGCAATTTTAGAATTGTTACATCTTTTTGATGAATTAAACCTTATGTTATTATGGAAGGTTCCTCTTTATCCCTAGGAATTCCTCCTTTTTCTTAACTTAAAGTTTATTTTGGTTTTGTCTCAAATTAACTATAATGACCCCAGTTTTTTGGTCAGTGTTTGCTTGATATATTATTGTATCCTTTAATTTTCAAATTTTATCTTCATATTGAAAACATATAGGTTTTTTATTGCAGTATAACAATCTATGTCTTTTAATTGAAGTATTTAGTCCATTTACCTATAACCTAACTACTGATATTTTGGGATTTAAATCTAACATGTTACTATTTGATTTCTATGTGTTCCATCTATTCTATATTCTATTTTCTCTTTTATTTTTACCTTTTCTTGGATTTATTGAGTACTTTCCTTATTTCATTCCCTTCCTCCCAATTATCTTGGTAGTTATACTTTCTTTACTATTCTTTTACTGGTTGTTCTAGGGATTATACATGTTTTCTTGACTTATCATCATCTAATATAAATTAGTGTTTTTACCTCTTCTCAGACAATACAAAGACCTTAGAACTCTTTCTAAACTCCATTTATATACTTTCTGACTGGATACTGGGGTATGTTTTAATTCTGTAAGTGTTTCAAACTCTATAAAAAATCAAAATTATTCTTTTCTTTTTTTTTTTTTTTTTTTCGGTACGCAGGCCTCTCACTGTTGTGGCCTCTCCCATTGCGGAGCACAGGCTTCGGACGCGCAGGCTCAGCGGCTGTGGCTCACGGGCCCAGCCGCTTCGCAGCACGTGGGATCTTCCCAGACTGGGGCACGAACCCACGTCCCCTGCATCGGCAGGCGGACTCTCAACCACTGCGCAACCAGGGAAGCCCTATTATTTTCTTAATCAATACTTATTTAGACTTAGCCACATTTTACCCTTCTTTTCATCTTTATTTCTTTCTGTATCTCTGGAATTCCATCAGGAATCATTTTCCTTCTCTTTAAAGAACATCCTTTAAAATCTCCTTAGGTGTGGGTCTGCTGGTCATATATTCTTTCCATTTTTATTTGTCTTAAAATATCTATCTGTCACTTCCATATTTTCATATTCATATTTTTACTGGGTGTGAAATTCTAGGTTGTCAGCTTTTTTTTCACAACACATTGAAGATATTGTTCTATTGTCTTTGGCTTCTATTTTTTTTTTTCCAATTGAGAAGTCATGTATCAATCTCATTGCTCCTTTGAAGGCAATACGTTGTTTTCCTATGACTGACTTTAAGGTTTTCTCTTTGTATATTTGGGTTTTGCTATGATTTTCCTTAGTAGTTTTTTGGTGTTATTGTTATTTTGTGTTTATAATACTTGGGAATTTTAGGACTCGAATCAGTGGCTTACTGTGTTATTTCTTCAAATATTGTTTCAGCTGCATTTTTTCTCTCTCTTCTCTGAAGGAATACTAATGACATGTATATTAGAACTTTTTAAAAAACTGTAAATCCTATGTCTCTTATGCTTCATTTTGTATTTTTTACTTTTTGTCTCCTTGTGCTTTAGTGTAGATATTTTCTTTTGACCTGTCTCTTGGTTTATTAATTCTCTCGTCAACTTTTTCTAATCTGTTGCTAAATGCATATGTTGAGTTCTTAATGTCTGTTATTGTACTTTTTTCAGTTATAAATTTTCCATTTGGTTTTTATGGCTAAAATATTACCATAATTTACTCAATCATTCTACTGTTATTGAACAATTAGGCAGTTTCCAATATTTCAAGTTTATCAATTGCACTGTAACAAACACCTTTGATTCTTGTCCAGATTGTATTTATTCAATCGTTGAACATTCATTTAAGTACCTTTTTTTCTGCCCCCAAATTTGTTGGACACTAAGAATATAAAAATATATACAAACAGTCCATGATTTTCATGACGTATCATGAAGCATTTCCCTGCCAAGTCACTAGTGAAAATCTGACTATGGTTGTGGAAATTTTATTGATCATGAGGTTTGTTGTTACTATTTTTATTTTCTATTTTATAAAGTTTATAACTTAGGTGATCAAATAAGGGACCTGAATTTCTACTTTCTAACAGCATTTTATTTTCTTTCTGAAAACACAAGCCATCCTTAGTTTTCATGTTTCAAAATTGGATTACAGAGTTAGCTAAACTATGACATGTGCTATCTTACAACCTTTTTTGTTTTTTAAAAGATAAATACCAAGTATCGTCCTTTGATAATGAATAATCTCTGCAAATATTTATGAAAAATAAGTAATTTTATATTAAATTGTTATTTAAGAATAATTACGTTATAGTACATATAATCATTTCAATTGCGCATAATTTTATCCATCTGAATGCAACTAACTGACAGGTCTTTTGATTGAATTGTTATCATCTGTTTGTCATGGTCCATTCTTTTTTGACAATGTCTCTAATTGGGCCATTCTGTGAATTAGAGGTGAGAGGATCAACTGAGCAGACAAAATAATACTGTAATATTCATATGCTCAGAACACAGATTTTTGATTTTGTGATTTTACTATCAAGATTTAAATCTGTAGCTTCCATTGCTAAACTTTGTTCACTGTATTCTCTCCTGTTATATTACTTGAGAATACCTGAGAGTCAATTATATAGATAAATAATGTTACTTTCTCATTTTTATATTCATTGATTCATTTGATAAATGCTTTTGAATGCTTATTAAGAGAGATGAGATAGCTTCCTAATTGACATCTCAGAATCTGGACTTAGATTGACCTGGCTTCCAGTCCTAGCTCTTCAAAGTACTCACTGTGTGGTTTGGGGTAAGCTATTTAGTATCACTGATACTCAGTTTCCTCATATATGAAAGGGGGATAATAATTATTGTGAAATTTAAATGATATCATAAATGTTAAAGTGTAGCCCAGGGAATTCCCTGGCGATCCAGTGGTTAGGACTTGGCGCTTTCACTGCCATGGCCTAGGTTCAATCCCTGGTCTGGAAACTAAAATCCCACTAGCCGTGTAGAGCGGCCAAAAAAAAAAAAAAAGTTTAGCCCAATTCCTGGCTCACAGTAAATACTCAGTAAATGGTAGCTCTTATGTTGATAATAATGTGCTATTATTAGTATTGATATTAGTATTGAGTGTAAAATATCACAAGGATACAAAGCAATTCCTGCCTTTAAAAATTCTGAAATCTTACTGGGGAGAAGCTGTGCACTGCTATATTTTTAATGTTGTTCAAAAAGTAGTTTTTGAATTTTCATTGGATGTAGAGAATTATACTATATAGTATTTGAATAAGTCTTTTAAAAAATATCCCTCATGGGCTTCCCTGATAGCGCAGTGGTTGAGAGTCTGCCTGCTAATGCAGGGGATATGGGTTTGTGCCACGGAGTGGCTGGGCCCGTGAGCCATGGCCGCTGAGCCTGCACGTCCGGAGCCTGTGCTCCGCAATGGGAGAGGCCACGACAGTGAGAGGCCCGCGTACCACAAAAAAAAAAAAAAAAAAAAAAAAATCCCTCAGACCTGAAGGAATATGCATATTTTAAATATGTATATTCACAATGGAATAAATTAGTGGTGATAAACTATAGTCATGCTATAAAAATGTGTTTTTAGCCTTTGTGGACAAAAGGACTTGGGTATATCAAATTTCCTATATCACCAAGTAGGAGGAAATAAGTAAGTATGATAGCCTGCTCTCAAGAAAATTGAACTGTGGTTGGAAAGACAAGGTGAAAAGATTAAAACTTTATGACTGTTACTGTTTTTTATTACTCATGTTTATCATTAAACTTTTGGAAAGAAAACAAATAGAAAATAAAAGGAAACTGAAAAAACACATAAGTAGGAAACTGAAAAATACATTTTTAATGTCTCTTGTTTATATTTTGTTGTTATTGTCATAGTTACATTTACAAAAATGAGGATATGCTAATTTTTTGTGTCTGACAATGACAATACAAAAACAGACTTTAATAGGTTCTGTAAACATCTTTCCACAATTAAATATATGCCTATATTATCATTCTTTAGTGAGATCTAAATTTGTGTAACCAGTGCCACATTATAGGACTTTAAGATGTTTCTAGGTTTTTTGCTCTTATAAACAAAACGGCAGTAAACAACAGATAGAAACTTGGAACATAATGTAGTTGTTCATAATAAGAATCTCAAATAGCACTTTACACCGGTCAAAATGGCCATCATCAAAAAATCTATAAACAATAAATGCTGGAGAGGGTGTGGTGAAAAGGGAACCCTCTTGTACTGTTGGTGGGAATGTAAATTGCTACAGCCACTATGGAGAACAGTATGGAGGTTCCTTAAAAAACTAAAAATAGAACTACCATACGACCCAGCAATCCCACTACTGGGCATATACCCTGACAAAACCATAATTCAAAAAGAGTCATGCACCACATTGTTCATTGCAGCACTATTTACAATAGCCAGGACATGGAAGCAATCTAAGTGTCCATCGACAGATGAATGGATAAAGAAGACGTGGCACATATATACAATGGAATATTACTCAGCCATAAAAAGAAACAAAATTGAGTTATTTGTAGTGAGGTGGATGGACCTAGAATCTGTCATACAAAGTGAAGTCAGAAAGAGAAAAACAAATACTGTATGCTAACACATATATATGGAATCTAAAAAAAAAAAATGGTTCTGAAGAACCTAGGGGCAGGACAGTAATAAAGACTCAGATGTAGAGAATGGACTTGAGGACACGGGGAGAGGGAAGTGTAAGCTGGGATGAAGTGAGAGAGTGGCATGGACATATATACACTACTAAATGTAAAATAGATAACTAGTGGGAAGCAGCCGCATAGCACAGGGAGATCAGCTCTGTGCTTTGTGACCACCTAGAGGGGTGGGATAGGGAGGGTGGGAGGGAAATGCAAGAGGGAGGGGATGAGTATACGTATAGCTGATTCACCTTGTTATACAGCAGACACTAACACAACAATGTAAAGCATATACTCCAATAAAGATGTTAAAAATAATAATAAAATAAATAAAATAAAAAATGAATTTCAAATAGAATTTTCCCACAGCAGTACATGAGAAGTGCCACCTCACAGATGTCATGAGTTGAATGAAGAAAGAGCATAGGGCTGAGTGTTTGGAAGAATTATGGAAAGGAGTCCTTCCTAGGAGGATAGTTGGGGTTTGTTTCATTTGAAAGTAAATGCAAGGGACTTCATGAGGGGAAACAGTACGATTCCTTTTTAGTTATGAAATGATGGCTCCCCTAACAACGATGTGTGACCATGAAAAGCTTTTTCTTGAGAAAATTTCCATCCAGCTCTGTTGACTTGAGAGTGGGTCTTTTTACATGTGGCCCATTTTATTAGAAACCTAGGATGGTTCTAATCCCTATTTAAGTGAGCTCAAATATCTATCAGAAAGCTTTCATCATGAGGTAGTTCATAATTTTCCAGCAGGTAAAAGTTCTCCCAGAGTAACCAGAAATTATTTTTCTCTTCTTGTACCCTTATTTTCACAGATATCAACATTTTTCTTTCTTAGTGAGGCCGGTGAATTCTTTAAGGTTAATAGGAATCTTAATTTGGAAAGTTTTTAGTTTTTTCCTTTTAAATGAATCTGGCTCTGCATAATTGAACTCATGTCCTTGCCAGTGTGAAAACTTGACAGTTGAAAAATTTTCCAGTGCTCAGAGATAAGTTGGGAAAAGTGTTTATTTGATACACATCATATGTGGCTTCCAAGATGCACTTATTCCCTGAATATGACTGAGACCATCAGGTAGTGAGTGCTTCATACTAAAACATAAAAAAGATCTTTTCTTGTGAATGGTTAAACATGGAATGCTATTCAGCAATAAAAGGAAATGAATTATTGATGCAAACAGCAATTTGGATGAACCTCAAGAAAATTACGTAGAGTGAAAAGAGCCAATCTGAAAAGGATACACAATTTGTGATTCCGTTTATGTAACATTCATGAAATAACATAACAATAGAGATATGGAACACATTTGCAGTTGCCAGCAGTTAAGGATGAGGGAGGGCATAGGTGTGGATATAAAGGGAGTCTTGTAGTGATTGTACACTTGACCATCTTGATTGTGATGTTGGTTACATGAGGCTACAAATGTGATAAAATTACCTATAGCTACACACATGAGCACACACATATGCATATGCATAACTGGTGACATCTGAATAGTAGCTGTGGATTGCAGCAATGTCAATTGCTTGGTTTTGATGCTGTAACATAGTTGTAAAAGATATTATTATTGAGAGAAACTAGAGGAAGAGTTTATAGTACTTCTCTGTACATTTCTTTGCAACTTCCTGTGAATCTATAATTACTTCAAAATGAAATGTTTAAAAAAGAAAACAAACCTTTCCCAAGTGGAAATATCCAGGGCTAGGAAGAACAGAGACTACATGTAGCTGGAGAGCTCTTTAGAAAATTACTTGACTGTGCTCCTGATCTAGGCTAGCTCAATACTTGTAAGAAGAAAGATTTTTTTGTTTGTTTGCTTCTTTAAAAAGAGTAGTTTTCTGAAGCCTCTGAAAGAAATGTACCATCAGAACTAGCCACCAGGTGTTTCTCTAAATTTATGGTGGTTCATATTAACATTTTTAAAAAGCAAGCTATGGGAGAAAAAAAAAAAAGCAAGCTACAAAGTCGCTACAAAATTAGTTCTTGGTTCTAACAGCAGATGGAGGTGTTTAGCATATTTCTAATAGAGAATTCTGAGCTAAGCTATTTAGAGACTTACATTGGAAGTCCATTTCTCCATAAGAGTAATAAAATAGGGTCAAATTCAATAAAGTTGTGGGAGATGGGAAGACCTTACCTTATATCATTCATAAGAAGTGGGTCAGACAAGCAGAGACTTCTCTGACTAGGAAGAGTGAAAATTAAATTCCTAAATTTAAGATTCTTTTACCTGTTTTACTCATAGGAAATACATGTAGAAAAATGTGTGTGTGTGTTAGTGAGACATGTCTCATATTATTATAATTACGTCTTGTAAAATACTTATGTAATTTCCTGGGATGCCATATTTCACTAATCCAAGGTTAAAAAATATATATCTTTCTAACATCTCTCTCACTATATAATTAAAGTCCAAATTATCGGGTAATCATTGTCTTAAAACATCAGCATCACATGCTACTGTAGTAATAACTGCCTGTGTTAGTTATCTATTGCTGGGGAACAAAATACCACAGACTAAACATCTTAAGACATCATCCATTTATCATCTTGCAGTTCTCTAGGTCAGAAGTCCTAGTGGACTTTCTGGGTTCTCTGCTTAGGGCTTCATAGGCCAATGACTCTTATCTGAAGGCACTGGGAGAGAATCTGCTCTCAAACCATCCCAGGTTGTTGGTCAAATTCAATTATTTGTGGTTGCAAGACTGGGTTCCACTCTCCTTGCTGGCTATCATCCAAGGGGCCACTCTCAGCTCCTAGATAGTGCCAAATTCCTTGTGCACTCATTCCATATGCAAAGTTAGCAATGGCGTGTGAAATTCTCTTCGTGCTTTGAACCTGACTTCTCCTTCTGTCACCAGCTGGAGAAAAGTCTGCTTTTAAAGAGGCTCCTGTGAGTAGATGATGCTCACCCAGCTAATCTCCCTACCTCAAAGTCAGCTGTGCTGTATTATGTAGCATAATCAAGGGAGTGATATCTCATATTCACAGGTTCCAGGGATTAGGGCAGGACATCTTTGGGGACTATTTTTAGAATTCTGCCAACTACCCTGCTGCTTCCAGGTAAAGAACTAGTTTAGATAATTCTTTCATTTATCTTCTAACTGTAGGATTCCTGTCATGGTCAACACTAGCATAGAAAGGAAAAAACAGAAGAGAGCATTTATGGAGTGTTCAAAATTTTTTAAAAATTACATACCTAACAGTCTTAACAGTTTAGTCCAAACAGCCACAATTCTTAATATCGCACGCAGTACTTAGAGTAGGGTTTGGGTGATGATGGAAGGGAGGAAAAAACGCAACATTTGCGTGTCATGTAATGATAATAACTGTAATGGGGCTTTCCATTTTACTGACCATCAAGAGTTTGAGAACTCAACAATATAACTAATGCCTGTTTACATTGATTTGGACTCTCAGTTACAGATGATAAAATTCCCAGTGAAAACTGATTTAAGCATGAAATCTGAAAAGAGCCCAGGGGAAATTTTAGCTTAGGTGCTCAACTGACACGATTAGACTCCATTTTTCTCAGTTCTGCCTTCCAGGTTGATGAGGAAGAAACTTCTGTCAGCAGCTTCTGCCCTTCAGTGATCTCAGGTTTCAGGCCCACAGAACCTCCCAGAAGTACCAGCAAAAGTCTTCAAATTTTAAACAAAACCTCTGTAATGTCAGGTTCCATTCCAGACTGGATCCCTGAGATGTGCTGATTGGCTTAGACCCAGGTCACATGTTCCAACCCTGGCATTGGTGGTGGGGTCAGCTTCACTGGAACCACATCCACCTGAGACTAAGGGAGAGCTGGTACCAAGAAGGAAAGCAGAGGTGGGTTGCCAGAGGGTGGTGAAGGCTGCTGCATAGCACAAGCAGGAATGTCCACAGCAGTGTCTTTCCCATTCAAAGAATGCTTTTATAGATCTATGTGTTACTGAACTCAGGTTCAGCTGCTCGCTGCTTGAAAGCCAATACTGGAGAGACAAGTGTTAGTTGGAAAAGGAAAGGTTGCTTTATTCAGGAGGATGGAAACCTGGGAAGAAGACAGACTCATGTCCCAGAACCAACTCTGAAGATTCTGCTGGGCCATGAAAGTTGTTAAAGGGAAAAGGGGGAAGTAGTCTCAATTGATCCTTGAGGTAGGGGGTGAGATTCTTTGCCATCTCCTATTGCACGCAAGCTTGTTGACTCCTTGTGATCTTTCTTTAGATGCTGTCTTGTTCACACAGTCTGCTCTTGAGATTACTGAAGGGGAAGCTGGGGAAAAGATGTAGTCATCTGTTAATTACTTATTCTTTTTTATGTTCTTTTTTTTTAAATCAAAGTACAGTTAATTTACAATGTCGAGTTAGTTTTAAGTGTACAGCAAGGTGATTTAGTTATACATATATATGTATATATTCTCTTCCAGATTCTTTTCCATTATAGGTTATTACAAGATATTGAGGGCTTCCCTGGTGGCGCAGTGGTTGAGAGTCCACCTGCCGACGCAGGGGATATGGGTTCCTGCCCCGGTCCGGGAAGATCCCATGTGCCGTGGAGCAGCTGGGCCCATGAGCCATGGCCACTGAGCCTGCGCATCCAGAGCCTGTGCTCCGCAACGGGAGAGGCCACAACAGTGAGAGGCCCGTGTACCAAAAAAAAAAAAAAAAAGATATTGAGTATTGTTCCCTGTGCTATAAAGTAGGTCCTTGTTGTTTACCTGTTTTATATATAGTAATGTGTATATGTTAATCCCAAACTCCTAATTTATCCTTCCCCTCCCCCCATCCCCTTTGGTAACCATAAGTTTGTTTTCTATGTCTGTGAGTCTATTTCTGTTTTGTAAATAAGTTGATTTGTATCTTTTTTTTTTAGATTCCACATAGTGGTATCATATGATATTTGTCTTTCTCTGACTTACTTCACTTAATATGATAATCTCTAGGTCTATGCATGTTGCCGCAAATAGCATTCCATTTTTTGTGGCTGCATAATATTCCGTTTACGTCTTCTTTATCCATTCATCTGTTAATGGACATTTAGGTTGCTTTCATGTCATGGCTATTGTAAATAGTGCTGCATTGGGGTACATGTATCTTTTTGAATTATAGTTTTGTCCAGATATATGCCCAAGAATGGGATTGCTGTATCATATGGTAACTCTATTTTTAATTTTTGTTTGTTTGTTTGTTTTGTTTTTTTGGGGTTTTTTTGTGGTACACGGGCCTCTCACTGTTGTGGCCTCTCCCGTTGCGGAGCACAGGCTCCGGACGCGCAGGCTCAGTGGCCCTGGCTCACGGGCCTAGCCGCTCCACGGCATGTGGGATCTTCCCAGACCGGGGCACGAACCCGTGTCCCCTGCATCGGCAGGCGGACTCTCAACCACTGTGCCACCAGGGAAGCCCTATTTTTAATTTTTTAAGAAACCTCCATACTGTTCTCCATAGTGGCTCTACCAATTTACATTCCCACCAACAGTATAAGAGGGTTCCTTTTTCTCTACACCCTCTCCAGCATTTCTTATTTGTAGACTTTTTAATGATGACCATTCTGAATGGTGTGAGGTGATAATTCATGGTAGTTTTGGTTTGCATTTCTCTAGTAATTAACAATGTTGAGCATGTCTTTTCATGTGCCTTTTGGCCATCAATTACTTAGTCTTAATTTCTACTTCTTTAATCTAAGAAAAGAATCAACATGTTAGGTGAGGCATTGTGTGGTCAAAAGATTTGAAAGGTGTGCTTGGGCCAGAGGTTAGTTAAAATATAGCTTTGCTAAAGTGACAAAATAAAAGGCCTCAGACAGAGAACTGCTTCCTGCAAACAGCTGCTTACAAATCCCCACTGTCAGACATCATTCCATTTTTATGGGATCCTAGGTGAAGGTCTGTCTTCTATAACTTCTTTTTTTTTTTTTTTTTTGCCATACGCGGGCCTCTCACTGTTGTGGCCTCTCCCGTTGTGGAGCATAGGCTCTGGACGCGCAGGCTCAACAGCCATGGCTCACAGGCCCAGCCGCTCCGCGGCATGTGGGATCTTCCCAGACCGGGGCACGAACCCGTGTCCCCTGCATCGGCAGGCAGACTCCGAACCACTGCGCCACCAGGGAAGCCCTTCTATAATTTCTTTATGCTGATATAGGGCACTGTATTCTTAGAGTGGAAGATGTCAACATGGGTCTGTAGCACCTCTTTGTTGACGATTTTAGTTGCCCACTTATATATATGGACAGAACAAGGCACAATTATTTTCATGCCCCAAAAGATATAGATTATTATAAGCAATAGCGTTAATGCTATTCTCTTGAGGCCAGTTCTTGGAATTGTGCTAGCAATAGATTTACTACTACTCAAGATGGAACAGCTTATGTCATGGCTACTGTCTGGTCATCATGCAGTTAGCTTTTTCCCTCTGGTGGCAGTTACAGTATCTGTAAAACAACTCAGGAATGTGCATCAAATACTGAAGGACTCTGTGGCTCTATTGACCTAATCATTAACTGCTTGAACCTGTTCTTTTGTGGCTCAGGTGAGGGCTGAGAGACTTCAGCTTTTCTACAAACAAGAGGAAGGAGACATGGAGGGACCTTTGTATTGTACTTGGGAGGGCCCCCAGGGTTCTTCTTGGTTTCATATTCAATACTTAAACATATAAGCTGCTTGAGGACAAGGACTGTCCCATCTTTTCACCCCTGTATACTCAGAGCCTGGAACATTGCTCTACACAGAACGGACAAACTCAAGAAATACTGTTGAATGAATTAATGACTAAAACTAACAATATAAACATAAGTTTCCCAAGCACTTTAAATGCAATATTGCTATATGACAATGCTTCTGAATGAGAAGTCTTAATTATTTCTCAGTCCTTAACTGTATTTTGAAATGAAATGCTTACAAATTTTCTTGATTAGCTATGCTTATTTGGCATTTATGACATGCATCAGAATGCATAGCTTCATTTAGGATCTTTAACATACTATAAATACCTTGAGCAAAGCATAATTGAGATCTTTTCTGCTATTCACATGAATGCATACAATGCCTTGGTGTTTCACCCTATTAACCCCAGAGGAGCTGCAATTTCTTGATGCTATTGAACTATGTTTTTTAGCTCACAGCTGTTTCCTGGTATAGTGTCTGACCTCTGGGATAAAACAAGGATTAGTTTGCTTTCTCATTTGTCCCATGTTTTGTTTATGCATTTTTCTCCTGAAGTATGATTAACTGATAAAGCCAACTATGAGATTACCTTGTATTTTAGGACTGAAACCTTTCAGTTCTAGGCCTTAAAGGGCTAACCCCTTAATTACTGATGATTTCACAGATAATTGCAATTTATTGGTACAAACTCCTTTTTGTCTTTCAGTAGAAAATATATGGACCTTTTTATTGTTATCAGTTAAAATCAGGTTTGAAATTAGCAGCACATATAAGTTCAGCAAATTTATGAGTTCCTTCTGTGTGCCAGTTCAGTGCTAGGCACTTGCCGTATGTTTTCCTAATTAATCTCATAAAAATTCTTTGAGGTCACAATTATTTCTACCATTTTTTTCCTATGAGAAAAATGATGCCCAGAGAATTTTCTTGGTGTTCTAGAATCGTGCAGTAACTGGCAGAGCTGTGATCTGAACTTTAGACTTCAGAAGCTAAATCTATTCTTTCCACTATAGTAGTGATTCCCAACCAGCATCATCATCGTCTCTTGGGAACCTGCTAGAAATGAGTTCTCAGGTCCCACCCCAGATCTGGGGTGGGAGTAGGGCAGCAATCTATGTGTATCCTCCAGATAATACAAGCCAAAGTCTGAGAACCATTGCACAAACACAAAAATGTACACTATTTGGCCTAGCCAGGTAGATGACTGGGTGAGGTAAATGACTTTCATTTTAGGGAAATATGTAATATTTATCAAATTTTCAGTTGCATTTTTTTCTCAAAACATAAGGCTCTATTGTGTCTATTTTTACAGTCCTTTATTTTAATTTTAAAATCAAATTTAGTTTTTTTTTTTAAGAAGATGTTGGGGGTAGGAGTTTATTAAGTTATTTATTTATTTTTGCTGCGTTGGATCTTCGTTTCTGTGCGAGGGCTTTCTCTAGTCGTGGCAAGCGGGGGCCACTCTTCATCGCGGTGCGCGGGCCTCTCACTATCGCGGCCTCTCTTGTTGCGGAGCACAGGCTCCAGACGCGCAGGCTCAGTAGCTGTGGCTCACGGGCCTAGTTGCTCCGCGGCATGTGGGATCTTCCCAGACCAGGGCTCGAACCCAAGTCCCTTGCGTTAGCAGGCAGATTCTCAACAGCTGCGCCACCAGGGAAGCCCCCAAATTTAGTTTTGACTATTTTTTTGCATAACCATATCTCATTCTTCAAGTAGCCAACATTATTTTCAATGTATTTCTGAAATTATTGGTATGGCTTGGTTTATCTTTATTTGATACCTGATAATGTTACATTTTTCTCTTTATTAGTTTGTTATTAGTCTTAATGCTTTGGGGTTGGGTTTTCATGATCATAACCTTGTTTGAAATGCAACTAATGTATTCCTTTTTGCCACCTCAGTAAACACAAGTAAGTACCTCACTTTGTTCTTTTTCCCCCAGGAATCATGGGACTAAATCATCTTGTTTCATTAATTTAACAAATATTTATAAAACAAATACCATGATCCAGTCACTGTTTTAAGTGCTTATTATTAATACTAATTTGTTGGTTATTTCTTTTAAAAGAGCAAATAGTCAGTGTCTATAAATAATCTATGGCATAATAACCATTATCTTTGTGACTGTTGTATCATTTCTTATAATTTCCGTATTTTGTGTAGTTTTATAGGGACCTTATTTAATTTTCAAAGGCTATTCTTCTAGAATTCCTGACTCATTTCCCCCTGTCTCTTTAGAAGCAATACTAAGATTTATTAAGTGCTTACCATGTCTCAGGCCAGGACTCTATTTCACATTTAGTACCATATGAATTTAGGTATTAAGATTATCCCCACTTTAAATATCCAGTGACTGAGAGACAGAGGGTGGAACAAGATCAAAGAACTAGTAAGAGGGAGAGTCAGGATCTGAAACAGACTAACTTAGCATATCACCTTTTAAAACATCATACCTCCTGTTATATTTTAAAGCCCTGTTTAAATCATTCTTTTTCAGATCCCATTAAAGCAAAATTTTGATACATTTTCCTTTGACTGTTTTTCATTTCAAATCAAAAAAAATTTTTTTAAATCCTCTAATGTGTAAAGTTCTATAGACTAAGCACTGTAGCCTATAACCTTATAGTGCACATTGCTTGTCATAGAGTAGGGGTTTAATGAGTGATGAATAAATTAAAATAAATTCTGGACACAACTTTTTACTTAGCATTTTATCATATTTGTATTAATGACCACATAACTAAATATCCACAGTAAGCACTTACTATAATGTTGAGGATGTCAACATTTGACAGTAATGTTTTCAAATTATGAAATTTGAAGTTAAGAAAAAATTGACACTACGGCATATGAAAAATATTTCTTCTGTAAGTCTTACTTTTTTTCACTTTTAGCTTCTAACCTTGCTTTTCCTTCCTACATTCTTTCTTTCCTTCTTTTCATTCTTTCATTTTTTCTGTCAAAAGAGAGACCTTTTTTTAGATATATCCAAAGGAAAGTACTTCCAACGATAGAATTACTCCCCAGGAGAGCTGCCCTGAGGTTAGGGCATAGGATTTGAGTCAAATTTACTATTTGGGTCTTCAACCGTGCTCCACGCCTAGAGCACTATTAACCACAGAGACACATTGACACAAAAGGTGATGAGCCTGCCCGAGAGTCCAGGAAGTGAAACAGGTCAAACAAAAAAATTTTTGGATACTTTCCTCTTCCAAAAATCTGTTATGAAATTCAGAATTGACCTCCAGTGTATTTTACTTGTCACTTGACCCAGAGAATCAGGGCTTCATCTTCATAACATTCACATCCCAAACAAATTATAATCCCAAACTCTCCTTGAGCCTTGTTCTATTTTTCAAGGATTTGGCAGGCACTACCAAACATGGAAGCATGCACAAAAAGTTGAAATTACACTAAGTAATCATATATATATATATTTTTTTCAGTTGATTTTAAATATATAGTAATTAATCAAGAAATAAGTATGGTGCTAAAAAAAATGGAAAAAATTAACAAATACACACCAGATATCCAAATGCTTAATTTTGTGTGCATTTACATTCATTAACTAGATCAAATTTCTATTTCTGCTCTCTATTGTTCTAAAAAACACTAAATAAAAGACTAATGCTTGCTTGAATCATCTTTAAAACCATGATGAATGGTGGGAAAGGATTAGCATCTAGGAAGTTAAAATTAGAATTAAAGATAAGGGGAAGAAATATTCAGATGCAAGCCCATTCCATTCATTATGAAGATGTGGTAGTTCACTGAGGGAAAACAAATGTTAAGTTGATAATGAGCACATCTGGCAAGGTAAGTTCTGGGTCAACATAAGGATAAGAGACTTGAGGCTCTTGGAAACACCAAATTTTAGAAACCACATTGGCTCCTATTCCCTTTCAGCATATTCACACATGTGGGCAGTTATACACCTATCAGGTAGTCTACCCATTTGCCTTAACACTGGTTCCACTCTGAGTAGAATCCAGCTCTGAACTCAGAGGGTTAAAACCTGAGGACTAATAGGAACTGGCTTAGAAATTAGGTTTACAAACTTTGTTCCTTTGGAGCCTCTGAATTCAGGGACACTGGATGTGAGCCTGGAGGGGAGGCTAAGCGATCATTCCTACCCCTCTACTTTATCAAGAGTAGCTCCATTTTATATATTGAGCTCCTATAAAGGGAGTGTGCAGTGTAATGCTTGAGAAGGTAGATGCTATGGGCAGGTGCTTCAGTCTAAATACTTGCTCAACAATTACTCCTTACATGACCTTGGACAAGTAACTTACCTCTATCTCTCAGTTTTTCAAATCTGTATAATGATCATAGTAGTAGTACCTCACATTTATGGTTAGATTACTGCCCGGAACATAATAGACACTCAGTAAATTGCTATCTGAACAATGAGCTCTGCTAAAATGAAACAAAAGAAAAAGTAAACCCTTGGAGCCATTATTTTAAGGTAGTTATAAAAACTAAGGATTAAGGAGTACAAGGGCCCCAGTCCTATTACTGTTATTTCTTTATGGAACTATTCTATACCATGCTCTTTAAAATCATATATATTGATTTTATTTTATAGTCCGTGTTTTACTAACAATTCATAAAGCATGTACATTGTATTTGTGTGTTAATATTTTTGAATGGTTTAGGTCAGGGGACAGGTAGGGAAGACACTCCCATAATTTGCTTTTTATAGAATCTCTTACTGAGACATAGGTGGATCAAGGTTTGGTGCTGGCTTTTTCAGGATGATAATGATGATACTATTGATAATGATCTCTGTAAGTAATGGTCAGAGGAACTAGAATTATATGGAATGAGAAAAGAGAGCAGTGATTTAATAGTGAACTTATATTTAAGGACATTCACAGAATATGGTAAATAGCTTTTACCTTTCTTAAGTTCAGAATAAATACAGGAATAAACAAGCATTCAGTTGAAGCACGTTCAACAGATGTCTGTCACTTGCCAGCTACTCTGCTAGGTGCGAGGAGAGAAAAGATCAGTCTCAAAGGAATATGCAATCTGCCAAATGAAATATTCAGTTTTTGTAGAGTAGAGCAACTTCAAAATGATTACTTAAAATAGAGTTGATTAGTGTCAGAAAGTAAGGAATTGCCTTAAAAATAAAATGGAGCCGTGCTGAAAGGGCACAGGAGCCGATCTGAAAAAGCTCTCAGTGGCCAAAGCTGGAAAAATTTGAGCAAAATATAAATAAATATAAGCCAAAGAATAAAATAAATATTCATGAGTTTATACTTCCACAAATACATACCCAAATAAATAATTGAATGGGGGTGGGGGTGGGTAACAACTCTTTCTTACAAGAGAATTCCAGTAATAAATGTGAAAGGAATGAAGGAAATGGAAAATTGACTTTAGAACTGCATAGCAATAGCTGCGGCAGGCAAGGTCCATCAACAGAGGCTGAAGTTAGTGGATGAAAGTTTAAGGTAAAATAATATATTTCCAAATAAGTTTTAGGAGCATAAATATTTAAACAGTTATTACTTACAAGGGATAATGTAGTAATTTACAGTGGAGAAACTTGGCAGACAGCATCTTAACCAAATGATCAAAATTAACATCACCAGTAATAAGACGTATGAATGTCATGTACCTTCTGAAATGATCGGAGGAGACAGACAAACCTCCATGGTATTCTTCCCCTAAATCCTTTACCTCAGTCTAATCGTGAGAAAAACATCAGGCAAACCCAAACTGAGGGATATTTTACTGATTAGTTTTTTTTCAAATGTTTCAAGGTCTTAAAAGAAAGACAAATCAACTATCATAGATTAGAGGAGACTAGGAGATATGATAACTAAATGCAATGTGGTGCTCTGGATTGGTTCCTAGAACAAAAAAGGGACATTAGTGGAAAACCTGATGAAATCCAAATGGAGCCTGTAGTTTAGCTAACAGTATTGCACCAATGTTAATTTCTTAGTTTTGATCATCATACAATGGTTATGTAAGATTTTAACATAAAGGGTAACTGGGTGAAGGATAAGGATATGCAGGAACTCTCTGTACTATTTTCACAACTCCTCTAAAAATCTAAAATTAGCTTAAAATAAAGAGTTAAAAAATAAAGCTGATTGTTTAAAAATTCTGAGATTTCTTAGAGTTCTGAAACAAAGCAAAGGGAGAAACTAGAGAGTTCTAACCTTGTGATTTTGTAGTTTTCTGGATACTTTTTCAGACTCTTAAAACATCCTTCAGAAATGTACTTTTTTATATCACTCTCTTCACTTAACAATTCCTGTTGTTTTGAGTCAGTTAATGTGTACAGTTGACCCTTGAACAATGCGGGCATCTGGAGTGCCAACCCCAGCACAGTTGAAAATCCTCAGGTAACTTTTCAGTTGGCCCTCCCAACTCGGGGTTCCACATCCTCAAATTCAACCAACTGTGGATTGTGTAGTACTTGGTGTCTATTTATCAAAAAAAATCCATGTGTAAGTTGTCTGCACTGTTCAAACCCATTGTTGTTCAAGGGTCAACTGTATATGAAATGTGTATCTGAAAGCTGAACAAGGAGACTTTTTTTTGTAGTACAGAATTAAGTAGTCATTAACAAAAACTCCTTTCAGAATATATTTCACAATGACAAGGTAACTTTCTACCTTCATTTATCATATTAGTTAGGCTACAGATCTTTGAAACCTTCAAATGATAAAAGGCCATTCCCAACTGGGAGATAGAATTCCTCAGAACTTGAATATGGAATAGATGTTAAATGACATGAACATGGAAACAAATTTTTTTTCTAAGAAATTATCTAGAATTTCCTTTTCACAAAGGTTTAAGTTTTACCTCTCTATGTTTGAAAGAGACCTCTTTGGACCAGCTTTGTAGCTGGGCAATTTTTGTGCCTGCAATTATCAGACAACATACAATCTTGTACATAAATCACTGCCGCTGCAATTAGCTCATTTACCACTTCTGCCCTGGAGACAGAGGAAGCAGCCCCTCCCTAAACAGCTGGGATGGAATTGCTGGAAGGGCTGTCTGTCCCTTTTGATAAACAGTCATGGCCTCCCACCTCTGCCAGGTGTGTCTTCTTTCACAAGGATTAGGGGAGGGGCAGGGACTGCTACCTTTTAAAATAGAAGACCCACTAAATTGTGAGAATTGATTACATTGGATCTAAAAAGAGGAAGATAATTGTCCTAAGTTACTTGCAAGCAGTTTGGAGTTAATTTTATCTTCCCATAAGCTCTTTAAACTCAGCTTTGCTAAACTAACTAAAATAAAAAGAATACTGTCCCGGCAACTTCAAACCAACTCTTCCTTCCATGCAAACAAAAAAATCACCTCTAATTATAGTAAAGGAATTATAAACAAATCTGTTAAATTCATTTGTTGTTTGTGTTCCTGTTGTTTGTATGGTTTGCCCCAAATACACCTTCAGTTTTTATTTTTGTTTATACTGTCTCATTATATATTTCCCTACCAAATTTTTTACTCCTCTTTCAGGCGTAATTGTATTATAGCAGTCTGAAGTGCTAACTTGTTTCTTTTCTTTATTATAAAATATATTTCTTCCATAGCACTCTGACTTTTAAAAGGGAATTCATTAGAAAAACATTAGGGAATATGGTATACGAGACATGAGCTGGTAAATTAAAATCAAAATATACCATATCACATGTATAAATGTTAATAGAAACCAATTGTTCACTTGTTATGACCTATATCCTTTTGAAATGTGTAGTTTCTGAGACGTTAATCTGAAGCAATGTTTCTTGGGAGTTCATTCTGGTTCCTGCTCTATATGAACTTTGTGGGCCTCTTGTTTATTTGATGGACATATAAAATATAGGTGATGGACTCAGCAAGTCAAATTTCATATGGATTCAATCCCACATGCCAGATTCCTGGCACAAGGGAAGTTGAGTAAGGGAAGTCTACTCCATTATAAGTAGATTCTCTGCAGAACTGAGCTTATGTGCAGTGGTATCATTGTGTCAGTTGATTTAACTAAATGTGTCTTACTTAGCAAAATATCATTTACAGAATTTCAAAAGCATTGAAAGTCTCAGTACAGTTGTAGCATAAAATCCCATAGCTTACTTTGTCCATGATGACATAAAAGAAAAATATAACAGCTGTTTTAGAGTTATAGGCTCTACAGTGTGAATTTCATTGTCTTTCTAGATTCAGTTTATTATTCCAGCAGAGATCTGTGCTCAATATTTATGTAAGAGAAACTTTCTTTTAAATTGTATATAATAATGCAATGATTAGTGAAATTAATTTCATAACATTTCTTGCTTTCTTTATAGTAATCAAATATGATATCTGGATTTAATTATGACATCTGGGGATAGTAATATTACATTAGACATGGAGGTTTTTGCTCTAAAATTTTTCTTTTCGACAAAAAGTCGCTTCTGCACGACAGTTCCCAGCATTTTGCTTTTTAAATTCTTTTCTTGTAAGATTATGTTAGCATTATAAAAGCTTTTTAAAAATTGGAGTCATTACAATAAACATTTTAATAAAAGTATAATAATATCTAGAATTAGACTGTACTAAAGCTTGGTAAATTATATACACAGCTCTTTGATTTTAGGTATTTTAACATTATCAAGTTAGGAGATTTTTTTTAAAGCACAATAATGTGGATTTGAGAAATCATTAATGAGAGTGAAGTTTTAATTATTTATCCTATTAAAAGAAAATATTTCCAGTATTTGTCAATTCTTCTGAGGTTCAAAAATGACAACCTGTTAGTTCCTACCATTCGGCTATACTTCTGAACCTTTCACATAATCCTTATGTGTTCATGATTCAAAATTCAAAAGAAGTACTCACGTGTCTTCTGTATTTTTAAGATTGCATTAAAGATAAATGGTTCTGAAAATTCATCAAAAGTTGTAATTTGTAATCCTAACACCTTTTTAAAAGGTACATAACCTTCACTCACACCCCAAGGGTCAATATGTTATAATTTTGTTTTACTTAATCTTATAAGAACTCAGATAAAAATAACTGGCTTTATTTGTGGTTTCCTCTGTTTTCTAGTCTGGCTGGGGGGGCGGGAATTTCTAGATGTTTTTTTTTTTCCCCCTTCCTCTGGGAAATATACAACTCTCTATGTTATGGCCATTAATATTCAGTAATGAGTTAGTCCTCAAATACCAATAAGATGATGTGGGCTTGATGGAAGTTAAATGTCCCTAAATCCTATGAATTGGTCTGCAGGAGCTGTTTTCCGCATGAGTGGTAGCTTCACCCAGGCAGACATCCGCAGAGCTGTGGAGGTCAGCGTGATGGAGGAGGAGTGGGCTTGGCGGCACATATGCACTCTATTCCTGACAGTGTCTTGCTTCAGCAAGGGGAAGTGAAGCGCGTATACCATGCTCAGTGGCATTTCCAAATGCAGCTCAGCTGGGGGCCCAGGCTTATTGCATCAATGGCACATACCAGGCAAAAAAGGAAATACATAATTTTGTCAAAGTAGTAGATCATAATCTACCGATCTTTCCCTCCCCCTTCAAAATCATCACCCCAACACACTAATAGCTCTAATAGATACAGACTTTATGCATATTTCAGTCACAGCAGTATTTCTAATACATATGTGAAAGGGCCCTTAATTTATGTCTACCAACTGTGTGGTGCCCTTCTTTTGGGTAATGTCATCATCCTAATGGTGTTTCTATTATACTCAAAGGTAGCAAATGAGGCTTATTGCAAGAAGGTAATTGATTTTCGCTGAGTGAAAATGTAAATAGCCATAAGAAATCCTATGAAAGATAAGCAGTTCAAAATTGCCAGAAAAAAAGTGATTTGTATACATAACTTATTGGTCCAAGTATATAAAATGTTTCTTTTTTCAAGCTGATACCACAATAACTGTATTTCACATTATTTTATTTCAAATTGAAGTAAAAATTGAAGAATTTTTATCTTGCTTTTATCAGTTTGACTGTATTTTGAAAATTATCATCTTATATGGAAGGAAGCTTCCTTTTGTCACTGTGTATTTTTAATAGAAACCATGTGAATAAAATTCCTCTTATGGGTGTGTAAAGATGAACAATTTTTCTTTGGACTCTCTAGAGTAAAAAATGTATAGCATCAGTATCAATAATGTATTCTTTAAAATATATATATGCCAAAATCTCATTGAAAGTTAGCATAAATGTCAGCCCCAGGTTCAAGAAAAAAGCAGAGCTCAAAATATGTTTGATTATTGTAAAGAAGAATTGAAACAAAAGAGAATATCTGAGGCAATGAATCTGTGTGCTAAAACAAAGCCATATTTTTAATGTATAGTAAAGAGCTCATAAAATTATTTTTGTTTCCTCCACAAGTGAAATACAGACATCTGCACATTGCTGTTGTAACCAGTATTACTTGCATCACCACTACTGTCTTCTGACTCTGAAAGATACATTTTCTGATAAGTGAAAAATCATTTAATCACAAAAGTCTCCTTTTTCAACTTAAATTTTTTGTAATGGTAATTAAGAAGTAGACTATACAGTTTTTCCACTCCCCTACCCTATCTTGCTTATGATTTGAGAAGGACTTATATTTCAGAATTGTAAAATGTGTAATGAGAATGTTTTTGAATTCTTGCCATAGAAGGTCACTTGGATTAAAAAGAAAGATATCATTTGTGTTGACCTTTGAGTTGGCAGATAGAGAGATTTGATAAATTTTATTTCTGCTGGAGAATGGGAAATGGAACAAGAGAAGAATTCAAATTCCTTCCCACTGAGGGAAGTTTAGAGAAGCAATTCTTTCCTTTCACTTTCAGCATCGTTAGATGCAAAAGCTTTAACATCCGTTTTATTCTTCATAACGTGTATGACTAGAGGCAGGCCTGACTTAGCAATCAGTTCAAACAGGAGGTAAACTGAAAGCATGTTGACTTATTACACAGTGCCATGAACAAAATATACTCTTTAATATTAATTAGTCCCCATCCAAGCCCTTTAGTTTGTTACAGTTTTAGATTCAGACGGTCAGGACTCCCTAGTGATACAGAGATTTCATTAATCACTTCCAGAACCATATGCAAAAATTCCATTTAGTAGAAAACCCAAGCTCAAAATAAGAAATTCAACTTTATGGGGAAAACAAAACCTTGTATATTCACTTCATTAAGAAGAACACATCAAATAGTTTTATCACAGTGTGACTTTGCAGTTTCTGCATTCCAAATTTGCTATTTCATTTACAAACCCAGGTCTTTATTATGTTCTTCCTGAATTTAACTATCTCTGATTTATCATGCTGTGAGTAAATAATGAAAACAGGAATTGTTTAAAGGCTACTAAATGATTAGTACACTGAGATAGAACCACAGTAAAGATGGTGGGCAGGGCATCAGCCACTCTATTTAGTATATTTGATAGGGAGTATGTAGTGAGAAGAAGACACTTATTCTGTTTCTATTGACCTTGAAACTTTTTAGAACTATAGGATAAATGTAAAATTGGACCAATAAGAGAAGCATTTGGATAATATGAAAGTATCCTATTATTAAAACAATCTAATAGTTTTATGCATTTATATTTTTAAAAAGCTTGTTTTAGTTTCATTTTGAGAAACTTTTAGGAACTAAAAGTTATTTTAACAATTTTTATCTGTGTTGGAAAAGAGAGCTTTATTATATATCATTTTACAGTATCCAAAATCTGAGATAATGAATATTCTGTTTTAAAGAATGTATATCATTTTTTTATTGGCTTTTGGATTGTAAGGGAGTAAACAATGGTATTTCCCAGATATACCATTCCAAATCTCGGGTGTAATCATGGGTGCACTTTTCTTTAAGATTGAGATGAGAATACTGTTGGCAGTGTGTAACTATGGTTCAGTCCTGAATCCTGGAAACTTTAAATCAGGTGCATTGTGGGCACATAAAATTTGAGTTCAAGTGCTTTTAAGAAGTCATGCCATTCTGTCATTTGACACTAATTTTCAACCCAGCATGCTTTAGCAATGACTGAAATTAGTTCCGAGTGAATTACAGCTAAGCTATTTTCTACCATCTATAAGAAATTTTTTATGCCAACTGAGTCAGGAGAGGTTTTGAAATTTCCTTTAGTATGTATTATGGTATAGGGCTCATCAATGTAGACAATCAAGTGTTTTGACTGTGATGTCACTGCTTTTTTTGCTAATATTGTTCAACCCCAATTATATTCTTATTGGTCAGAAGAAACACTACACAATTCTCTGCTTTCTTTTTTTTTTATTAGTTTCTGCTTTATAACAAATTGAATCAGTTATACATATACATCTGTTCCCATATCCCTTCTCTCTTGCATCTCCCTCCCTCCCACCCTCCCTATCCCACCCCTCCAGTCGGTCACAAAGCACCGAGCTGATCTCCCTGTGCTATGCGGCTGCTTCCCACTAGCTATCTACCTTACGTTTGGTAGTGTATATATGTCCATGCCTCTCTTTCACTTTGTCACAGCTTACCCTTCCCCCTCCCCATATCCTCAAGTCCATTCTCAAGTAGGTCTGTGTCTTTATTCCTGTTTTACCCCTAGGTTCTTCATGACATTTTTTCCCCTAAATTCCATATATATGTGTTAGCATATGGTATTTGTCTTTCTCTTTCTGACTTACTTCACTCTGTATGATGGACTCTAGGTCTATCCAAGTCATAAACAAGTGGGAGCCCATGAAATAGATATTGACCCATTGGAACCTGGACTAAAACCAGCAACTCATTTCCTTCATGGTAACAATTAGTTACCATTAAATATGTCTTCTATCTGCCAAATTAGAAAAAAAGTGTTCTATTGAAAGGAGTGTGTACCATAATTCAACCTTTGTGCCCTTAACACGTGGTGGAGACTAGAATTTTTATGAGTTGGAGGCAGATTATTTAGGCAACATGACTATGAAGAGATTTCATTTGACCATAAGGAAAAGAAGTTTCCAGGCCTTAAATAAAATTAATCTTAAATGAGGTGTAGTTTTCATGGACTAATTTGAATATTTGAATTTTCAGTTCATTTCTTTTAGTCTTTAAAATAAAAGGATTCATGGTGGATAAAGATTTGATTTGCCCTCCACATTTCATAAAGGGTACAAATGATGTTGGTTTAGTTATTATTCACATAAAAGTAATTACACAGTGATGGAGAATATACAAAGTATGTCATCAAATTAAGGAACTGAATTCAAAATATAAGAATCAAAACAATAGTGAAATATATAGTACTACAATGCAGTAGAAAAAATTCAAGGGCAGCTTCATAGATAGCATTGCTGTGCTTCCAAGATGAAGCATAATAATAAATGAATATCAAGTGAATTAAGAAAATTCCTCAAAATGACTTTTTCTTAAGTGATATTTTTCCCATCAAAAAGCCTCATAATTTGGTGAAAAATTCAACATTTATATATGAAGATAGTCTTCCTTTAACATTTAAAATCTTCCATCATGTTAATTTACATGCTTTATTAAAACTATACTGATAAAGTGGTTGAAGTAAATAAATAAGTAATAAAAAGCACATCAAAGTAGTTATGACGAGACAGCCAGATGGCAGAGAATTGTAGTACTTGCTGTAATTTTATCAAAATTACTATTGTCATGGAATGTTAGTTCTCATAAGAATTTGTACAGTCACTGATCTCATACAGACAAATTAATTTCAGGTTCTCTCATGTGTAGTCACATAACAACTATACTTGAGCACACACAAAAGAAAATTAAATAATCATAGATAAACTTGAAAAGCAGAAAAATATCTTAAGTTTACTATTCCATATCGTCTTGGGATCAGTGATCATTTCTGTTACGTTAGACTCAAATTGATCTACAGTGGTACAGCCATTATGTAGTTTCTGCTATGTTTAGTCTTCAATAAATAAAGATACTGTGTCATGTATTCTATTAGTGAAGAATTGTTACTAAGGCAGTAATGTTGTAATCCCTACATTTATGGCCTTTCTTCAAGTTTCATTCTTTTATCTCTTTTATGTCTAAAGGGATAACAGAGCTTTTTATGCTTCTCTTTAAAGATAAATACAGATATGGATTTTCAATGATTAATGAGCTTAAATGATATTTGAATTAAGAATGTTTATTACAGATTTCAAATGTTCTCCTTCCTTTCTTTGTCCTAAAATTATGAAAAGAACACCTGACACTTTGTGCATTATACATCTCTCTGCTGTTCATATTCAACAAGCAATTTCAATCCTAAAGGCCTCTTCCTAAAGTCATTTTTCAAAAATTTTACTTTATTTTTTTCCTGTTTTTTTTTCTTCTAAAGTTATTTATTTTTACTGTCTCATTTTATAGCCCAAGTTCTTTCTAACATGTCATGTTGCACTGTGTATCAGATTTGGTGCATAATTAATACACACTAGGCTTCGGTATTCTTATGTATGACTTGGATGTTTACCTGCTGTATTTACTTCATAGATATTGAAGGTTGGGATGGGAAGTTCATTAAAGTAAGTTTTAGTTTTTATGACCTTAAAACTGAAAGGATAACATTTTCACTAGTTGTTTCAATGGTCTCAAACAACTCAATCAAGCGATATAAAATATATTTCCTGGCAAAATGACAGCAGTCATAAATGTCTTAGAAAAAGTCTCATTAAATATTTTAATGCTTTATTCTTTTTACACTAAAAAAAGTACTATATTCAACTTTATACTTTTGCCTCTAAAGAGAAAGAGTTGCTTAACTCATTGACTTTTAGTTATCCATGCTCAAGTGCTTTGTGGTCTTCAGTGTGTCTGTGTGTGTGTGTGTGTGTGTGTGTGTGTGTGTGTATAGCTTTTATTTCATAATAGTATTTTTATATTAATAGTAATATATGTTTTAGGAATTTCAAATGTGTAAAATTTTATTCTTGAAATACATAAACTATAGGTTTGTTTTTCTTATGGAAAAATGTTACTTATTTTACAATGATCATGCCTTTTTAAATTTTGAGTTAGCACTTAATCTACTGGCTTTCTCTCAATAGATGAGATGGGAGCTTTAACATGTCTCTCTTTGGGGAGAGATTATAACAGGAGTGCCCATGGAAGCAATGCCCTATATGTGTTCTAGATAGTCTTAAATGTTACTTTTCCCTTTAAGATGCTGATCATGTTAATTCTCAAGTGCTTTAGTTGAAGTTACTGTAGATAACGTAGTTTATACTCAGAATTATGAAGACTTTACATATGGTAAAATGCCTGTGAGTTACATTACTAAGTTATAGCTTTAAAATTAAGTGTTATACTAGGAGTTTATGACAAATGGAAGTTAATGGAAAGGGAGATTATTCATTATGTAGCATTATTAATGCTAATAAAGTTTTGGAAACAAGGTATCTGACTATGGGGGCATTGCTAAGTAGATTACATTTCATTTATGAATTATTTGACAACACTTTTTTCCAAAGTGTTTTTAATAGCATGGGGACTTGCTTATGTTATAATTTTAATTGATAATTATAAAATATAAAATGCATATACACATCATCTAAATATGTAAAAATAATCTAGAAGTTATCATTTAAAAAAGACAGAATGAGAACTTGCTGTTAAAAGTGGTTTTCTGGGGATGCTAGGGCTGTGCAGATTCTTGGTGATTTTTTACATGTTTTCCTACTGTTTTATAATGAACATGTCATTTTTCTAATAATGCAGGGAAAAAAGAATAAATGGAAAAAAGGACACATAACACAAAAATTTAAAATATGGCATATAATTTCAATTCCCACCATATAATTATTTTTATTTTTGAATATTGTTATAGTACTTTTTACAATATTTAATTTTACATAGCTTTATTCTCTAAGATTGTGAGTGTGAGTTCAGGATCTATATCCTTTGTTCCTGACATAGAACCAGTAGATAATAGTTGCTTAGCACATTTTTTTACTGAATGGATATATGGTATTCCATAAGAATACATATTTTTCTGTAGTTGACATTCATGTGCCTACTACTTCTGTTCTGCTTTTTCTACTTACTTTGCTTCATAATGCTTTTATATGACTTTACATAGCTTTATAATGACAATTTTTATGTTGTTATTGTACCATATAGGATTAAAAATCATCGTAGATGTGGATATTTTGGTTATTTCCTACTCTTGTTATTATGGACAAACTTTCAGTGAATATTCTCACCCATTTACCTTTCTGCTTCTTTTAACTATTTCTTAAACTCCTAGAACATTACTCTTTCTTCAAAAGGTATGATCATCTTTATAATACTTACTATATTTTGCCCTATTCTATTACCTATTGGTAATGGAACCAACAATCAGTGAGCGTATTGATTTCTGTCCCAAATTTATCTAAATTGAGCATTTTATTTAATTATATTTTTAAAATTGAAGTATAGTTGATTTACAGTGTTTTGTTAATTTCTGCTTAAATTGAGCATTTTAAGTTTAGATCTTTTTGTTACATTTAGTGGACGTTTAAGAAAACCTAGGTTGCCTTAAAGTGCATTTATTTGATTACAACTTGACATGTATCAATTTTCTAGTTGTATTTTTCTTTATGTGAATAGTCTGTATCCTGTGCCCATTTGGAGTTTTTGAAATTTTGAAAAATACATTTGAATACACTAATTATACATCACCAAGAAACCCTTCCTATGTTATACTTGATGCAAATAAATTTTCCAATATGTGGTTGTCCTTTAATTTTGCTATTTTTCAATATACAAGAGTTAAAAAGTTGATATATTCTAATCCACTGATTTTTTTCTCATGTGATTGTTTTACTGCTGAAAATGATCAGCATTTTCCAATACAACACAATGACATACTTTGTCAACATTGTATGAATATGACTCATTTGTATGTAATTGATTATTTTAAGGTATGTAGTTATGTGTTACTAGCTTAGGTATTTAGGCTAATTGTTTTCCTCTTTGAATTTCTCTTTCTGTGTGTCTCCTTTTTCTTCTGCCCTGTCCTTCCCTTCTGCTCTTATTTTTCTTGCATTTACTAAGTATCTTCCTTGCTGTTCCTTGCTCCTCCATGAGCCTTTGATTGCCCATGATGAAACTGAGACAGCAGCCAATTACCATATTGTACTGCTGTTCATATCCTACTGTGATCTATTTGTTTAAATGCCTGAAAAATCTCAAGCCTTTGTTTTAATCAGAAATCAATTCATGTGTTGTACATATATGCATACACATGGATATCTGTGTGTATTTTATTTTGAGGAAAAAACCACAACTCTAATGATAACTTCTTTGTCCATAATTATCAACTAAGGCAGGGACTTGCCTTGCATCTGGACAGCTGGACATGAAACTGAAGACTAGATTGCCTCCCTGTCATGCAATTTCCTCCATTCTTGGGACCAAGTCTATTGTTTATTGATCTTGATCCTTCCTTAAAGTGAAGCCTTTGCTGTGTGGTACTGATGAGCTAATGCTATCTTTTGGATTCTTATGCTCTGAGTGAATTAAGGAGCCTTGAAAGGTTGTTGTGATGGATGAATGATTGTTAAAATCTAAGAAAAGCCAGTGTCTGCTTTTTATAACATCATTCATCTAGCCTTTTATCTAGTCATTTTTGGGCCCCTATCATGGGTCTAGCACCAGGTCAAACAAATATGTTTAGAAGAAAGCATATCTTCTGCCCTTGAGGTACTTACAATCTAGTTTGGGAGAAAAAATGTATATGTAAGTTTGAATAAGAATAAAAAATACATTAGATGAACTAGTTACTAGATAAAAAAGAGACCACAAGGGTACAGATTTATATGTTATAGAATTTAACATTAGGGGAAACAGTCTAAAAACAGGGTGGCATCAGCTAGAGTAAGTTTTATCGGTTGAAATGTGTCCCCAAAAGACACATTGAATTCCTAACCCCCAGCACCTGTGAATGTGACTTTATTTGGAAATAGTCATTGCAAATGTCATCAAGTTTAGATGAGGTCATACTTAATTAGGGTAGGCCTTTAGGGCCCAGTGTGACTGGTGTCCTTATAAGGCAGACACACAGGGATGGAGGCAGAGACTCAGTGCTGTAGCTGCATGTCAAGGAATGCCAGATACTGTCAGCAAACCACCAGAAGCTAGGAAGTGACAAGAAAGGATTCTTCCCTATAGGTTTCAGAAGGAACATCATCCAGCCGACACTTTGATTTCAGACTTCTAGTCTCTCGAACTGTGAAACAATAAATTTCTGTTGTTTTAAGCCCCTCAGAAGGTGGATATGAGACTGTGCTCTAAATGAAAGGTGGAATTTGGATTGACAAGTAGAGGGGGCTCCGTGGTGGGGGAAACCTCATTAGCAAGGGTAAGAATAAGTATATAGGGACTATAAGAAGATGCGAGTGATTGTCTCTGAGACTAGTGTGAGATAAATTGAGCAGATACAGTAGATCCAACTGGTGCAAGGCCTTTAATAATATCGTGAAGAATTGATCCATTTTATTCCCTCACTCACACATTCAATATTTACTAATTACTTACTGAACATCAAATTGTAGCAGGAAGCTATTTTGGCTCCCAAACAGTTATTTAATAGTAAAGGAGACTATTGGAAAACACTTTTTATGCTTTTATTTATATATCCTCACCACTGAATTTTTAAAAATTAGTTATTTTTGATAGATAATACATTCACATGGTTTAAAAATAAAAGTTTCAAACAGGTGTATAGTAACAAGTTTTCTGTCTACCACTGCCCCCTACCTTACCTATCAGGCCACTCCCATACCCACCAAGAAATTACTCTTATTCATTACTCGTGGATCTTTCCAGAGGTGTTCTTTTTTTTTAATGCATAAACACAGAGAAATATAAAGATATACCTCATTCACTTTGCACAAGTGATAATATTCCAATTACTACTTGTACCTTGCTTTATTTTTTCCACTTAATAATGTTTGAGATTTTTCTGCATCAGTACAAAAAATGTGCTCCTTCAGTTTTTCATGCGTACTTTTTCGTTATGTGAGTGTATCACAGTTTAAGTTGCTTTCATCTAGATTGTTTCTAACATTTTGCCTTTAAAATCACAAAAAAATGAAGCATATACTATTTATTGCTTATACAAAATACTATTTTAATAACAATTTCATAAGAGAAGAAAGGTTTTTTTAACCATCAATAAATAAAATACCTACTTAAAATACTCTATTTTTTGCTAATCATTTTTTGTACTTTTTGTGTATATATGGTACATACCGTGTTATTACAGTAGTACATGTATATGTTAATGAATAAATGCATATACACATTTTGGGGTGTATATAAAAATTTTAAATTATAAGACTATACAATCAAACAATTTCTGGACTAGGGTATAAAGTCCAAATTCTATGGTATGGCAATTCATGTTCATCTCCCACTATTTCTCCTACACTCACAGAACAACTCACAGAAAATTAACTTGCTAGTAGTTCCTAAATTGTATGCATATTAGAATCATTTGGGAGTCCTTTAAACTTCTCAAAACACAGGCTCCCTCAGACAGTTAAATCTGAATATCTGGGGGTGGGACACAGGCATCGCTTTATTTGAAATTCCCCAATGATTTCAATTGCTGGCAAGTCTGGGCACCACTGACATAAGCCTTGGTGTTTTGAGCCTAGGGGCCTTTACACATGATGTCCCTCCCACTGTCCCTGTCCACTGAATGAATTCCTCTACTCCGTTAAAGACCCAATTCAAATGCCCTTCTTTGAACCTTCTTTGATGCCACCCACCCCAACCCAACCAAGTCACATAGTCAATTAATCCATTTTCAATTTTCACGTAACATTTTATATATGATTCACCTTCTGTACTATAGTTATTTATTTATATGCAGTCTCCTCTGCACATATGATTTTATAGCTGTTACTGCATTAAACACTATATAATGAAAAAGATGGTAAACACAGTGACTCAGCCCAAACACTTAATGGCAACCTTAAAATCTGAGAATTATTGGAAGAAAAATACATTCCTCTCATGTCATCTGAAGGAAATTCAACACTTTTTTCTGACTCCTGCTACTCTCCTTTTCACCACTGATCTGAGGAATTTTAAGGAGCCACCATTTATTGAGCACTTTGCATGTGCCACACATGCATTGTCTACTTTAATCATTATTAGCACTCTTTAAGGGAAGCATTATTATTCCCATTTTACGACCAAAGAAACTGAGGCTCGTGGAAATTAAGTGATCAACACAAGTTCTTTCAGCTAAAAAAGTGAAGAGATGGGATTAAAATCCAACACCTCTTTCCACTGTACTTCAATTTGCTTTTCCTTCAAAAATATCAATATCTAGATGTAATTTACCACAGTAAAATATGCTTAATAACAGAGGGGGCTTTTTAAATGAGTATATCATTTTGACTTTTGCTTGCATAGTAGACATTTAATAACTTAGATGGTCTTGATCAACTAATGTTCTCAGAACTGTTTGGGCTTGCTTCTTAATTTCTACCACAGACTGGCTGACATCCAGTTGGCTTCCCTCACCTGGAAACCCATTTGTACTCTAACTTTGACTGCAGCATTGATTAAAACTTATTACAGATAACCATTTCTCCAGAATGCTGACATCACAAAGCATATGACTAAGGATGTCTGCATCCTTCTATCCAAACTGCTTCACTCATATCCTTGGAGTAACAATCCTTTCCCCAAAAGTTCTGCAATTGTCTCATAATTAGGGTTCAAGTGTACATAAGTCACTTGAGAAGGCAAAACCCATGCATATGGCAAGAAAAATATGGCTATTACATGCAGCCAGATGGCTTTTTGCTATCAGGAAAACATCAGAGGGAGAGAAGATCAACAAGAGAAAAGGAAAATTAAGCAAGTAACAACATAAGCAGCTGGAGGAAAGAGAAGAGCAGCTGATGAGTAGGAGAAGAGGAAAAATGAAGCGTTTCAGTGATAACCCATTATTACTGAGAAACAATTTTTATTTTTTTTATTTTTATTTTTATTTTTTATTTATTTTTTATTTTTTGCTTTATAACAAATTTAATCAGTTATACATATACATATGTTTCCATATCCCCTCCCTTTTGTGTCGTCTCCCTCCCACCCTCCCTATCCCACCCCTCCAGGCGGTCACAAAGCACTGAGCTGATCTCCCTGTGCTATGCGGCTGCTTCCCACTAGCTATCTACCTTACGTTTGGTAGTGTATATATGTCCATGCCTCTCTTTCACTTTGTCACAGCTTACCCTTCCCCCTCCCCATATCCTCAAGTCCATTCTCTAGTAGGTCTGTGTCTTTATTCCCGTCTTACCCCTATGTTCTTCATGACATTTTTTTTCTTAAATTCCATATATATGTGTTAGCATACGGTATTTGTCTTTCTCTTTCTGACTTACTTCACTCTGTATGACAGGCTCTAGGTCTATCCACCTCATTACAAATAGCTCAATTTCATTTCTTTTTATGGCTGAGTAATATTCCATTGTATATATGTGCCACATCTTCTTTATCCATTCATCCGATGATGGACACTTAGGTTGTTTCCATCTCTGGGCTATTGTAAATAGGGCTGCTATGAACATTTTGGTACATGTCTCTTTTTGAATTATGGTTTTCTCAGGGTATATGCCCAGTAGTGGGACTGCTGGGTCATATGGTAGTTCTATTTGTAGTTTTTTAAGGAACCTCCATACTGTTCTCCATAGTGGCTGTACCAATTCACATTCCCACCAGCAGTGCAAGAGTGTTCCCTTTTCTCCACACCCTCTCCAGCATTTATTGTTTCTAGATTTTTTGATGATGGCCATTCTGAGTGGTGTGAGATGATATCTCATTGTAGTTTTGATTTGCATTTCTCTAATGAGTAAAGATGTTGAGCATCCTTTCATGTGTTTGTTGGCAGTCTGTATATCTTCTGTGGAGAAATGTCTATTTAGGTCTTCTGCCCATTTTTGGATTGGGTTGTTTGTTTTTTTATTATTGAGCTGCATGAGCTGCTTATAAATTTTGGAGATTAATCCTTTCTCAGTTGCTTCATTTGCAAATATTTTCTCCCATTCTGAGGGTTGTCTTTTGGTCTTGTTTATGGTTTCCTTTGCTGTGCAAAAGCTTTTAAGTTTCATTAGGTCCCATGTGTTTATTTTTGTCTTTATTTCCATTTCTCTAGGAGGTGGGTCCAAAAGGATCTTGCTGTGATTTATGTCATAGAGTGTTCTGCCTATGTTTTCCTCTAAGAGTTTGATAGTGTCTGGCCTTACATTTAGGTCTTTAATCCATTTTGAGCTTATTTTTGTGTATGGTGTTAGGGAGTGACCTAATCTCATACTTTTACATGTCCCTATCCAGTTTTCCCAGCACCACTTATTGAAGAGACTGTCCTTTCTCCACTGTACATTCCTGCCTCCTTTATCAAAGATAAGGTGACCATATGTCCGTGGGTTTAACTCTGGGCTTTCTATCCTGTTCCATTGATCTATCTTTCTGTTTTTGTGCCAGTACCATACTGTCTTGATTACTGTAGCTTTGTAGTATAGTCTGAAGTCAGGTAGCCTGATTCCTCCAGGTCCATTTTTTGTTCTCAAGATTGCTTTGGCTATTCGGGGTCTTTTGTGTTTCCATACAAATTGTGAAATTTTTTGTTCTAGTTCTGTGAAAAATGCCAGTGGTAGTTTGATAGGGATTGCATTGAATCTGTAGATTGCTTTGGGTAGTAGAGTCATTTTCACAATGTTGATTCTTCCAATCCAAGAACATGGTACATCTCTCCATCTATTTGTATCATCTTTAATTTCTTTCATCAATGTCTTATAATTTTCTGCATACAGGTCTTTTATCTCCTTAGGTAGGTTTATTCCTAGATATTTTATTCTTTTTGTTGCAATGGTAAATGGGAGTGTTTCCTTGATTTCACTTTCAGATTTTTTATCATTAGTATATAGGAATGCCAGAGATTTCTGTGCATTAATTTTGTATCCTGCAACTTTACCAAATTCATTGATTAGCTCTAGTAGTTTTCTGGTAGCATCTTTAGGATTCTCTATGTATAGTATCATGTCATCTGCAAACAGTGACAGCTTTACTTCTTCTTTTCCGATTTGGATTCCTTTTATTTCCTTTTCTTCTCTGATTGCTGTGGCTAAAACTTCCAAAACTAGGTTGAATAAGAGTGGTGAGAGTGGGCAACCTTGTCTTGTTCCTGATCTTAGTGGAAATGGTTTCAGTTTTTCACCATTGAGGACGATGCTGGCTGTGGGTTTGTCATATATGGCCTTTATTATGTTGAGGAAAGTTCCCTCTATGCCTACTTTCTGCAGGGTTTTTATCATAAATGGGTGTTGAATTTTGTCGAAAGCTTTCTCTGCATCTATTGAGATGATCATATGGTTTTTCTCCTTCAATTTGTTAATATGGTGTATCACGTTGATTGATTTGCATATACTGAAGAATCCTTGCATTCCTGGAATAAACCCCACTTGATCATGGTGTATGATCCTTTTAATGTGCTGTTGGATTCTGTTTGCTAGTATTTTGTTGAGGATTTTTGCATCTATGTTCATCAGTGATATTGGCCTGTAGTTTTCTTTCTTTGTGACATCCTTGTCTGGTTTTGGTATCAAGGTGATGGTGGCCTCGTAGAATGAGTTTGGGAGTGTTCCTCCCTCTGCTATATTTTGGAAGAGTTTCAGAAGTATAGGTGTTAGCTCTTCTCTAAATGCCTGATAGAATTCACCTGTGAAGCCATCTGGTCCTGGGCTTTTGTTTGTTGGAAGATTTTAAATCACAGTTTCAATTTCAGTGCTTGTGATTGGTCTGTTCATATTTTCTATTTCTTCCTGATTCAGTCTTGGCAGGTTGTGCATTTCTAAGAATTTGTCCATTTCTTCCAGGTTGTCCATTTTATTGGCATAGAGTTGCTTATAGTAATCTCTCATGATCTTTTGTATTTCTGCAGTGTCAGTTGTTACTTCTTTTTCATTTCTAATTCTATTGATTTGAGTCTTCTCCCTTTTTTTCTTGATGAGTCTGGCTAATGGTTTATCAATTTTGTTTATCTTCTCAAAGAACCAGCTTTTAGTTTTATTGATCTTTGCTATCGTTTCCTTCATTTCTTTCTGATCTGATTTTTATGATTTCTTTCCTTCTGCTAACTTTGGGATGTTTTTGTTCTTCTTTCTCTAATTGCTTTAGGTGCAAGGTTAGGTTGTTTATTCGAGATGTTTCCTGTTTCTTAAGGTGGGATTGTATCGCCATAAACTTCCCTCTTAGAACTGCTTTTGCTGCATCCCATAGGTTTTGGGTCGTCGTGTCTCCATTGTCATTTGTTTCTAGGTATTTTTTAATTTCCTCTTTGATTTCTTCAGTGATCACTTCGTTATTAAATAGTGTATTGTTTAGCCTCCATGTGTTTGTATGTTTTACAGCTCTTTTCCTGTAATTGATATCTAGTCTCATAGCATTGTGGTCGGAAAAGATACTTGATACAATTTCAATTTTCTTAAATTTACCAAGGCTTGATTTGTGACCCAAGATATGATCTATCCTGGAGAATGTTCCATGAGCACTTGAGAAAAATGTGTATTCTGTTGTTTTTGGATGGAATGTCCTATAAATATCAATTAAGTCCATCTTGTTTAATGTATCGTTTAAAGCTTGTGTTTCCTTATTTATTTTCATTTTGGATGATCTGTCCATTGGTGAAAGTGGGGTGTTAAAGTCCCCTACTATGAGTGTGTTACTGTCGATATCTCCTTTTATGGCTGTTAGTATTTGCCTTATGTATTGAGGTGCTCCTATGTTTGGTGCATAAATATTTACAATTGTTATATCTTCTTCTTGGATCGATCCCTGATGATTATGTAGTGTCCTTCTTAGTCTCTTCTAGTAGTCTTTATTTTAAAGTCTATTTTGTCTGATATGAGAATTGCTACTCCAGCTTTCTTTTGGTTTCCATTTGCATGGAATATCTTTTTCCATCCCCTTACTTTCAGTCTGTATGTGTCTCTAGGTCTGAAGTGGGTCTCTTGTAGACAGCATATATATGGGTCTTGTTTTTGTATCCATTCAGCCAATCTGTATCTTTTGGTGGGAGCATTTAGTCCATTTACATTTAAGGTAATTATCGATATGTATGTTCCTATTCCCATTTTCTTAATTGTTTTGGGTTCGTTATTGTAGTTCTTTTACTTCTGTTGTGTTTCTTGCCTAGAGAAGTTCCTTTAGCATTTGTTGTAAAGCTGGTTTGGTGGTGCTGAGCTGTCTCAGCTTTTGCTTGTCTGTAAACGTTTTAATTTCTCCATCAAATCTGAATGAGATCCTTGCTGGGTAGAGTAATCTTGGTTGCAGGTTTTTCTCCTTCATCACTTTAATTATGCCCTGCCACTCCCTTCTGGCTTGTAGAGTTTCTGCTGAGAGATCAGCTGTTATCCTGATGGGGATTCCCTTGTGTGTTATTTGTTGTTTTTGCCTTGCTGCTTTTAATATGATTTCTTTGTGTTTAATTTTTGACAGTTTGATTAATATGTGTCTTGTCGTATTTCTCCTTGGATTTATTCTGTATGGGACTCTCTGTGCCTCCTGGACTTGATTAACTATTTCCTTTTCCATATTAGGGAAGTTTTCAACTATAATCTCTTCAAATATTTTCTCAGTCCCTTTCTTTTTCTCTTCTTCTTCTGGAACCCCTATAATTCGAATGTTGGTGCGTTTAATGTTGTCCCAGAGGTCTCTGAGACTGTCCTCTGTTCTTTTCATTCTTTTTTCTTTATTTTGCTCTGCAGCAGTTATTTCCACTATTTTATCTTCCACCTCACTTATCTGTTCTTCTGCCTCAGTTATTCTGCTATTGATCCCATCTAGAGTATTTTTTATTTCATGTATTGTGTTTTTAATCGATGCTTGATTCATCTTTAGTTCTTCTAGGTCCTTGTTAACTGTTTCTTGCATTTTGTCTATTCTATTTCCAAGATTTTGGATCTGGGAAATAGAATCTTGGATCATCTTTACCATCATTATTCTGAATTCTTTTTCAGGTAGACTGCCTATTACCTCTTCATTTGTTAGATCTGGTGGGTTTTTATCTTGCTCCTTCTCCTGCTGTGTGTTTTTCTGTCTTCTCATTTTGCTTATGTTACTGTGTTTGGGGTCTCCTTTTTGCAGGCTGCAGGTTCGTAGTTCCCGTTGTTTTTGGTGTCTGTCCCCAGTGGCTAAGGTTGGTTTAGTGGGTTGTGTAGGCTTCTTGGTGGAGGGGACTACTGCCTGTGTTCTGGTGGATGAGGCTGGATCTTGTCTTTCTGGTGGGCAGGTCCACGTCTGGTGGTGTGTTTTGGGGTGTCTGCGGACTTTTTATGATTTTAGGCCACCTCTCTGCTAATGGGTGGTGTTGTGTTCCTGTCTTGCTAGTTGTTTGGCTTAGGGTGTCCAGCACTGTAGCTTTCTGGTCGTTGAGTGAAGCTGGGTGCTGGTGTTGAGATGGAGATCTCTGGAAGATTTTTGCCGTTTGATATTATGTGGAGCTGGGAGGTCTCTTGTGGACCAGTGTCCTGAAGTTGGCTCTCCCACCTCAGAGGCACAGCACTGACTCCTGGCTCCTCAATTTGGGATGATGTGTTGTCTATTCCTGTATTCCACAAATGCAGGGTACATCAAGTTGATTGTGGAGCTTTAATCCGCTGCTTCTGAGGCTGCTGGGAGAGATTTCCCTTTCTATTCTTTGTTCTCACAGTTCCTGGGTCTCAGCTTTGGATTTGGCCCCGCCTCTGCGTGTAGGTCGCCGGAGGGCGTCTGTTCTTCGCTCAGACAGGACAGGGTTAAAGGAGCAGCCTCTTCGGGGATTCTGGCTCACTCAGGCCGGGCGGGAGGGAGGGGCACGGAGTGCGGGGCGAGCCTGCAGCGGCAGAGGTCGTCGTGACGTTGCACCAGCCCGAGGCGCGCCGTGCGTTCTCCCAGGGAAGCCGCCCCTGGATCCCGGGACCCCGGCAGTGGCGGGCTGCACAGGCTCCCGGAAGGGCGGTGTGGGCAGTGACCTGCGCTCGCACACAGGCTTCTTGGCGGCGGCAGCAGCAGCCCCAGCGTCCCACGCCTGTCACTGGGCTCCGCGCTTTCAGTCGCGACTCGCGCCCGTCTGTGGAGCCCCTTTAAGCAGCGCTCTTAATCCCCTCTCCTCGCGCACCAGGAAACCAAGAGGGAAGAAAAAGTCTCTTGCCTCTTCGGCAGCTCCAGAGTTTTCCCGGACTCCCTCCCGGCTAGCTGTGGCACATTAACCCCCTTCAGGCTGAGTTCTCGCCGCCAGCCCCAGTCCTCTCCCTGCGCTCTGACCGAAGCCCGAGCCTCAACTTCCAGCGCCGCGCGCCCCAGCGGGCGAGCAGACAAGCCTCTCGGGCTGGTGAGTGCCGCTCGGCACCGATCCTCTGTGTGGGAATCTCTCCGCTTTGCCCTACCCAGGTATGTGGGGAGTTTCTTGCCTTTTGGGAGGTCTGGGGTCTTCTGCCAGCGTTCAGTAGGTGTTCTGTAGGAGTTGTTCCACGTGTAGCTGTATTTCTGGTGTATCCGTGGGGAGGAAGGTGATCTCCGCGTCTTACTCTTCCGCCATCTTCGAGAAACAATTTTTAATATGGCTGAAGTCTGTTTAACAGTAAGAAGGGAATCTAACTACATTATGGAAAAAAAGAGGAAATTTTGGAATCCTAAATATAGCTAATACAGAACCAAGAAAGGGAAGATGTAAGATGCTTTTTAAACTTTGGGATAATGAATGAAATTTAAATCACGGTTGAGGGTCACCTAGAGCATAGTTTGAATGTAGAATATTGGAATATTGGTGAGTAGAAGCTAAATATTAATATGTCAAGCATTCTTTTGTGTGTGTGTGTGTGTGTGTGTGTTACACAGGCCTCTCACTGTTGTGGCCTCTCCACTGCGGAGCACAGGCTCCGGACGCACAGGCCCAGCGGCCATCGCTCACGGGCCCAGCCACTTCGCGGCATGTGGGATCCTCCCGGACCGGGGCACTAACCTGTGTCCCCTGCATTGGCAGGCGGACTCTCAACCACTGCGCCACCAGGGAAGCCCTCTCAAGCATTCTTAAAAGCAGTGCTTGTATAAAACCAAATACCACCGATTCAACTCTTTATTGTTGTGCCTTCATCTGATAACTTGGGCATGAAGGATTATAGTGAAGGCAGTGATTTTTAAACGTTATGGAATAAGAATGACTAGCATCATATCAAATAAATAAATTTAGCAGCAGGCTTTTAAGCTGGTTTTGAATAAAGTGGTATGTTACTGCTGAGGAAAAAATTACCCTAAACTTATTGACTGTCTTAGTCCATTTGGGCTGCTGCAACAAAATACTGCAGACTGGGTGGCTTATAAACAACAGAAATTTATTTCTCACAATTCTGGAGGCTGGAAGCTAAGATCAGGGTGCCAGTAGGATGGAGTGAGGGCCCTCTTCTGGGTCGCATACTTCTCATTGTATTCTCACATGGTGGAAGAGGCTAGGGAGCTCTGTGGGGTCTCTTTTATAAGAGCACTAATCCCATTCATGAGGGTTCTGCCTTCATGACCTAATCACTTCCCAAAGGCCCCACCTGCTAATACCTGATGTGATCCTTGGGGATCAGAATTTCAACATAGCAGCTTTGGGGAGGACTCAAACCTTCAAACCGTATCAGTGGCTTGAAACAACATTTATGATCTAACATAGTTTCTGAGGATCAGGAATCCAGGAGCAGCTTAGCTGTTTGGTTCTGTCTCAGGGTCTTTCATGAGGTGGTAGCCAAGCCGTCAGCCAGGGGTTCAGGCATCTAAAGTCTGAGTGGAACTGGAGGATCTGCTTCCAAGTTTACTCGTGTGGCTGTTGGCAGTAGACCTCATTTTCTGGCCACCTGGGCCTCTCCATGGGGCTCCTAGAACATTCTGAAAGTGATACTCTTGGATCTGATTGTGAATTTCCAGAAAGCATCCATATTCCATCATGCCTAACATAGGTCTAAATCTTTTAAAATTATGTTTTTGCCTTCAAATTGTAATAAATTACTTATGTTTTTATTATAGCATATGGTGTTTTAAAATACTTGACTGGAAGCCATTAAAGAAAGATTTATCTGTACTTTTTTATTATAATGAAAGTTTTGGTGTATTTTTCCTTGTGACAGTTTGCACCTTTCATTCAGCTAGTGTTTACTGAGGGCTTCATATGTACAGTACTTTTCTGGGTGCTATTGCTTTCAGCAGTGAACAAAATAAAGCTTTACTCTCCTGGGGAAAAAAAAAGAGAGAGAGAGAGAGAGAGAGAGAAGAGAACGCATTTAAGACAGAAGCCCCATTGTCTTTTTTTTTTTTTGTGATACACGGGCCTCTCACTGTTGTGGCCTCTCCCGTTGCGGAGCACAGGCTCCGGACGCGCAGGCTCAGCAGCCATGGCTCACGGGCCCAGCCGCTCCGTGGGATGTGGGATCCTCCCGGACCGGGGCACGAACCCGTGTCCCCTGCATCGGCAGGCGGACTCTCAACCACTGCGCCACCAGGGAAGCCCCGCCCCATTATCTTTTATAACCTCACACTGGAGGTCAAATATCTGCCATATTCCCTTGGTTACACAGACCAAACATGGTACAATGAGGGAGGTGTATTAGCCAGCTCAGGCTCTATAACAAAACATCCTAAACTTGGTGACTTAAACAACAGAAATTTCTCTTCTCACATTACGGAGGCTAGAATTCCAACATCAAAGTGCCAGAAAATTCAATTTCTGGTTAGGGTTTTCCTCCTGTCTTACTACCTTCTCACTATGTCCTCACATGGCCTTTCCTCTATGTGCATGTAGACAGAGACAGAAAGGGGGGGGGAGCTGGTGTCTCTTGCTCTTCTTATAAGGACACTAGTCCTATTGAATTAGGGCTCTACCTTTATGACCTCATTTAACCTTAATTACCTCCTTAAAAGCCCCATCTCCAAGTATAGTGACGCTGGAGATTAGGGCTTCAATATATGAATTTTGAGGGGAAAACATTTCAGTCTATAGCAGAAGGGGACTACACAAGGATGTAAATAGGAGGAGGCAGGGACATTTGGGGCTATCTTAGAAGTTGCCTGCCACGAGCATACTGGGTCGTGTGTCTCCTGGGCTGTTCGCTGCCCTGACGGTTTTTTTGTGTCATTCAAACCAAACTCACCAAAAATCTTTCCTCTTTGGAGTTCCTTTGGTATCTCTCTTTTTTTAGTCCCACTGGCAGACAAAAATGAAAGCACCATTCACACCACTCTATCAGAATATGAAAATTGTAAGTGTATTATAAAATAACATGTATATTCATGGTGTGTGTGTGTGTGTGTGTGTGTGGCCTCCCTAAATAAATATCCAATTATATGTAAATACCAGTGAAATAGTTGTATAGTTTTAAAACCATGCTGTCCTGACATTGTGTTAAATAATGTTCTCTTACTTTCTTGTTAATATAATCTACTATGTATATCAAAGAACAGATAAAAATCTTTAGGCCTTTATTTTTATTTCTTATGGTAATGTAATTAATATACTTAAAGAAACAAAATGTTTATGAAGGTATGAATACTTCTAAGTTCTGAAGGGCTGACTGTTTTCTAAGAAGTGTAACAACAAACTTTTACTGAGCACACATTACATATGTGTAGACTTGTTGCCATATGTTGGAACAAGAGGAAAGAAAAAAAGAGATAAATCTCTGTCTTATGGAATTTTCCATTTGACAACAATTTACTAAAATAAAACATCTTCACTTATAATGATTTTATTTTACATATTAAATGTCAAGAGCACCAAAGTGCTTATTCTCTTTAAATTGAAATATAGTTGATTTATAATATCATGTTAGTTTCAGGTGTATTATTCTCTATTTTCAATACTAAAAATACAATTAGGAAAGAAAGAGCAATAAGTATATGAGAAAGATGTTCTACAAAAGGGCAAACAGGGAACCAAAGAGCAATAGTGGGGAAAGATATGGTAGTTTTTTTTTTTTAATTATTATGAAATATTTCAAACAAGCAGAAAAGGATGCAGAATGATATAATAAACACCCATTGCTAACTACCCAGCTTTAATAGATCTTTAACCCTTTGCCATGTTTGCTTTAGATTATTTTTTTCAGAAATTACAAATTACAGCTACATTTGTAAACCCCAGTGTACCATTCCCTGGTCACACTTCCCCTTGTTGTTCTCTAGATAATACCTCTATTCTGAATTAGTGTTCATTATTCACATGCATGTTTTTATATTATTACTCTATTAACAACATATAGTATGGTTTAGCATGTTCTTTAATCTTTACATGAATGATCTCATGATGGACATACTATTTTGTTTCTTGCTTTTAGTGGTCAACATGTTTTTAAGATTTATCCATGGTTATATATTTACCTCTAATTAAGTTTAATTCCTGTATGACTAGAGAGTGTAGCATAATTTATCTATTCCCCTTTGGTAGACATTTGCTGTATTCAGTTCTTCACCATTATGTTTGGTAATTTACATTCTTTGCTCAGTATTATGTTTTTCAGATTTATCCATGGTGGTGGATATGAAGATATCTTTTCAATATTACACTGCATGATATTACTAAGATATTTGCTTCTAGTTTTAATTACTACATAAAGTTACAAACAGTGACTATTCCTTGACATGTCCTGTGGTGTGTGAATGCAAGACCTTCTCTAGGGTGTATACATGGAAGTGGAATTACTATGAATAAAGAGCACAAAAGCTTTCAACTTTATTTGGTTTTATCACATAGCTTTCTAAGGTGGTTCTATTTACAGCACAGGGGTGGAATGTATTCAGACTTGATTTTTGCTAGTCTGATGGATGTAAAGTGGTACCTCATTATTATTCTTAATATTATTATTATTTGCCCTTCTCTGACTATTAGTGAGGTGGAGCACTTTTTCATATTTATTGGTCATGCTGGTTTTCTTTTCTGTGAATTGCTGTCTATATATTTACTCATTTTCTATTAAGTTGTTTGACTTTTTCTTATTGATTGGCAGTAGTTATTTATGTATTTTAGATAATAATCCTAATATGCTTCACAGATATTTTCTCCCAGAATTGTTTCTTGTATTTTTTTTTGTTTTTTTCTCCCAGAATTGTTTTTTGTATTTTTTTGAATGGATTTTTTTTAATTTAGTAAGATTTATCAATATTTTATTTCATAGCTTGTGTTAGATATCTTTTAAATATTTTAAAGTTTGTCTTAGTACAATATATTTAGGTTTTAATCAAGCTAGAATAGATTTGTGTGTGTGTTTATAATAATGAGGTAGGTTCTTTTTTGTCTTATAATTGCAAAACATTCCAACTATATAGGAAAGCATGAAAGAGATTTTTTAAAATGTATTGTTGCAACACCATTTATTGAATAGTTCATTATTCCCGATGGACTTTGTAACATTGCCTCTGTCATATATCACATTTCCGTACATGCATGCATGTGTTTCTGCACTCTATTATGTTCCATTGACCTATTTATTGTTTTGTAAGTTTTTAAATAATAAAACAGAGGTATAAATAAGCATTAGTTTACATAATCCATACATCTCTCTTATATTCATATTGAAAGCCAAAAAAAGAGAGAACTAACTGAGGATTACTTTAAGAAATTTATATTCTGCTTAATGGCAAATTACTGCTTAAAGGCAAATTACTGAAACTTTTCCTCTAAGGAGAACAAAACAAAAATGCTTTCAACACTTCTACTTAATATTATACTGAAGGTCCAGGCCACTGCATTAAAGCACTGAAAAATAAGTAATTAGTATAATAAAAAGAAAAACAACTGAAGATGATGGAGTAGAAGGACGTGCGCTCACTCCCTCTTGCGAGAGCACTGGAATCACAACTAACTGCTGAACAGTTGTCGACAGGAAGACACTGGAACTCACCAAAAAAAATATCCCACATCCAAAGACAAAGGAGAAGCCGCAATGAGATGGTAAGAGGCACACAATCACAATAAAATCAAATCCCATAACCACTGGGTGGGTGACTCACAAACTGGAGAACAATTATACCACAGAAGTCCACCCACTGGAGTAAAGGTTCTGAGCCCCACGTCAGGCTTCCCAACCTGGGGGTCCGTCAATGGGAGGAGGAATTCCCAGAGAATCAGACTTTGAAGACTAGCTGGATTTGATTGCAGGACTTTGACAGGACTGGGGGAAACAGTAATCCTTGGCATAAGCCCTCCCAGAGTCTGCCATTAGCCCCACCAAAGAGCCTGTAGCCTCCAGTACTGGGTCACCTCAGGCCAAACAACCAACAGGGAGGGAACTCAGCCCCACCCTTCGGCAGACAAGCAGATTAAAGTTTTACTGAGCTCTGCCCACCAGAGCAACACCCAGCTCTACCCACCACTAGTCCCTCCCATCAGGGAGCTTGCACAAGCCTCTTAGATAACCTCATCCACCAGGGGGCAGACAGCAGAAGCAAGAAGAACTACAATCCTGCAGCCTGTGGAACGAAAACCACATTCACAGAAATATAGAAAAAATGAAAAGGCAGAGGACTATGTACCAGAGGAAGGAACAAGATAAAACACCAGAAAACCAACTAAATAAAGTGGAGATAGGCAACCTTCCAGAAAAATAATTCAGAATAATGATAGTGAAGATGATCCAGGACCTCAGAAGAAGAATGGAGGCAAAGATCTAGAAGATGCAAGAAATGTTTAATAAAGACCTAGAAGAATTAAAGAACAAACACCTAGAAGAATTAAAGAACAAACAAACAGAGATGACCGATACAATAACTGAAATGAAAAATACACTAGAAGGAATCAATAGCAGAATAACTGAGGCAGAAGAATGGATAAGTGACCTGGAAGAAAGAATGGTGGAATTCACTTCCACAGAACAGAATAAAGAAAAAAGAATGAAAAGAGTACAGGTCTTTTACCTACTTAGGTAGGTTTATTCCTGTGTATTTTATTCTTTTTGTTACAATGGTGAATGGGATTGTTTGCTTAATTTCTCTTTCTGATCCTTCATTGTTAGTGTATAGGAATGCAAGAGATTTCTGTACATTACCTTTGTATCCTGCAACTTTACCAGATTCATTGATTAGCTCAAGTAGTTTTCTGGTGGCATCTATAGGATTCTCTCTATGTTGTATCATGTCATCTGCAAACAGTGACAGTTTTACTTCTCCTTTTTCAACTTGTATTCCTTTTGTTTATTTTTCTCTGATTATCATGGCTAGGACTTCCAAAACTATGTTGAATAATAGTGGCAAGAGTGGACATCCTTGTCTTGTTCCTGATCTTAAAGGAAATGCTTTCAGTTTTTCACCATTGAGAATGATGTTTACTGTGGGTTTGTGGTATATGGCCTTTATTATGTTGAGGTAAGTTCCCTCTATGCCCACTTTCTGGTGAGTTTTTATCATAAATTGGTGTTGAATTTTGTCGAAAGCTTTTTCTGCATCTATTGAGATGATCATATGGTTTTTATTCTTCAGTTTGTTAAAATGGTGTATCACATTGATTGATTTGCATGTATTGAAGAATCCTTGCATCCCTGGGATAAATCCCACTTGATCATGATGTATGAACATTTAAATGTGTTGTTGAATTCTGTTTGCTAGTATATTGTTGAGGATTTTTGCATTTGTATTTATCAGTGATATTGGCCTGTAGTTTTATTTTTTTGTAGTATCTCTGTCTGGTTTTGGTATCATGGTGATAGTGGCCTTGTAGAATGATTTTGGGAGTGTTCCTTCCTCTGCAATTTTTTGGAAGAGTTTGAGAAGGATAGGTGTTAGCTCTTCTCTAAATGTTTGATAGAATTCACCTGTGAAGCCATCGGGTCCTGGACTTTTGTTTGTTGGGAGATTTTTAATCACTGTTTCAATTTCATTACTTGTGATTCATCTGTTCATATTTTCTATTTCTTCCTGTTTCAGTCTTGGAAGGTTATACCTGTCTACGAATTTGTCCGTTTCTTCTAGGTTGTCCATTTTATTGGCATACAGTTGCTTGAAGTAGTCTCTTAATGATACTTTGTGTTTCTGCAGTGTCTACTATAACCTCTCCTTTTTCATTTCTAATTTTATTGATTTGAGTCCTCTCTCTCTTTTTCTTATTGATTCTGGGTAAAGTTTTCTCAATTTTGGTTATCTTCTCAAAGAACCAGCTTTTAGATTTATTGATCTTTCCTATTGTTTTCTTTGTTTCTATTTCATTTATGTCTGCTCTGATCTTTATGATTTCTTTCCTTCTACTAACTTCGGGTTTTGTTTGTTCTTCTTTCTCTAGTTCCTTTGGGTGTAAGGTTAGATTGTTTATTTTAATACCTAGGAATAAACCTAGCTAAGGAGGTAAAAGACCTGTACGCAGAAAACTATAAGACACTGATGAAAGAAATCAAAGATGACACAAACAGATGGAGAGATATACCATGTTCTTGGACTGGAAGAATCAATATTGTGAAAATGAGTATACTACACATAGTGGTCTACAGATTCAATGCAATCCCTGTCAAATTGCCAATGGCATTTTCTACAGAACTAGAACAAAAAAATCTTAAAATTTGTATGGAGACAAAAAGGACCCGAATAGCTGAAGCAATCTTGAGGGAAAAGAACTGAGCTGGAGGAATCAGGCTCCCTGACTTCGGACTATACTACAAAGCTACAGTAATCAAGACGATATGGTACTGGCACAAAAACAGAAATATAGATCAGTGGAATAAAATAGAAAGCCCAGAGATAAACCCACAGACCTATGGTCAACTAATCTATGACAAAGGAGGCAAGTGTATACAATGGAGAAAAGACAGTCTCTTCAATAAGTGGTGCTGGGAAAACTGGACAGCTACATGTAAAAGACTGAAATTAGAACACTCCCTAACACCAAACACAAAAATAAACTCAAAATGGATTAAAGACCTAAATGTAAGACCAGACACTATAAAACTCTTAGAGGAAAACATAGGAAGAACACTCTGACATAAATCACAGCAAGATGTTTTTTGACCCACCTCCTAGAGTAATGGAAATAAAAACAAAAATAAACAAACGGGACCTAATGAAACTTAAAAGCTTTTGCACAGCAAAGGAAGCTACAAACAAGGCAAAAAGACAACCCTCAGAATGGGAGAAAATATTTTCAAATGAATCAACAGACAAAGAATTAATCTCCAAATATATAAACAGGCCATATATGAATAAAACAAACAACCCAATCCAAAAATGGGCAGAAGGGCTTCCCTCATGGTGCAGTAGTTGAGAATCTGCCTGCAAATGCAGGGGACACAGGTTCGAGCCCTGGTCTGGGAAAATCCCACATGCCACGGAGCAACTAGGCCCATGAGCCACAACTACTGAGCCTGCATGTCTGGAGCCTGTGCTCTGCAACAAGAGAGGCCGCGATAGTGAGAGGCCTGCGCAATGTGATGAAGAGTGGCCCCCACTTGCTGTAACTAGAGAAAGCCCTCGCACAGAAACGAAGACCCAACACAGCCAAAAAAAAATTAAAAATAAATAAAATAATTAAATTTTTTTAAAAATGGGCAGAAGACCTAAATAGACATTTCTCCAAAGAAGACATACAGATGACCAAGAGGCACATGAAAAGCTGCTCAACATCACTAATTATTAGCAAAATGCAAATCAAAACTACCATGAAGTATCACCTCACACCATTTAGAATGGGCATCATCAAAAAATCTACAAACAACAGATGCTGCAGTGGGTGTGGAGAAAAGGGAACCCTCTTGCACTCTTGGTGGGAATATAAATTGGTACAGCCACTATGGAGAACAGTATGGAGGTTCCTTAAAAAACTAAAAATAGAATTACCACATGACCCAGCAATCCCACTACTGGGAATATACCCAGAGAAAACCATAATTCAAAAAGAGTCATGTACCCCAGTGTTTGCTGCAGCACTATTTACAATAGCCAGGTCATGGAAGTAACCTAAATGCCCATCGACAGGCGAATGGCTAAAGAAGTTGTGGTACATATATACAATGGAATATTACTCAGCCCTAAAAGGCAAGGAAATTGGGTCATTTGTAGAGATGTGGATGAACCTAGAGACTGTCATACAGAGTGAAGTAAGTCAGAAAGAGAAAAACAAATATTGTATATTAATAAATATATGTGGAATCTAGAAAAATAATACAGATGAACTGGTTTGCAAAGCAGAAATAGAGACACAGATGTATAGAACAAACATATGGATGCCAAGAGGGTAAAGCAGAGGTGGGGGGTGGGGTGGTGGTGGGAGGAGTTAGGAGATTGAGATTGACATGTGTACAGTGATATGTATAAAATTGATAAGTAATAAGAACCTGCTGTATAAAAAAAATAAATTCAAAAAGTAAAATAAAAAGGAAAATGACTAACATTATTTACTGATGAAATTATTGTATACAAAAATGAATGGTTAATAAAGGTGAATGGTTGAACAAACAAAAAAAGTTATATTCAGAACAGTAGCTTGGGGTTAGAGTGTTCTAAGGAACTACCTGGTTATGTAAATACTCATACCTTAAAAAAATTTATAGTATTAAATTATTATAGATTGCTTTTGAGAATTCGTTGAGATAAAAATATTTATAGGGCTTCCCTGGTGGCACAGTGGTTTAGAGTCCGCCTGCTGATGCAGGGGACACGGGTTCGTGCCCCTGTCTGGGAAGATCCCACATGCCACGGAGCGGCTGGGCCCGTGAGCCATGGCCGCTGAGCCTGCGCGTCCGGAGCCTGTGCTCTGCAACGGGAGAGGCCACAACAGTGAGAGGCCCATGTACCACAAAAAAAAAAAAAAAAAAAAAAAAGTATTTATAGCTAATAAAATAAAAAACACTTAAAAATATGTTTCATTAAAAATGTTTTTCACGGGACTTCCCTGCTGGTGCAGTGGTTAAGAATCCGCCTGCCAATGCAGGGGACATGGATTCAATCCCTGGTCTGGGAAGATCACACATGCCACGGAGCAACTGAGCCAGTGCACCACAACTACTGAGCCTGCGCTCTAGAGCCTGCAAGCCGCAACTACTGAAGCCTTTGTGCTGCAACTACTGAAGGCTGTGCAATGCAACTACTGAAGCCCGTGCACTCTAGGGCCCATGCTCTGCAATAAGAGAAGCCACCGCAATGAGAAGCCTGTGCACCGCAACAAAGAGTAGCCCCCGCTTGCCACAACTAGAGGAAGCACACGTGTAGCAACAAAGACCCAACACAGCCAAAAATTAAAAATAAATAAATAAATAAATAAACTGCTGACTTTTTTTTTTTTTAACTGCTGACTTTTAAAAAAATATATTTTTCACAACAAAATTGGTTAGGTCAGTTTATCTTTTGTGAGCGACACACCATGAAGTGGTCCTCTGTGAATCATGCTCTGTTGAATGCCCTCTCCTTCAGAGTGGGCAAAACCTAGGACTTCCTTCTGAATAACAGAGTATGGCAAAAAATAATTAGATGTCACTCTCTTTTTACATAACATTACATGAGACTCCATCTTAGCAGACTTAAGTGAAAAAGTTTCCTACTAGGTTTCTAAAGGCAAACTGCTATAATGTCAACAGCTATAGAGAGGGTCATGCAGCAAGGAAGTGTAGGTGGCATCTGGAAGGACCTTGAGCAGCTGCAAGAAAATGAATTCTGCCAACAAGTTGAGGGAGCTTGGAAGTGGATTCTACCCCAGTTGAGCCTGTGGATGAAAACAGTCCAGACAACGTCTTGGTTGTATTCTAGTGAGATCCCAAAAGAAGACCCAGCCAGGCCACGCCTGGGCTCCACACCCATGGAATCTATGAGATCATATGTATTAGTGCTGCTTTAAGCTATTAAATTTGTGATAATTTGTTATGTAGCAATAAAAAACGAATGCATCTTTGATGTCACTGATTCCTGGAACAGACCTTTTATGGTTATCAAAAAATTTGTAAATTTACAGAAGGAACTAAATAACTTGGATATGAGCCACTATACCTTAAATTGTTCTTACTTATTTACAAAATAATAATAAATCTTTTTTGCAGGATAAAGGTGAATATCTGATTTATTTGGACTTGTAATTCTTTTGTATAAAGCATTTTTCCTTCAAGGTGATAATGTATCCTGAAACAAACTAAAGTCTTGTCATATAGTCTTGTTATTGGACATGGATTTTATCTTCTAAAATCTAACACTATTGCAGTAGCAGTCTTTTTATTTGTATATATCCTAAATAGGGAAATAATTACTTTTGACATTTCCACCTTTGCTTTTTCCACTCCTGTGCTTTGAGCGCTTATGTGTTAACAGTCCCTTTTTCATTGTGATCCATTTTAGTCCATCACTGAAAATTCTCCATTTAAAACATTTACATTAAGTATGAAATTTGAATTGTTATATATTTTATTTTATTTATTTTTACTTATGTGAAAATGTTCCCTTCCTCTGGCCAGTTAAAAACATGCTCAATCAGTGTTGCCTACAGGGACAGGCAATATAGTTCATGATCATTTCAGTGTAACCTGTTTTCCACTTGCAAGTATCCCAGTCTTCTTGAATCTAAAACCATTGTCTTTGTTAAACTGGCAGTTTGGTTTGATGTCCTTTGTGGGTAGAGAGAAGTGCTATGTCTGATACAAGAGAAAAAAAGGTAGAATATCTGGTCCCAAGAAACTGTCACACTTGAGAGATATAACAACAAATAAAAAGAAGCATTTGAAATCCCTACAGCAGCTCCTTTAACCAAACCCATACTGGAGCTCCTGACTCATCCATACCTGCTTGCTCCTTCCCTCTCTTTCATCTCTTGGTGAATTATAAGAGGCTTCCAATACCCTCCCTCTTTTAGGACTAAATCCACCCTACCACCTACTCCATTTTTTTTTGTCAACCCCTGTAATATAAGCTACTAGGAGCTTCTCTCTCAGACCTTTCATCTCTTTCATTCTCTGCACTTCCTCCTTGTCACAAGCTCCCCTTCCATTCTTCCTTTTCAAAGCTTATGTTTTGCTTTTTGGAATTCCCAACTCTTGGTCAACAAATTCCCCTCTCCCTTTCCCTGAATGTTCCTTCTACTTCCTTCTCTCCAATGAATCCAGTCATGCCCTAGAGACTTGCTTTGCTTTTAGCTTTCTTAAAGGAGGTCTGTTCATTCCTCTGAGGAAGGGAGATGGCGATCAGTGCCCTCTGCACTCTGTGTTTTCACTGCTGATTCCAGATAACTCCTTCACTGTCTTATTAAAATCCCAGTTTTGTAGAGGGATGCGCCAATTGTAGAAATAGGACTGCCCTCTACTACTACTTTGTTACTGTGTACTGACATGAAGTTAAGTCCCCTTTTGGCACTTTGATCACAGTTTCCCCCTAAACATAAGTTCTGCTATAATCCCAGGTAACTTGAAGGAGGGCACAAAGGACCCATTCAGCCCCAGCCTCTCAGTTCTTTCCTCTCCTCCTCTCCAGTGACATTTCCCAAACTCTCATCTGCCAGCCCCTTCCATAACTACATTGTTCTGCCTCTGAAATACAGATTCTAATGTCTCATTTGTGGATTGTTTCACCACCCTTCAGCCTGTTGAGACTGAGGAACCAGTTATCTTGCTTTCAGGTGAATATTAGGAATCCTTACTCAGCAATTTTTAATGGTCCCATTTCAAGACAATATTGTTTTCAAGCCTGCTTTACTTTAGAACCAAGTTCCTTGTAAATGGGTTATAAATGTCACTATCAGAGGTCCTGCTTAATCCCTCAGTGTCACTGAGATGAAACATTACCTTTTCTCCAGTTTCTTAGAAACTCTTTTTCTTGTCTCACATCTGAGCTCTTTAATAATGTAGACTTCTGTTTTATTCTTCCTGTCTACATGGTACATATATTTTAAAACAGAGTGACAACAGTCTTCATAATTTCAAGGATTATTGAATTTTAGAACCTGTTTAAAGAAAATAGAATCCAGCCTCCTTGAGTTACTCATGAGGAAGCTAAGGCCTAGAAAAGTTAAGAGACTTACCTAACAAGTTGGTTATAAAGCAAGATGTCTATCCCAGCACCATTCTACCCTCCTATGGAGTCTGTCTGTGTTGTGATCTTCAGGATGGATGGGGAGGTGAAGGTCTTGGTGGGATGGTAGGAGTAACAATGAGCACTACAGAGCAGAGAGGAGAATCATTTATAAGAAAATAGACTGTGGTTTCTAGGTGTAAGTATGGGAGAATAGTGTTGATCAAAGTTAAAGCTAAGTTTTTGAATTTAAATTATTAGAAGAATTTTAGAAGACAACAGTCTTAGAGGGGTTGTTGTTTGCTCTATCATGAAGGGTTTATTTTTTTAATTTGATTATTTAGTTTTTATTTATAATCATGAAATTTTAAACTTGGAGTTTTATTACTTTATTATTGATAGCATTGTTAGAGCTAATACTTATGGAGCCCATACTATGACCCAGCCAAAGTACTGTGTTTTATGGATAATCTCATTAAATTATTACCACCTTATGAGGTAGCATTATAATTCCTTTCAGTTTAAAGATGAAGAAACTGAGGAATGGAGAGATTAAACATTTCCAGTTACACACACTGCTAGAAAGTGACAGAGCAGGAAGCTGGGTTGAGGTAGTTTGATCCCAGAGCCTCTGCTCTGTTCAGTAGATTGTTGTGGACACAAGGGCTGTTGCTTGTGAGAGAAAGAGCCTGAGCATAGGAATTTGGGAGTTATCAGCCCAGAGATGAGCCACGAGAATATATGTGTCCTATATGGGAATCTATAGAAAGGGAAGACTGGGGGCTTAGAACTAACTCTTGGAGGCAATTCACAATTAGGAGGAAAGGGAATTATCAAACAAGCAAGCAAACAAACCAGCAGGTACTGGTTGGAGAATTAAAAAGAGATCCCACCCTTGTGTGGTATCATCAAGTAAGCTGCATAGAGAGTTTTGAGAAGAATTGAATGATACTATCTATCTATGGCTATAGAAACATCGAAGAGAAGGAGACTAGGGGAAAAGCTGTTGACCTGATCGAGAACGAAGACATTGGTGATGCCTGAGAGAGTTTTGAGAGTGTGGGTGGAAAAAGGTTTGTAGATGTAGAGTTGAACTGGAACACAGAAAGGTTTGGCAGTGGCATGGGTCAAATTCAAAATAAAGACTGAGCAGTCTTTCTTTTAGGAAGAGGAGCTATCTGCATATTGGATGGCAGAGAAGAAAAAGTTGAAGATATTGGCCAAGGAGGACACAAATATGGGAAGAAGGTCCCTTATCAGTAACAGGAGATAGATCAAAGTAAAAAATGCAGAGAATGGAGGGAAGAGTTAATGAGTATGAGAAGCTAGAAATGTATGGAGATGGTGAAACGTGTTTCTGTAGAGGTTTATATCAAGTAGCCATAATCTCAGTGAGCTATAAGTTGTGGTCATTGGCTGAGGGTAAAGACTGAGGGGATGATATGAAGGAGAGAAGAAAAAATCTGAAATCCTATACCATTTCCCCCATCCTGCCCTTGAGGCATTTGCCACATGCATTTTGCTCCCCTGATAGATTGTAAGTTCTCTGAGAATGGGGTTAGTCTTGTTTTTTTATCCCTTATTGCCTAACAAAGTGTTCTGCATATAGTATATTTTTATACCATAGTATAGTATAGTATAGTATATTTTTGTTAAATTGGGCTGAACTGAAATGAACTGAGTGACTAAAAATATTGCTTAGAGCAGCAAGAGCTCCCTTGAAGTTGGACTGTGTGAATATGTGGTGTGACAGGCTGGTAGAGTTCTGTGTTTTATTGCAGCTGTGCCCCAGGACCCAGGAAAAGAACTGGGAAAGCGGAGTGGGCTAGCAAGCAACACAGAAGGTCTGGGCTCTAATGGGGTTGTGTTGTGGCTGACCATGCAGTCCAGGTGGTGTGAGGAAGTCACCATTTCTGGGGGTGGACTAACAACAAGAAACAGGGATGGGTGCATGTTTGATGGACCACTTGATGGAGATAAGAAAGGAGACTATCTCTAACAAAGAATTTGTCATTGTAGAGGATCAACACCATGTTTTTAGTTTGTTGTTTGATTGACTAAATAAAGATTTTTATACAGTAAGTCCCCTACATATGAATGAGTTCCATTTCGAGAGCATGTTTGTAAGTCCAGTTTTGTTCATAAGTCCAACAAAGTTAGCCTAGGTACCCAACTAACACAATCAGCTATAGAGTACTGTACTGTAATAGGTTTATAGTACTTTTCACACAAGTAATATATAAACAAGCACAAAAAATAAAGAAAACATTTTTAACCTTACAGTACAGTACCTTGAAAAGTACAGTAGTCCAGTACAACAGCTGGCATACAGGGGCTGGCATCGAGTGAACAGGCAAGAAGAGTTACTGACTGATGGAGGGAGAGGAGGTGAGAGATGGTAGAGCTGAAGGATGGTCAGCAATAGGAGACGGAGGGCAAGCTGGAATTTCACTCATACCTGATGTTGATGGCACAGGTTCTGGTTCCTTGCTGGATTCAGTTCTATCTACCCTCTTGAAAAAAACAATCCAGTGATGTCTGGGTAGTACCGTACCAGCTACATCACTGATGCTTTTACACTTGCTTCTAGACATCCTGGGCTTGAAATAAAGATACTGTACTACTGTACTCTATCAGTACTGTACAGTAAAGTACACAAAAGCACAACCACCTGTAGAGAATGCACACACGTGACAATGTACGCCAGACACGTGAACTAACTCATGTGACTGGACATGCGAACGCACGTTCGCATCTTTGAAAGTTTGCATCATGAAGGTTCATATGTAGGGGACTTACTGTATATATATACACATATAGGTGTGTATGTAATAGATATAGCAAGTCAACAAGTCAACGTTTTGAATTTTTAATTATTTTGAAGAGAATATAAAATATGCTATATGACACCAGGAGATATGTCAGTTCACTATATATGTTTTAATATTCTTAATTTCTGCATGATGGGTTCAGGGGGAACCGAATATCCATCCATCCATCTATCCAGATATGCTAACAGTTGTTATAAAATAGTGGCAAACATATGTTCAATTCCTACTAAAGTGTTCTTCTAGTGCTTAGATATATTATCTGTTTTAAATCTCAGTGAGGTAGGTATTGTCTTCCATTTTATAGATAGGAAACTGCACTGAGGCACAGAGAAAAATCTGCCCATGATTGCTTTGCTCTTTAGAGGTAACATGAGATTTGAACCTGGGAAGACTGACCTTAACTGTATTCTTAACTATTATAGCATATCATCCCCTGGCCAGGCCTTAAATACTGCATTCCAGTGAAATGTGAAGGACAACAAGTTAGTCCTTTGGTTTAGGCATTCTAGATTAGCTTCTCATATTGGAAAGAAATTTAACATTCTGTATATTGAACATAAATGGTCCGACAATTGAGAGGGATTTGTATACTATTTGACAGTATAATCATTGCAGCAAACTTTGGTTCCATTTGGGCACATACACACACAAACACACACACAAACTGCGTTGTTTCCCTCAACATTTACAAGAGTGGTTCTCATATATCTCTTCGTAAATAATTTAGGACAAAAATTTCTTCTATGATAGGTAGTTGGATACCTCTTTTTGAATTTTACCGGAACCCCATCTCAGCAATTCCAAAACTTATCATCATTCGCCCAGAAACTCCTTCTCTCACTGAATAGCATCATCAGCCACCAGTTGTCCAAGCAGAAACCTACCCATCATCCATACTATCTCCTCACTCCCAACAGAGTTAATTTCTAAGACACTGTAAACCTCTCAACTTCTTGAAAATTTCTCTTGCCTTCAAATTGGTTACCTTCCTTTCAGTTTTAACACATTTTACACACTGTTGTTCTTTCTAAAATACAAATCTTATCCTGTCCTTCCTCTGTTTAACATCCTTGACTGGTATCACACTGCTTAGCCTAGGCTGTAAAAGTCCCATGATCCGTCCTCCTTGTCTTTCCAGATATACTTTTTTTCACTCTACACTTCACTTCTCTCATTGTCTGACACATTATGCTTGTTCATCCAGGCTTTGCCTATGACATTTCCTTACACTAAAATTTTTTCTCTTTGCCCCACTAACTCTTACTTATCCTTAAGGTCTTTGCTTAGATGTCAGCCATGGTATCATTTCCTCCTGCAAGGCTGTCCTGACAACCCCATTTCATAGAGGTCTCCTCTACATGCATCTCTCTCTCTCTCTCTCTCTCTCTCTCTCTCACACACACACACACACACACACACAAAGTGGACACAGTGCATAAGAAGATTAAAGGAAAAATTGAAAGATTATTTAAAGCAATAGAAATTGTGACATAATTTGAGAGCCAGTTTCTTCTACTTCCCCTAAAGTGAACTGTTGATCTTCTCTGCATAAAGCTTATTCTGGTTCTTTCTGGTCCCCTGAATATCTGTTTGGTGCCCCTCCCTCTTCTCCTTTGGGAATAATCATTGTTTTTGGTCTTCCATCCAACAGTTGGGCTCACAGCAGGTTGTACTTGGGTTCTTTTTTGACTTCTGAAAACAGCAGTTAGTTAGAACTTACCTATTTGTTTGATTTATTGTCTCTGTGACATAACATTTAAGTACCCTCAATGAACCAAACGAAAAACAAAAATGTTAAAAACAAGTATATTAAAATAATTTAGTTATGCTTTGACAAGAATCATTAAAATTCACATTCATTAACAACTAATGAGTAAAGCATTGGCATAACTATTGAATATTTCTGTATTGAATAGAATATCATTCCCTTCCAAATGATACTATTTGAGGAGAAATTTTTATTTGTATGCCAATTCTGTATCCATTAATGACTAAGAATAAGTCATTAGGTGACCTCTAAAAGTAACTTCTGCCTATATTCTAGCATGAACTTACATTTGAGAAAGTATTTTTCCTGCTAATCTTTGCTTAATAAATTTTGGGGAAGTCTAATTTATTCTATTTCTCCTTGTGAAATAAAGACTGCTCATGACTTTAATTTTCTATTTTGACACAACATTCAGTGAACATAGAGTACTTAAGCTGTAGTATTTAGGAACCTGGAAATTCATTAGAATCAAGAGGAATACCTACAGTATCCAAATCGATGAACTGTTGCTGATTCTTTAATATCTCCAAAGGGAAACCAAGCTTATAAAATCTTGCTAACCACCTTGCATTGAGCTGTCACCTCCAATGTACTTTTGACATACTCGCTTTTTGTTAAAGGGGAGGATGGGAAACAGAAAGTGTATCATTTCATTCACACGGACTTTGTCTAGAAGTGCGGCTGTGATATGATTTCTGTCAGAAACAATCTGCTTGATATTTCTCTGTCTTTGCTTGGGAACACAGAGTGGCCTGTCTGGTTTCTGTCCCTGGGTGCTGGGATATGCTGCCTTGTCAAACAGCATTTGTCTTCACTCACTACCTGCTTGTTGAGTGGAGCTCAGCCTCGCCGCGGTGGCAGAGAAAGCCTTAGGCTGCTCGGCATCTGTCTCTTCATGTAATTAACTGCAGCCCTGGATAGGGAGCAAAACAGAGATTTTGTGCTGTGAAAGAGTAATGTGTCTAGACAGGAGTTCCTAAGCAAGGAAAAGATTTGTTAGTGTTTCTGTTCAAACAAGAGGACACAATTTTTTTGGCCTCAAAATGTTTTGAAGGCAAAGTGACCATTTGCTTCTAAAGCAAACTTTGGAAAACTTACCTAATGTGCCTTAAATGCTCTTTCAAGGGCCTACACTTGACAATTTTACCATCAAAGTAAATAATGACAATGAGTTACAAACCATTGAATGAAATAACTCATGAGTCAACACTGACATAAATAAATGAATAAATAAATAAAAGATGAAGATAGGCTCTTCCTCAGAGTAGAATGCCAACTAATAAATGTTGAAGGAGTGATTTAGTTAGAAAAATTACCATTTTACAACGGTCATGTAATAATTGATTTGAGCAAGAATCATCAATGGATTCTAATACTAACGGATGAAAGTTTGATGAAGATCAGGATATATGTAGTCTCAAATTATCTCCTCACAAATTATATATATTATATATCTCTACATAAAGGATATATGGCAGCTTTTTGTTTTCTTTTTGTAACTTTTCCATAAGTTTGAAACTGTATCAAAATAAATAAGTACCAAAAAAATAGTATTTGCTTGTACTCTTTTGGTTTCTTTCCCAAGTAATTGGAACATGGCTCAGGCTTGGCTCTTCTTAACACAGTATTAGGAAAAATGCATTATGCTACCCAGAAGCTTCACTCACCAGCTGCCAACAAAGCTTCATTAATGTAACATGTTCCACAATCAAAAGCTGCTCTCTCTTGGGAAAAGAGTAACATTCTGAATACTTGCCTCTCACAGAGACCCACTTAGAGACTTGCAATCCAAAAGGATTTCTACATGAAATGTGAATATCTGCATGTGTGGCTCCCTGACACATTTTATAGTACCCTTTGACCTTTACAGAAAAAGGCCCTGAAATTTAGAAAATGAGTGCTTGCTATTCTTCCTATGTCATTCTTAATAAGCTTGCTTTCAGGAACCAGAAGGCAAAGAATCTTCCTCTTCTAAGACCTTATTGTGGAGCCATAGCAGCCCTGATAATTGCTTAAATGAGAAAAAGAGACTAAATATTATAAAAAGGCTGCAAACAGTATTGAAGACAATTATACTAACCTCTTTCCTGGTTATTTTTGGTATTCATTTAATATAGAGCGCTCTGATGCTTGAATGAATGGATTTATGATTTAACTTAAAAGTTAGAATTAAGCAATTCAGTGTGTGTCTGAAGGAGTAGTCATTACTCTCAACCAGCTGATTAGGTGCCCTAACATGCTTCTTCATGCAACAATGTCCTTGGTGTTGCACTTGCAGTTGATGATGGGCCTGACCACTCCTTCACAGCCAGGACTGACAGTACCTCTTATTTGGAGCTACTGGCTTTGATGTATCTTTTCTTTCTGGTTGGTGACCAATAGAGGTAGGTTCATTTCCCTCCCGTATCAGTGCTCTTTGCAATTTCATCTAGCTCACCAACACAGTCAGATGGTCTTTGCTATGCTCCTAACATCTCCAATAATTATTTAATTTATTGACATTTGTATTTTTGGTATATATTTTACATTGAAAAATATACTTTAACTTTTATATTTTCTTAGAAATATAAGTTCTCTCCCTCCACCTTTCTCTTTTCTTTTCTTTTTTTTTTTTTTTTTATGATAGGTCTGTAAGGAGTCATATTGTCCAAAAATCCTTACTTTAAGGATTAGGAAACTCTTTACCTTAAGGATTAAGGATTGGGTGCTGGAGGTCCCCAGTTGCCTGGGGACCATGCTTGTTGGTGGGGCTGGAATTTGGACCAAAGGCTTCAGGTTCTCAGGCTAGTGTTACACTCACATGTTGCCACTCTCATAACAGCCAAGAACCTGTTCAACTTCTTGGAAATTCTCGGAAAACAAAAGCATACTGATTTTTAAGCAGCATGTCTGATGAAATTAAATTAATATGTAATGCTTTTAAAACTTTTTGTTTTGAAATAATTTTAGATTTACAAAAGAATAAAGATAGTGCAGAGTTTGTATATCCCTTTCGCTCAGCTTCCCCTGGTGCTCACCATGGTACATTTATCAAGACTAAGAAGTCAGCATTGGTACAATAGTATTAACTAAACTAGACTTTATTCAGGTTTCCCTAGTTTTTCCATTAATATTCTTTATTCTATTATTGAATCCAATACAGGATATCATATTGCCTGTAGTAGTCGTATCTCCTTAGTCTCTTAAATTTCTCAATGTTTCCTTGTCTTTCATAACCTTGACCTTTCTGAATAGTGATCAAGTATCTTGTAGCATGTTTCAATTAGGGCTTGTCTGAGATTTTCTTTTGATTAGACTGAAGTTACACATTTTGGGGAAAAATATCACAGAAATGATTTGCCCTTTTCATTGCTTTATATCAGGGTGTGCATGATATCACTATTACATATTACTGGTGATATTAACCTTGATAACTTAGTTAAGATGGTGTCTACCATATTTCTCCACTGTAAAGTTACTCTTTTTCCCTTCTCCTACTCTGCCAGAAGCAAATAGTTCAGCCCCCACTCAAAGGAAAGGGAATTAAGCTCTACTTCTGGGAGGGAAGAGTATTAAAAAATTGGTAGACACAGTTAAGACACCACAATAATTAACAACTAGTTGAGGGGCAGTATCTAGAGGCTATGCAAATATCAAGGTTCTCCTAAGTTTTGCTCACTAATTTAGTATTTATCAGTGGATCTTGCCTGTTGCAATTATTACTATTGTTGTTCTAATGGGGATTTTTTATTACCCTCATCTTTTCTACATTTATTAATTGGAATTCTTTTGTAAGAAGATTAACCCATTCCCCCTCATTTACTTATTTATTCAACCTCTTAATTATATTCATATGGGCCTATGGATATTTATTATATTCTTTGGGTAATATAGTCCAATACTTTTATTTATTTATTTTTGCTCAAATTGTTCATTTTAGGCATTATAAGCTCTTTCGGTTTGCCTCCTATATCCTTTTGACATATACTATACTTTTTTGCCCCCTTTTTTATACTTTTTCTTACTTTCTGACAGTACAAGATGCTCCAGAATCACCTTGTGTGTCCCCTGCCTCAACCATAGTATCAGCCATTTTCACTGGAGAAAGCTATTTAGAAACCAAGGTCTGGGTGCTAAGTGTGCATATCACTATTGGGTTGTATTTCTCCTAAGCCCTCTTAGCAGACAGATCCAGGAAATATAGGTATATATACTATCTTTGTAAACATGTGAATTTATATTATTCCTATGTCTTCTATATATCTATATATATATAGTAAAATAAACATGAATTCACATGGGTCTGCTTGACTCTGATCCAGCACTACAGGGTTCATTCCAACATTCCCATCTTGGTTATTTGTAAGGTTATTTGAAACTTCTTTCTTTGACAGTGAGAAACCTGGTTCCTATCATGTATAATATAATTTTCTCATTTTTTCAACTTTAACATATATGTAAGAGTGTCAGAATTGCTAAACTTTACTACTCTGTGAAACAAATTTAATAAATGGAGTGTAATGTGTGTGTGCATTTCTTTTTGTTATTAGCCTTCCAAGATATAGACAAACACTTGTTTTTCACAGTCTTTTAGGTCAATTTCTTTCTTCTCCACCCCTTCAGTGAGTTTGTGTTATACATCTGTAATACAGTTAGGTTGATTTACTACAGTCTGTATTCCATCCTGATTCCCCCCAAACCCTGGTTGGTTTTGTTTTGTAGATTTTGTTTTTCAATTTGCAAACAGTAAAAGTCCCTCTTTCTGGTGTACAGTTTTATGGGTTTTTACAAATGCATAGAATCCTGTTCTCACCACTCCAGTACCATTAAGAAATATGATTTTCCTTATTTAGTTAATATGGCAAATTACGTTGACATTTTCAAATAATGAACAAGTCTTGAATTCCTATAATGAATCTCACTTGGTTATGTGCTGTTTCATCCTTTTTTTTTTTTTTAATTTGCTGGATCTGATTTGATCATAATCTGTTGAGGATTCTCTGCATCTCTGTCCATGGGAAATAATGGTCTGTAGTTTCTATTTTGGATAGATCTTTGTCTGAGTTTGGTATTGGGATAATGCTGGCCTCATAAAATGAGCTGGGAAGTACTCTTTTCTATTTCCTGGAAAAGATTTTATTACATTCATGGTTTTATTTCTTCTTTAAATATTTGGTAGAATTCAGTATATTTGGGGACAGTAATTTTATATAATTTCTTTACATGGCATTCCATTTCAATTTTTAAATAAATAAAAAGCTTGGTTAGTATTCAGAAAAGTTAAACCTACTCTGTGACTGAAAATCAAAATTAACTTAGTTGATTTAGAATTTGTTACCAAATACGCAAACTGGTTTGAGTTCACCATGATTTTTGCATTATACTGTGGGTGAAATTCAGTACTTATTTTCTTAGAATATAATACATAGAAACAAATTTTATCTAATTTTATTTTAGATTCTTTATATCAAGACTAATATTGAATATTGACAATCAGGAACTAGTAACTTTCCCTGATATATTACACACTGTCTTACAAAATACCTCGAACCAGATGTCTAACTTTTGGGCTTTTTGGTTTTGCAGGCTTCTTTGTGGTTAAAGTTTTCAGTCTTTTCTTCAGCTTTATGTCTCTCAGTACTATCATGGCCTCCCCATGCATCTAACAGTGTACCCTATAAGGCCTGCTGAAGGTGTGACTCAGCAAATCACCATGGTGATGGGAGCCAGAGCCAGGCTGTAGGGGCATCAGTTATTCCTGGATAATACTTAGGAGCAGTTTCTTTCTCAGAGCATGCTGCAGCCTGCTTTGGAGTCCTGTCTTGAATAGCTTGAGTCTGAAAAGTCAGGTTGGTATCCATCTTTGGTAGGGCTGCCTCAATGAATCTGGGTTTAAAGGATTCTTTGGAGGTCAGATCTTCCATTCAGCTGCAGAGAGATTACACTGTGAGGAGCCTGTCTTGGTTTGTCTTCAGTCATTATTTGTTCATCATAAGGGTTTAACCTTTAGCCAGACTGGTACCATTTCAGGGCCTTGTTCTCCTAAAAGTAGCATTTAGGATTATAAGTTTAAAATATGGATAAATTTTGAGTAAAAAAAAATAGAGCGTTTCTTTTTAAATGACTTGATGTTCCTTATTTTATAGTTAACATATATTCAAATGATATCCTATAGAAGTAAGCATAATTTGATTTGTCTTTCACATGGCAACCTTAAAAGAGAGCATTTAAATCTTTATTTGTATAATATTTCTTTCTTAGAAAACTTGAGGCAGGGAGCAGATCCCTTTCATCTTTGTTTTCCCAACAAAGAAACAGTAGTAGGTGCCAGGTAATGCTGGTTGAATGAATAACAAGTATGTAGCTGAAGTATATGGTTTTCCATCTTGTTTTATCCTTAATTTCCATTTTCAGTAAGTTTAGTTTTTCCCAAAACGGTTTTAAGAACCTGTTCTTCTCTTTTTCTAATGCTATGTAGTACAATTTACCACCCACTTTATTTAGAAAAAAATTTACTTGTATATTTACTGGTAAAATCTTTCCTAAAGAAACCTCTTTTGGTGTCATGCATACTAGATACCTCCAGAGTATATATATTTTTCAAGCCAGAGAAGACAAGGGAAATGAGGAGAAAGAAAGAAGAGATCAGGTGTGCAGGTTTGTACAACTGGTTTAGTTGGGTTTGAGTGACAGCAGATCCTAGTGATGTGGCAGGCCCTGAATGAGTATCTCATCTAAAGCTTCCTAATCCAGGCATCTGACCCAGCAGCCACTGAATTTTCCTTCACATTACTTAAGAACCTTGCTGGTTTTCACCAGTGATACTGTTCAATCTTCAGAATTAGACATCTAGAATTTGACATTTTGCTTATTGAGAGTGTCCACCAAGCCCAGTGGCCTTGCATGGGCTCACTTTGTCTCTCGGTTGGTTCCTTTCTGCAGCCACACTTACTCCCAGGTGTCATGCCACCCTCCTCCTTAAAGCTGCTCCCTCCTGTCTGCCCTGGAGGTCCTGGGCGCCCATTATAGTCGAGCACCTGCTGCTTCAGGCTGGCCTCCTCATGGTTTCCAGGGATGTCCCTTTGCCCTCCCTCCGCAAGCCCATCTGTCAACTGCCACACGCCCTGGCAACACCTATTTTTATGCCAGCAATATTACAGCTTTCTCACATCAGCTTCTCTTCATAACTCTCACTTAAATGGGGCTGTATTATCCTAGGAAGCTTCCCACCCCAGAATTATTTTGGAATGGCATAATTTCAAGTCTACTGGCCTGGAAAGTGTCACAAGAATGGGAAGTTCTCGCCCATGTTACTTTCTCAAACATAAGTTTGCTTCACTGCACTTGCGTGATTAGCATTAGTGAAACTATCTGTGGCATGTCTTTACTAAATAACTCTTTAAGTACAATTCCACTGTGTAAATAGCTTAATACAGTTAATAAGAAGAAAGTAAACATAGAATTGTATTATAAAAACACATGTGCTTTATTATTGGTGGAGTCCAAATGTCCTCAGACCTCATTAGCCTGAGGTACAAATAAGGTCACACTGTAAATGGCTATGTTTCCTGGCTAACAGCCCCACCTGCTAAATGGAGCATCTTAGCCCTTCTGGCTCTTCTTCCTTACCTCTCTCTGGTTATTCCTGAGCATCTCCACAGTGTTTCACGTATATTTATGGATAGTCCTCTTGTCTCTCATATTCTTTGGTTGTAGCTTCCTTGTTAAGGACATACACCTTGCAAAGAAGGATGTTACCTGTACTACAGGTGCGTCCGTGACCACATGGCTTCCAGTGCATCTCAACACTACAAATACCTCAAGATGCCAAAAAGTGCTGTGCCCCCTTCAGTCTGCACAGTGATAACAGTAGGTTATGCTCCTTGGAGAGCATACATTTAAGTGAGATCTCACAGGAATAAGAATGATTTTATTTTTTTCTCTATTAAAGTACCTAAAGCATCTTACACCACATATACATATTCGACTGCATACATAGGTTCTGCTGTAGTTGACACCCCAGATCTAGCATGCCCTTTGTCACTAAGATTCTGAAGCAACCTTTATGGTGCCTTGTATTTTTACAACATCTCTTGAGAAAACATCTCCTCCACATCAGCAATTTTTTTCTTAGCAGACTTTGGGGCTGGCTGGAGTAGAGATACATCATTCTTCAGTTTTGCATTTCAAATGTTTTGGGCTCAGGCATGCATGCACACATGCACAAACACAACTGTTCACTCCCCAGCTCGCCAAACAAAGACACAAGTCTTCCTCTGACCTCCTCTTTCCCCCATTCAAATCAACTTTTAGTAGCCTGACAGGTTTCCAGCCCATCATTGCATAAGAGCAATCATAAATTGGTTTTATTTTTGGCGTCTCACAACACTTGTTTAAAAAGTGGCTTCCTAGATAAGAGCATGAGAAATATCTTGCATGTGTAATATTATATATTGTTTAAATAGGATGTTTTGTCCAATACTCTATGAATACATTCTGGAATAGATTTGAGCAGAAATAATATATTTTGTCTGGTAGTGCTGTCTTAGACCCAGAAAGCACAAACATGCTTGTTTCTGATGTGTAAAGCACAGAAGAGAGCACAAACCCACTTAAATGAGCTTTAAATGTACTTATTTTGACAATTTTGATGTGACGTTGGTGCATTTCTGTGTATTAGAGAGTGAGGATAAAGAGGACATAAGATTCTCAGGTTCATTTCTAATTTTCAAAATTCCCAAGGTCAGTGATAGGGTTCTCAGACTGAACTTGGGAGTAGAGAGAGAGAGGTCCGTGTTAATTTGGGTTGTCTTGGGGTTTTTTGGAATATGAATGCTCTTGATTCTGGAACAGTGTTTCACTCACATTAAAGTAAATGTTGAAAAATAACTGCTTTTTCTGCAACATGTGACATAGGCCTTGCCATGGTCATTTCTTTGTTCTTATATGATCTTTCAAAGCATTTGACACGTTTAACCTCATACTTCCTACTTGTGAAACACTTTCTTGTCTTGGTCTCTCTCCTACCACACTGGACACTCCTTTTCAGTCTCTTTTGCTGCCTGCTTTTTTGGTGTTTTGTCCTAACTCTTGATATTGAGTACCCCGGGGCTTTGTCCTCTGACCTCTTCTCTTTTACCTCTATACTCCATGGATGATTTCATCTGCTCTGGAGCCTTGAAATGCCATCGGGATTCCAGTGATTCCCAAATCCATAGCTCTAGTCCCAACAACCTCTGCAGGCTCATAGAGCCAATTTCATACCAGACATTTCCATTTGGAAGTGGAATCTCAAACAGAACATATCCCAATTAGAAAGGTTATTTTCCTTTCTCAGACTTGCTCCTATTTTAGTCCTCTCCATTTACGCATGTCCTCAGGCTGAACACCGGGGCATCGCTTCACTTCTTTTTCCATTACCAGCCCCATCCCAGTACCTAATCCATCCTCAAGTTCAACTGATGAATCTGTTGCTTGATTTCCATGCCTATATCTAGAATCTGTCCATTTATTTTGATTTCCACTAAACTCTAGTCCCAGTCACCATCATCTGTTCTATAGCGATTGACTCCTGCCTGCTGTTTCTGTTTCCATTTTTGCTCCCCTACCATCCATTCTCCATCATCATCCAGTCTTTTGTTTTTAACTGAATATTAGATAATGTTACTCTCATCCTTAACAGTCTCTATCATGTTTAGAATAAAATCTCAACTTTTTACCTTGGTTCCCCAAACCCTACAAGTTCTGGCTCCTGCCCACCTCTATGACTGCTGTCCCCACCCCATCCTGCTCCAGCCTCCTAGCTCTCCTTCCGTTTATGGAACACACTAAGCTTTGTTCCATCTAGTGCAATCGCACCAGTTGTTCCTCTGGCCCCAATTACTCTTCCCATGAGTTTCATATGGCTCTTTCTTTCTTGTCATTCAAATCTCAGCTTTAATGTAGCCTCCTACCTTCCCTGATAACTCCACATAAATTAGTTACAGAGTCACTCCATCATGTTAACATATTTTAATTCTCTGCATAACACTTAACCATTTTCACACCTTCTTTATTTGTTTGTTGGTTATAAGCTCTGTGATAGCAGTAAACTTGTCTGTCCCGTTCATGGCTATATCCCAAGTGCCCAGAAGAGTTCCTGGCGTTGTAGACACTCAAGAAATATTTATTTGAGTGACCTATTTTCATTTATAATTTTCTCTTCACAATTATATATATTGTTTAGAGAAATATGTATGTATGTATTATATGCATTTTTTAAAATACAGTAGGAGTTATTTTCAGTAGTCACTTCATAAAGAATACCATTCTTTTTGGTAGTATTTTTCAGTACAATGAGTTCTGGTTATGAGCAGAGCTGTTTATACTCTTACAGATATTTGGAGTTTCTTAGATTTGCGTTACTCTAAATGCTTAAATGTGTCAATTTTTTCTCTTCCTGGAAAAGAAACTACTGATGGTCTGCCAAAGTTTCTTCTTCCCTCTTCTTTAATTATCAAGGGTGGGAATGGGTCTAGACCAAATACTAAATTCACTAATCTCCACTGCAGATATAGGTGGCCCCTGATATGAAAAGTGGAAGTCATTAGGTAAAATCCTTGGAAAAACTATTTAAAAGGTTTTGGCTAAAGTATTAGACAGGTACGCTTTTACTCCTACCTTTCTCTTCTTGCTGCTTGGAAAATGGCCATGATGGCTGGAGCTGCAGCAACCATTTTGTGATCATGAGGCAACTACAAGGAAAAGACAGATGAATAGTGGAGAGAAAAGAAGGCAAAGTCTGGGTTTCTAATGACTGAATAACTGTCATACCAGTTGGACTGCTAATTTCTGGATTTATGCATAAGAGAAAAATAAATTTCTATCTAAAATAAACCTTTATATATACGTGTGTGTGTGTGTGTATATATATATATATACACACACATATATATACATATATATAAGTCCACTATTATTTGAGTTTTCTGCCATATGTGGCTGACCCTAATAATAATTTATCTCCCTAAAGAAAAATATGGCATCCCTTTGAATGTTGAGTATATTGGAATATCAATTTTAGTAAATTATTTCATTAAATGATCTATTTATTAATTTTACATAAATTATTTAATTGGGGAATTTATTTCTATATATGTTGTTTTCCACGTTCTCATTTGATAGAGGCACTATGGCTTAATGAGGAGGATGTGTCTTCGGAGTCAGATGATCATGGGTTTGAAACAGCCTTGTCACTTACCTGACCTCTGGCAAGTTTCTTAATATTTGATCTTCACCTTCCCCACCTCAGCTTATTAATACCTAATATAATGTTAAAGAGAGTAAAGTGAAGTGAGGGAAATATTCTATCTCTTGTTTGGGGATGTGCTTCTGCACAGGTGTCTACATGTGTAAAAAGTCATTGGGCTATACATTTAAGATTTACCCATTATGTAAATTATATTTTAATTAAAAAAACTGGCAGAAACAGGCATGCCATAAGTGGAAAAAAAGAAACCCAAATACTTTAATATTTTAATATGATTATTTTACTTCTATAATAAAGAAGATAATCATTCTGGGGAGAATTTACAGGTATTTTAATTTTAAAATTCAGAAACTGAGGTGAATGCATTCTGCTGGAAGTGTTCACATATAATACATCATGCTGAAATTTTCACTACTAATTTTTGACTCTCCTTTTAGAGTTCTTTACCCTAATATCTATAAGATCCACAATTATTGCCAAGATGTATTGTGATTTTGTTTCCTGTGCTGAAGTTTTGAGGTTTGGGAAGCAGAATCCAGAAAAAAATTGTGTTTTCATTTAAATTAGGGGGTCAGCATCCCCTTCCTTGGAATGATTACCAAGGAATGATTGTTCAGTTGGAAGGAGGGGTCATCTGATTTCTATAAAAAAGACTGTAGCCAAGGTTAAATGTGTGGGCTGTGAGACCATGCGACCTTCACCAGGAGCTCTGGATTCATGCTCCACTCCTTTTAGGACCAACTTTATTTCTTCCCTAAGTTTGTGAGTTGTCATCCTTAAAGAGTTTCTCCTTCTCCAGTCCCTTGTCCCATTGTCCCCAAATGTACTCAGTCGACCCATGTGGAAGCAGCTCCCCCTGTCATTTGGGGGGTGCCAATTTACTTCTGTGAGAGACAGGCTGGTTTTCGCATTACACTGGCAGCTATCCTGGACTTTAAAAAACAGCTGTGTGGTTGCCAGCTGACCTGCTTTCAACCAAGCAGCTGCTGCTTAAAGTCAGGGGTAGAGTTTGTAAATCCTTGGGGATTGAGAGCTGCTCTTCACCCACCTTTGTCTGAGAATACGAAATGTCCAGGTTACGAACTATGTGAATTTCTTCCACTTCTGGTGGAACCACAGCAGCGGATGTTCTGTGCTGGCTAGTTTAAACCAAAGGTCAGATCAGACGAATGTGTGTGTGTGTGTGTATGAGGAGTTGTACGAATTTGGTTATTCTCCTATTTCTCATCAATTGCTCACCAGGCTAAAATTAGTGATTTTTTTGTGAGAGAAACACCTGTCTTTTCCAGGTTGTTTCTGAACTAGGACAGTGAGAGATAAACAGGAATCCTTTTTTTTGTGGAATTTGGTGTTGAGTGGCCTATTTTTGTTGGTGAGGGAGAGAAGAAGCCAATGACACAGTTCCATACACACGTGGCCACACACATACACAGAGTGACTGTAACTATGGATTTAGATATCTTTATTTCTGTCTTCGTGAAATAAACCCTAAAAACCATGGAATAAACTCTATTTATTTTTGCTCCTTTTACCTCCTCACCTGTACGCTGCACAGTAATTTAGCTCCCCAGGACAGCTTTTAAGATTCTAATCTTGTTCCTTTCCGGCACTTTTCTCACAGCAGTAAGGAAAGGACTGGCATTCCTCCACTATTGTATATAAAGGAGAATTCGTTCTTGAAAATAAGAGCATTGTTTATGTTGAAATTCCCTTAGCTTAGCTGAACCTTCGATTATATCGCCCATTCAGGTAACCAGATTTTGACCCCCTGTGGTCTGTTTCCATTCTCGGAGAATTGTCAACAATTTATTTCTGCTCTGGCGATTATTTTTGTGAGTGAGAGAAAAAGAGACATCTGGGAAGATTTTGATTACTGAGTCATATATAAAAAACTCTAAGCACACTTTTAAAAGATACCATGTGAGAAAGTATAGCTTTTGCTACAAAATAGCAAATTGAACTTGGTTACTGCTGAGGTGGCATTTGTAAGCTATGACTGTATTTATGAATCACACTGTTAACTTGATTCCAGGTAGCATGGAAAACATCTTTATTTGTAGTTCATAAATCTGGAGAATATTATTATTTGAAAAAATCCAATATGATTTTTATAATTTTTAATGGGACCCAAATGCAAACTAAATAATTCTATTATTTTAGTGGAAGTTTGGTGAATTTAGAAATAGATCGTGCAGACCTAAAAGTGCTATGTCAATTTTATGCAACATAATACTGATGATATGAACCCCCATCACAAATTAAGATTTGTCTTTTAATTCTGTGACATTTTGTTTCCCCTGCATATTTAATCTATTTATTAGACACTTTCATCCAGAAGCAATAGAAAGTTGGCAAAGACATGTAATGGTCAGTATATTTTGCTTAATGGGAAATACTTCTGATTATGCATTCAGAAATTGGGAAAATATTGTTTCATATTCTGTCATTCCCATTGCTGAATATTACAAAGACCAGAGAATATTCAAAGCAAAGGCAGTTTTTTATTTTGTTAAGTTCATGTTTATGGCATTGTGTACAAAATGCACATAAAAGACATTTTCTTATCTATTCCTATTATGTTAGAGAAGTTCATGCCCTGCTCTTAGCATTTTTCAACACAGCTGTAGAGTAGTTTAAAGCCTATTTTTTAAATAAGTGATGCTCAATTTGTCTTTGATGATCCGGATGATTCAGGTGAGATGGGAGCACGGTCGGGCCCTTATTTGCATAAAAATTAATCACAGAAAAATGTAAATTGATAAAATTTTGCCTGGCTTTTCCCCCCTATTTGAGAACCCGTGGATGGCTCCCAGAAGCAATCATCTCAGTATGGGGCCGCGTTGGATGCTGTACAAATGATCACATTTGTGTTGAATACTCACTCATTTAAATGTCAGCACTGATGGGGCAGTAGAAAAAATCAGTAGAAAAAATGAAAAATAAATACACAGCAGCTGAAGACTATCAAATCCGTGGGCACTCGTTAGAGATATATGATCTAATGTGAAAAAATTGCAGATTAATTATCCTTTTTGCAAAATGGTAATTGTTTTAGTATCACACCCAGAAAAAAATCTGCAATTTATTTGGAATCAAACAAAAAATAGTAATGTTAAATACATCATTACATCATTGTGTTTATTAGAAGCCTGCAATTAATTCCTAAGTCGCCTTAGGTCTTTAAAGCTGCATAAAATGAAACAAAAGAATGTTGCTATTAATTTTCAAACAAATGCTTATCTTTCAAGTCAGTCTGATTTGTGTGAAAAAGGAGGTAATGTTATGAAGTTTGGTGGGTATTGTGTGTTAATTTCATCGTGCTGCTGACACTTCTGATAATATCTTCCCAGATCCTGTTAAACTTGTAATGTTAAAATTTAAAGGTTTTTGTTCAGTGGTGTGTAACTTTAACTCACCATTGAAGAAGTCATGAAGTGTATTCTTAAAAAAAGATGCTTTAAGAAAAACAACAGCAATACTAATAATGGGGGAAATAGAAACTATTTGTGAGATTCCCCCAAACAGAAATTCTTTGGACTGCCTTTAGTGCACCATTAACGTGCATAACTTTTCACGCATGTAATTTATGTGCATATTTGAGGTTAAGAATTTATATTTAGCTATTCTAAGGAAAATAAAAAAACCTTAAATTTTTCTTAAATAAAAAGAGTGTAAGTGGTGTCATTTTCACTCCAAAAGATGGGTAGAAGGCATCATCATTATTATTATTAATATTTTTACAGTTTATACAATCCATTTATCTTTGTTTCTGGGTAGCTCTCCTTGGTGCTGCTTTGGTGTTCTCAGTGTACAGTTTACCTACAGCTTTCTAGCACAGGTGGATATTAGGTTCTTTCTTATTATTCTATAACTTTAGCATAGATTTAAGTGATTGAAACGTTGAACACATCTTCATTAGGCAAGGAAGACAAAGTTAAATCATAGCCTTTCCACCTGCTGATTTAAAAACTCCCATTGAATTAATGTTACATTGACCAAAGTCGATTGTGGCAACACACACAAAATATTTTGAGATGGTTGAAATCTACCGTTATTACCAGAGTTGCTTTGTAGTTAGCTTAGAGAATAGCCTTTAAAATTTAAATTGACCAACACTTAGAGACCATGCCTGTTTTGGAGATTAAATATAATTTGTCATATAGTGAGAATAGCTAACACTATGGGTCACATACCATTTGTGTCATTTAACAGTAACATAGCATTTAACTCTGGAAGCCAGCCTTTCCAGAGTGCTGACTATGGGCCGGACACTGTTCTGTTCCTTTATAGATAATGATGTGTTTAACCTTTATAACAGCTCTCTGAAGTAGGTATCTTGTTATCCCAAGCGTGACAGGTCCGAGGTCACCCAGCTAGTCAGAGGTGAAGCCAAGATTTAATCCCAGGGGTCTGGCATCAGACTGCTTGCTCTCAATGACGTTGCTCTGCTGACAAATGCCTGGTGAGCACATCTAGGTGCCAGATCTGCTGCCAGGTGGAGTCTTGGCAAGAGAAAGTGCTTTATTTTTGTGACTCTAGAACTTTCTTTTTATAATTGAAGCTTGAATCTATTTTGATATCAAAATGTGTCAAGTGACACATTTAAAAATTTTATTAAGTTGAAAACTTTATCTTAAAAAGTTACAATTTATGTCATCGTTCGACTAAAATTGGAGAACATTTTTGGTCACTTTAAGATCATGAGACATGAACAGTCACCGTTTTTCTGAACAATATTGTTACTGTTGAGATGAATCCTTAAAGGCACTAAAAGAGATCCTTGTCCAATTTGACAGACTTGGCTATTGTCAGAGTCTCTGGGAAAGTTCACGTGCCCCCATTCATTTCTCTGTCCCTGGTATAGTTCATTGGTTCATGGTGAGGCATTATTTTCATTCGTTTACCCATCCATGCAATTATTGATGCATCTACCCATCCATCCATCCATCCATCCATCCATCCATTTATTCAATCCAGCATCCTCTTAAATTTTCAGGTTTGGGATAAAAGCAATCCTTTTATCCCATGATAAAATAGAGACTCCCTGCCCACAGCCTACTCATCGTCTCTTCACAGCCCCAGCTATATCTAACACTTAATGGCATCCAAAATGTATAGGTAGCCACACCAGCTCCCATGTCCAATATCTGCTCCAACCCAAGCAGTGCAGTCCCTTGGCCACCTTTCAATACTAGGAACTGCATGCCAGCAGGAGGTTTACAATCAGGATAGAGCTGGGGTGGAGGCTGCTCCAGTCCCTGGAAGCAAGTTTGGGGCTGTTTGGCCAGGGAATCCTGAGGTCTCAGAACATTGTCTGGAAGTGGGGAAGAGGCACGGGAACTCCAGCTGGACACCTCCCCTTGGTGCCATGCGCTCCTCTCCCACTGAGTAAAGCAGGGGAGGGACAAAAGTGAGGTCCAGGGCAGGACCACTTGTTGCCCAGGTCTATGGTTGGTACTACATTCTACAACTGTTTATTCAGTGCAAGCTCTGTGCTAGATGCTGATCTAGGCACTGGGGATGCACCGTTAACAAAACAGACAAAATCCCCATGAAATTTACAGTCTAGTAGAAATAGACACCATTTTTCATACACTGAATTTTATGCTGCTCGCAGTATCATACTGTGACAAATGTAGAATTTTTCACTTGTGTCTTTATTAAAGGCTTTTTCTACATAATGCACTATATTAGAAGAAAAATATAGAAAACCATTTTTCGAAAGGTTCAGAAACTATGGGAAGTCACTGTTGCTTCTTGTCTCTCAGAGAAAACTCACCTTTTCTGTGAAAGAACAGAAAGAGGGCCATCTTACATCCTGATTTTAACAGTTCACTCAACAAACACTTACTGTGTACCTCCTTTACGACAGTAATACTTGAACTGAATTGTTAGAATTACTGCATAGACTAGGTTACTTTCTGAACAGTCAAGGCTCTTTATGTCTAGAGGTATGCTTTCCCATAGGGACTGTGTGATTCACTGAGACGTAGGGATCTAAGTTTACTACAAGCCCTTCCTATAACCAGCTGGGTAAGTCTTACTGGACCTCATTTCCCTCACTGAGAAATAGGTTAAATAAAGTAGCCCACAAATTCTTTTCAGATCCAAGAAAAGAATCATCTGGTGGCTGCTGTCATTACTTGGTTTGTAGCCTCATCACTCCAGTCTCTGCTTCCCTGGTCACGTGGTCTTCTCTTTTGTAGGTTCAGATTTCCCCCTGCTTCTCTTTTATAATGACATATGCTTACACCTACTCAGGTAATTCAGGAGAATCTCCTTGTGTCAAGATCCTTAACTTAATCACATCTGCAAAGTCTGTTTTTGCTTTATAGAGTAACATTCATATGTTCCAGGGATTAAGGCATGGATATCTTTTTTTTTTTTTTTTTTTTGCGGTACGCGGGCCTCTCACTGTTGGGGCCTCTCGCGGTGCGGAGCACAGGCTCTGGACGCGCAGGCTCAGTGGCCATGGCTCACGGGCCCAGCCGCTCCGCGGCATGTGGGATCTTCCCGGACCGGGGCATGAACCCGTGTCCCCTGCATCGGCAGGCGGACTCTCAACCACTGCGCCACCAGGGAAGCCCCAACATGGATATCTTTTGAAGGGCCATTTTACAGCCTACCACAGATCATAATGTACTGACACTTTGTTTTGCAAATCTTGCAATGGTCTTGGCCAAACAACGAAATATGTATTTGATCATAAAGAAATTAATTGGTGGGCTTCCCTGGTGGTGCAGTGGTTGAGTGTCCGCCTGCCAATGCAGGGGATGCGGGTTCGTGCCCTGGTCCGGGAAGATCCCACATACCGCGGAGCGGCTGGGCCCGTGAACCATGGCTGCTGAGCCTCTGCACCGGGAGAGGCCACAACAGTGAGAGGCCCGCGTACGGCCAAAAAAAAAAGAGAGAAATTAATTGGTAATGATGGAATTTCAAGACCTAGTTATGAGACATAATTTTGAGTAGAGGGCCATTCTATTATCTACCAAATCATATTATGCAAACGATCTCTTACTTTACTTACATGTAAGAGGAGTCTTGCATGTTACTTATCTTCTCTCACTTCAGAGTTAAGAATTCAAGAATTTTGATATCAGTTGATGGGGAATTGAGAACCCAGATTCACTAAGTAGATTTTAAATACAGTCCAGATTAGCTCATTCATTCATTCCTTTATTAAGTGGACAGAGCATGTCCTAAGGACCAGACTCTTGCCTGAGTTTTGGGAAATAAGCTTCCCATCTCTTCCATGTTGACCCCCCTTGCCCCCCAAGAAGAATCAGTGACTCTCTGTTCAGTTCTCTGCAGTACCTTGTATAATCCCCATGAGCCCCCATCACCTATGTCACTGGTATTTGTTTCACTGGTCCGTTTTCTCACCAAACTGGGACTCCTCATGGGTAGAAACTGTCTCAGTTCCTTGGATCCCTGGCGCCCAGCAGCATAAATGTTGAAAATGTGTTGGATGGACCTTCCAAGGACCAACTTTAGGCAAAGGATCCTTATTGTTACTTGATTAACTTTGTGGACTTCCTACTAATATTTATTATTTTTCCAGTGCTCTTATACCTCATCACTTCTTTTCTTTAGATGGCTGCTCTTGTCCTTTTCTTTTGGAGCCTCTACTTTGTTCTTTCCCTCTCAGTTGCTTGTTCTTTTTTCTCATCTGTTTTCTGGGATATTTGTTTGATGCAGAACTAAAATGTGACTCACAATTGGCACTCCAAAGACCTTAAAATCTGTTTGGGAGAATATTCCTGAAGAGGAAATACTTATAAAAAGTTACCACTCACTTTCTCATGACTGCCAATATCTTTGGACCATTCCTGAATAGTGATACAGTGATAACTAAAGTCCATCCCATGATTCCCTGGGAGCACACACAGCACCACCGTAGATTAGGCAAGTGAGGTCTATCTTTTTAATGCCAATATTTCTGAAAAGCTATCAGTCACTGTCTCTAAGAGCATTTCTTAAAGGAGTCAGAGAAAGTGACCATTGGACAGACCAGTGGGTGAACATCAAAGAAAGGAAAAGACAGGACAGGAATTGATGAAAGCAGCAATGAGAACTAGGAAAGAGATGAGCCATCAATGGTGGCAGCAACCCATGAAAAGTTCCTCAGAGGTAAACACAGAGAAAGCAGTAAAAGGTTCAGAGGAAGCACAGGAAAAAGTAAAAGACTGGAGCCATGGAAATGACCAAGATTATACTAGAAAGCATGTAGACTAAGCTGCTCTGACAGATACTCCAAAACTTTTAGGCTTATACAGAAGCTCATTTCTCTCTGCATGATGGTTTATAGGTAGGAGGTGCTAGGAGCTGGTAGGCAGCTCTTATTCTTATCATGGGGTTTCTACCTAAGGGTCTAAAGTGGCTGTTTCAGCTCTTGCCATTTCAGCCACTGGGATGGAGAAAAGCAACCAAGGGGCGCACATGTCCAGTTGTTTGAAAGGTGAAGTCTATGAGTGAAGCACACCATATCCACTCACAGCTCATTTGGCTGGAACTTTGATGCATGGCTAAACCTAAATGCAAGGAAATCTTGTCTTTAGCTGGGTAGCCGTGTGCCCATATTAAAAAATCTATTATTAATGAAGGAAGGGAGAATTGATCTGGGGGAAAACTGCTCCCTCCTGATATGAATAAATAGAGGCAATCAAGAGCCTTCAATGGTGAAGCACTTTGCTTTAAGCAAAAGAGTTGGCTAGATATAACAGACTGGGAAGTGAAAAGCTATAGACATAAATCAACTCTCTTGTAGCTAGAACTCTGTGTCTTTAAAAATCATATACACTGGAGCTATTATGTAACACCAAAAGGTGGTATCCTTTTTCCATATCTTGAGATGGCATCTTTCTTCTTCCCTCTCATTATCCCAAACTCTTTATTCTCCATGTATACAGAATTCATGCATCCTTTTCAAGGATTCTTCTCCCACCCCAACAGTTTCTTTCTGTAATATGAAGCTCATATTATTTTCTTTCCATTAGGTCTACCTATTATAAGTCTTATTGAAAGTGCCATGTTTTTTCCCATTACATACGGTCTTGTATTGTTTTCAAAAACTTTCCAGGTATGTAATTTTTGCTTCTTCCTAAAACGCTATAATTTTCTTGAAGGCAAAAGCCCTCTCTAACTTCTTTTGCATTGTTTGTAGTGCCTAGCATAGTGCGGGGGAGAGAGAGCAGGCACTCAATAGACAGCTATTAATTTGTTTTATTTGCATAAAAATTGATACAGAAACTTCAGGTAGTGGATACCCCAGAGACCTCAGATACCAAAGCTAAGCTATCAGGCCCAGATAGGTGATTAATTAAACAGATTCAAGAACTCAAAGACCACATCGGATTCCACCATAAGCAAGTATTTGAAGGGAAAATGGTTTTTTTGTTTACAAATCAAGATTTTACTGTACTTGCAAAGAGAGCTTTGCTTTTACACAAGTATAAAACTCCCTGACTATGGGAGATAATGATAGGTTTTTAGTGCTGAATATAGATTACTTCTATGTATCCAGAATCTAAATAACCAGAAAGCTCAACCAACTAGAAAAACAAAACAAAATAGAGCAGGTCAAAGACTTTTTTTGAAAAAAAAGAAACAGGCAAGAGATGTCAGGTGTGACTTTAGATCCATCTGTATATCCTTTTATTTTTCTAGACTAAATACATATGTACTCCTGGCAATTAGCATTAATGTACTATAGGTTTCCTCTATATTTCATAATTGATGTTTTAAAAAATTGAATTGTGTTAAGTCTTAATTGATGATTTTCAATTGATAGAATATAATATACAATTATGGAAATTGTTATGAAATAAGTATTCTTTTCGGCATAATTGTTGGAACTATTTCTCATTCTTAAAAATTCCCAGTTATGCAAGATGGAAACATGATCACTGAGTTCCCCTCTTAGCCTTTAGTTGCCATTAAAATTCATTCTCTGTTTTAAGTACTTTCCTAGTTATCAAAATAATGTGAAGAGATGGAGCAAATGGGAATATATAAAACAGAAGAACAAATTCCCTGTGTATTTATTAGTTTCTACAAGATATTCTAGGAAAAAAGTAGGATAATGTTTAATATGCAGAAATTACTTGATCTTTGTAAGTTTTGGCTTGTAAATTAAAAACACTGCAGTCTTCAGTGCCTTGTTTCTATTAAAGTTATTTAAAATTTAAATCTTAAAATAATTATTTTCTTAAACTATTAAATTTAGCTTTAATATTCAGTCTAAATTGAAAGATTAATGTAGCCTAAAATATTGATACAATGATACTAGTAAAAGCCTAGAGACTGATAACAGATGGATTCAGATTTCTAGTTATGTATCTAATCTTTTAACCCTTATACAATGTTTAAGATGAGCTTGTATATATAGTTCCTGATTTCAAATAATTTCTTCTCTCTCTAGAGGACTAGACTCTTAGAAACTTCAAAATAGTTCAAATCTATGGAAATTTGTTGGGCTATTATTAAATCCCATCAAAATAGTTAGTTATTATACTATTCTTACCATTTTTGCAATCTGCCCATTTCTTTCTCTTATCCTTTTCTTTTTTCAGAGATGGGGTACCTAATGTTAGTCTTATAAACTTATCTCTATCAAGGTCCATGTATGCAACATATAACTGTTTTGTATGAATAATGTGCTTTCACTATTTCTGAGGAGCCATGCAAGTTTAAATTAATTATAGCTGAATTCTAAGTGGTCTAATCTTGCAGCTTAGATAAACTTAAAAACTGAAAAATGACCAGTTAAATAAATAAACAGGTCCCGGTGTAAAGCAAAGAGTTAGAGTTTCTTTGACAGTTGTAGGATGTGCATCTGGTCATTTTTACATGCATGTTTATTAGAGACTGCTGATTTCAGTTGGAATTTGCCATAGTATTTATAATTTACTGTATCAGATCCAAATTATATATTGTATCATATTTTGTTACTATGTTCATTACATTGTTGGAAACAATGTAATTGTGTCCTGATGGAATATGAAAAAAGACTATTTCTCTTCAACTGGGACACATTTAGGTTTCTTTTTATCTTACTGTTGATTTCCAAGAGTGCAAAATAATACTTTTCTGTCACAGTGCATACAGTCCTGCACGATTTCTCAGAGCCTGTCACAATGCTGACGTTCTATCAAAGGCACTAGACTCTGAAAACATTATCTAAAGTGTTTTTGTTTCCCATTCCTTTATAAGAGTAATTGAATAGAGCATTCTGATTAATGACTCCATTAATCAGACTAAATTGATATGATCAATTCTGGACTTAGTTTTTGAGGGAAGAGATATCTGTCAACTGAAATGCTGAGGAATGATCCTCTTAAGATTTTTATCTTTTAGGTTTATGTAAATCCAGGAAGATATTTTAACTTTGGTCATACTTCTGTCCATGAAGGTAGATACTCATGAAATATCATAAATAGAATTTTACCTTTAATGGAAAGGCAGGGTTAATAAAGATACTGTTTTAAATAAACAAACTTGCTTTTGAAACTTATTTCGCTACCTTGTAGTGTGTGTGTATATGTGTGTGTTCAAGTAAGTCCTTTCAAAACATGAGATGTTTTGTTTTATATATTATTTAAGAACACCTTCTTTCACACTGAAGAAAAGAATGGAAAATATTAAATAAAAATAAGTTCTCAGAGGGGCAAGAAAAAGGCTGCCTGAAAGCATTGCACGAATCATTGTCTCCACCTAGTGCTGACTTTTAGGAATTAAGATTCAGAGTCCTTAATGATGCTGTAAAGTTCTAATTTACGTTATGCACATGTACAGTCATTATAGCTGGGCCTGCTAGTGCCATTATAGTTAAGAGTCTGTCAGTTTTTCATTTATAAAACATCATATTAAGAGTTCTATTGCTTTTACATAAAATCTCACACTGTGCTGGAACTCTGCAGTCCAATGGCCTTTGCTGTATGTGAACATTTATTAACAGTGTTATGTTGAACTTGACCAGCTCCTTTTAAAGACACCCTGATGGGGTGAAGTTACATAGGCATCTCATTCAGAGGATGAATCTTTTCATCAATAACCTGTCCTTTACCTTATGGTAATCGCCCTACATTCATCAGACCAGTGGACATCTAAAAACTCTATTGATGTGGCAGGCCCTGGATTTTTCATAGGCTATAGTTCCCACCCTATGGCACACAAGAGGAGACTAACAATTTTGGCTACTAATGGGAGGAAAGCAGGATAAAGTAGTTTCATGGAAGTCAAATGAAGTCAGGTCAAGTCAAGAAAGTGTTTTAAAAAGGAGGGAATGATCATGTTGGACCCTGATGTTAGTTCAGTTATGTCTTGAGAAATGACCTTTGGCTTTAGTGATGTTAAAACCCTGATGGGGCATTTTCACAGGAGTTTCTGAGATCTCTAAAAAATCTAGTTGGAATTGGTTTAAGAGGAAAAGGGAGGAGAAGAAGAGGAGATGAGTCTTTTACGGAATTTGCTGTAAGGGAACACAAAGAAATAAAGCAACAGCTGGAGGTGGACAGTGGGGTATAGAGAAAGTTCTTTTTTTTTTTTTTTTTAAGATATCAAGCTGTCAGACATTATGCAGATGGAATGACCAGAAAGGCAGGAAAATTAATAGTTCAGGGTGGGAACAAAGTTCTAGATGAGAGAGGATAAAGATCTAGCCAACAAGCAGAAGTGTTGGCCTTAGATCGGAGCACGAACAGCTCTACGGTAGCAGGAGGTCAGGTTCTAGGTTGGTAAAGAGCAAGTCTCTCCTAACACCACCCCGCAATATCCAGGCCCCAAGAACTTCCAGCAAGCTTTTGGGACACCTGGGCCCTTGTACAGAGGGTTGGATATTGCAAATGGTTCTGATGAGGCTGGGCAAGCTCAGAAAACTTTTAGGCTCAGATGACCATCACGTGTGCTAGAAAATTATGGGTGATGGGCTGCTTCTCTATTCTCATTCATTAATCAGTGATTTATTATATTAATAAATGTCCATCATTTCATTTCTAGGCTGACTATTACTTAGCTATAGTGATTATTCTTTTTCCATAATGTTAAATTTTATTGGCTAATATTGATTTAGGAATTTCACATCTTTGATTTTAAGTAAGATTGTTGATTTACTTCTTAAATTACCAGTGACTGACTTTATTATGAAGCTTATCTCCCATTCATGGAATGAATTAGCTAGTTTCTGTATCTTTATGGCTTAGAATGTTTTTTATAGTTCAAAAATGATCTGTTCCATGCCCTGTGAACTTATATGAGCAAGAGCATACTTTCTATTTCAAATCTTTAAGGGTTTTCAAAAATTATTTCCTCAAAAGTTGTGCAATTATTAACATATACCTGCATAATATACTCTTTTAATCTTCTCTATGCAAAATATTTTGCTTGATTTTTCTATTTGCTTGTATATTTTTTAATTTAAATTTACTTACATGAGATTTGCTATTTTACTTTTCATTTCAAAAACATTTCTTTAAACGTTCGACTAATAGTCTAAATATTTTCTAATTCTTTATTTATATTTGAATCTTTACTACTTTCTTTCATCTGTTTTCCATGGGATATATTTAAAATAAATTATTGAGTTGAATGATTTATTAATTTCCCTTCTCTGTTTAGCTCTTAATAAATAAACATTTAACATTATAAATTTATCTTTGAATATAATTCTAAATGTATTCTTTAAGTTTTCATGATTATTATTTTCATTGCTTGCTAAATAGGTACTGATCATGTCATTTTTTTCCCCTTGTCTGGTATAATAGTATTTTGGGAGAGAGAATGTGTTTTTAAAATTATCTTGTGGTTGAAATTGTGAAATTTAAACTTTCATTTATATCTAATTTTGTGTCATTTGCCTCAAAGTGTAGCTTCTTCAATTTTTATTTTAAAACTGTATTGAAGTTTAATTTTGTTAGTGTGTGGAAATATTACAATGTTTCAAGAATTATTGAGAAAGACACATTTTCTGTTAACAGACTAAAATGTCTATAAGTAAATGGTCATACTTACATTTACTAGTTTTAGCAGTGAAGTATTTTATGTCCTTACTTGTTACTTAAAAAATGTTACCTACATCTGTGACTCTATTTCTGTTTTGTAAATAAGTTCATTTGTACCAGCTTTTTAGATTCCTCATATAATCAGTACAAGGGGGGAAGGAGTGAAGGGGGGATAAATTGGGAGACTGGGACATTGACATATACACACTACTATATGTAAAAAAAATAACTAATGAGGACCTACAGTATAGCACAGGGAACTCTACTCAACACTCTGAAATGGTCTATATGGGAAAAGAATCTTAAAAAGAGTGGATATATGTATATGTATAACCAATTCACTTTGCTGTACACCTGAAACTAACACAACATTGTAAATCAACTAAACTCCAATAAAAATTTTTAAAAATTTACCTAGTAGTTCATAATCTGTTGATGATGTAATGACATCTCCCACAGTGATTATGTATATGTTGTTTCCTCTTTAAATGTCTAATCCCACCTTAAGAAACAGGAAACATCTGAATAAACAACCTAACCTTGCACCTAAAGCAATTAGAGAAAGAAGAACAAAAACATCCCAAAGTTAGCAGAAGGAAAGAAATCATAAAAATCAGATCAGAAATAAATGAAAAAGAAATGAAGGAAACGATAGCAAAGATCAATAAAACTAAAAGCTGGTTCTTTGAGAAGATAAACAAAATTGATAAACCATTAGCCAGACTCATCAAGAAAAAAAGGGAGAAGACTCAAATCAATAGAATTAGAAATGAAAAAGGAGAAGTAACAACTGACACTGCAGAAATACAAAAGATCATGAGAGATTACTATAAGCAACTCTATGCCAATAAAATGGACAACCTGGAAGAAATGGACAAATTCTTAGAAATGCACAACCTGCCAAGACTGAATCAGGAAGAAATAGAAAATATGAACAGACCAATCACAAGCACTGAAATTGAAACTGTGATAAAACATCTTCCAACAAACAAAAGCCCAGGACCAGATGGCTTCACAGGCGAATTCTATCAAGCATTTAGAGAAAAGCTAACACCTATCCTTCTCAAACTCTTCCAAAATATAGCAGAGGGAGAAACACTCCCAAACTCATTCTACGAGGCCACCATCACCTTGATACCAAAACCAGACAAGGATGTCACAAAGAAAGAAAACTACAGGCCAATATCACTGATGAACATAGATGCAAAAATCCTCAACAAAATACTAGCAAACAGAATCCAACAGCACATTAAAAGAATCATACACCATGATCAAGTGGGGTTTATTCCAGGAATGCAAGGATTCTTCAATATATGCAAATCAATCAACGTGATACACCATATTAACAAATTGAAGGAGAAAAACCATATGATCATCTCAATAGATGCAGAGAAAGCTTTCGACAAAATTCAACACCCATTTATGATAAAAACCCTGCAGAAAGTAGGCATAGAGGGAACTTTCCTCAACATAATAAAGGCCATATATGACAAACCCACAGCCAGCATCGTCCTCAATGGTGAAAAACTGAAACCATTTCCACTAAGATCAGGAACAAGACAAGGTTGCCCACTCTCACCACTCTTATTCAACCTAGTTTTGGAAGTTTTAGCCACAGCAATCAGAGAAGAAAAGGAAATAAAAGGAATCCAAATGGGAAAAGAAGAAGTAAAGCTGTCACTGTTTGCAGATGACATGATACTATACATAGAGAATCCTAAAGATGCTACCAGAAAACTACTAGAGCTAATCAATGAATTTGGTAAAGTTGCAGGATACAAAATTAATGCACAGAAATCTCTGGCATTCCTATATACTAATGATGAAAAATCTGAAAGTGAAATCAAGGAAACACTCCCATTTACCATTGCAACAAAAAGAATAAAATATCTAGGAATAAACCTACCTAAGGAGACAAAAGACCTGTATGCAGAAAATTATAAGACACCGATGAAAGAAATTAAAGATGATACAAATAGATGGAGAGATATACCATGTTCTTGGATTGGAAGAATCAACATTGTGAAAATGACTCTACTACCCAAAGCAATCTACAGATTCAATGCAATCCCTATCAAACTGCCACTGGCATTTTTCACAGAACTAGAACAAAAAATTTCACAATTTGTATGGAAACACAAAAGACCCCGAATAGCCAAAGCAATCTTGAGAACGAAAAATGGAGCTGGAGGAATCAGGCTCCCTGACATCAGACTATACTACAAAGCTACAGTAATCAAGACTGTATGGTACTGGCACAAAAACAGAAAGATAGATCAATGGAACAGGATAGAAAGCCCAGAGATAAACCCACGGACATATGGTCACCTTATCTTTGATAAAGGAAGCAGGAATGTACAGTGGAGAAAGGCCAGTCTCTTCAATAAGTGGTGCTGGGAAAACTGGATAGGGACATGTAAAAGTATGAGATTAGGTCACTCCCTAACACCATACACAAAAATAAGCTCAAAATGGATTAAAGACCTAAATGTAAGGCCAGACACTATCAAACTCTTAGAGGAAAACATAGGCAGAACACTCTATGACATAAATCACAGCAAGATCCTTTTGGACCCACCTCCTAGAGAAATGGAAATAAAGACAAAAATAAACACATGGGACCTAATGAAACTTAAAAGCTTTTGCACAGCAGAGGAAACCATAAACAAGACCAAAAGACAACCCTCAGAATGGGAGAAAATATTTGCAAATGAAGCAACTGACAAAGGATTAATCTCCAAAATTTATAAGCAGCTCATGCAGCTCAATAACAAAAAAACAAACAACCCAATCCAAAAATGGGCAGAACACCTAAATAGACATTTCTCCACAAAAGATATACAGACTGCCAACAAACACATGAAAGGATGCTCAACATCTTTACTCATTAGAGAAATGCAAATCAAAAGTACAGTGAGGTACCACTTCACACCAGTCAGAATGGCCATCATCAAAAAATCTAGAAACAATAAATGCTGGAGAGGGTGTGGAAAAAAGGGAACACTCTTGCACTGCTGGTGGGAATGTGAATTGGTACAGCCACTATGGAGAATGGTATGGAGGTTCCTTAAAAAACTACAAATAGAACTACCATACCACCCAGCAATCCCACTACTGGGCATATACCCTGAGAAAACCATAATTCAAAAAGAGACATGTACCAAAATGTTCATAGCAGCCCTATTTACAATAGCCCGGAGATGGAAACAACCTAAGTGTCCATCATCGGATGAATGGGTAAAGAAGATGTGGCACATATATACAATGGAATATTACTCAACCATAAAAAGAAATGAAATTGAGGTATTTGTAATGAGGTGGATGGACCTAGAGCCTGTCATACAGAGTGAAGTAAGTCAGAAAGAGAAAGACAAATACTGTATGCTGACACATATATATGGAATTTAAGAAAAAAAAATGTCATGAAGAACATAGGGGCATCAACCTGAAACCTGAAACATTTTATTGATATGCTAGGAGGAGGTATCACAGGATGAAATATCTGAAACTCATGTCGTAAAAGGAATGGATGAAGTAGGTATGGATAGTTTACACAGAAAACAGAAGACTAAAGGAAGAAATAAAGGTAGAATCCCTGAGGACCTACAGAAGAAAGATCGCTAAGAAGGAAAAAGCCATGTCCTTCAGTCACCTCTTTCAGGATCACCCCTCACCTCCACTAATAAAGTCTATTCATACTAAGAGTGTTACAAAAACGACTATCCATCACCTGGCCCTGACTAGAAACATCCACTGGCACTGGAGTTTCAGCCCCAGTCCTGGCTATGGAAAAATTACCTCAGGAAAAAATTGGCTCACCCTTTTGTCAGACAAGTAGATTACACAGCATCAAGATTTCTGACACTGATATCTCTTAAAACTCAGGCAAGGACTAATCTAGGAAAAGAATAATTTTGACTGAGTGTTGAGCAGTGAAAGAATACAGGAAGACTTTTTGACTGAGTGTTGAGCAGTGAAAGAATACAGGAAGACTGCTAGGAATTCTGACTTTCTACAAGGGAGTAAAAGCATGCATATAGTTTGGCTCATACTTTTAGTTATAAATCTTGTTTTTCTTATATTTACTTGAGTTCAGTTATTATTTTAATTTCACTTAGATCTGTGGCTTTGTATTTCTTTTATCTTCCATAGTTTCCAGTGGGTGATTTTGGGGTTATAAATACACTTGCAATTAACTAGGTTGAAAACATGCATAATAAAATCGAAGCAAACTTAAAAAAAAATGTCTAAAAGTTTTACTTGATTATTTTTCTGTTAGTATTGTTATTTATGTCATTGTTATTATAAATTGACTGTTATTCTACTTTGCCTTCTGCCTCAAATTCCACTGTCTATTATCCCAATTTTTAAAAATGTATTCTTTCATTAAAAATTACTTTTATTGGGCCTCCCTGGTGGCGCAGTGGTTGAGAGTCCGCCTGCCGATGCAGGGGATACGGGTTCGTGCCCCGGTCTGGGAGGATCCCATATGCCGCGGAGCGGCTGGGCCCGTGAGCCATGGCCGCTGGGCCTGCGCATCCGGAGCCTGTGCTCCGCAACGGGAGAGGCCACAACAGTGAGAGGCCCGCATACCGCAAAAAGAAAAAAAAAAAAAAAATTACTTTTATTTATGTCTCTTGTACACAGTAAATTATCAGATTTGGGTTTTTAATTCAATCTGGGTTTTTGCCTACCTAATAATAAGTACTCAATGAATATTTTAAAGTGATATTTAACCTTGCTAAATTCCTTTTTGTCTTTTATTTTGTTTTAGGTGGGCCATAAAACATGAAGGGACTGGTAAGCCAAGCCAGTGGAAACATTCCAGAATTGAAAATCCTCTCTGGAATAAGCTTACCTACATGTGGCCTGTCCTTCCCAGTGGCCAACTTAATGAGGTTGTACTGCTTAGTATAAGACATCGTTTTTGAGCCTTATTTTAAGTCCCAGTATGTGGTCAATGTGTGTGAAAATTTCCATGAAGTTTTTGATTTGCAGTTGTTAGGTGCAAGTGATCAATTGATGCTGTTATTCTATCAATTAATTAGAAAGATGCATTTAAGTCATCCAATATGGAATGGATATAGAATTTATTTCTTCTTCTAGTCTGTCATATTTTGCTTTATATATTTTGAAATTTAGTTCTAGACACACACGTGTTCAGAAATATTATATCACCCTGGTGAATTGAAACTTTTATCATTATATAGACTCTCTCTAGCTCTAGTAAAATTTTCAGTTATCCAATACGAATAGAAATATCTCAGCTTTGTTGTTATTTGCCTTATAATATCTTCTTTCTATCCTTTTACTTTTTATGTTTGTATACTCTTCTGTTTTAGGGGGACTCTCCAGTAATCAGCATGTAGTTAGTTTTTAAAAATCATCAGACAATCTTCATTTCTAAACCAAGGGATTTAGTCTTTTCTATCTATTGTAATGACATATATATATTTGGATTATTATCTGCTTTTTTCTCTGTTTCATTTTTCACCATTCTTATATTCTTTTAGGTTAATTTTTTTCTTGTATTTTTCCCATTTACTAGATTGGAAATTATATCCTCTATTTCCACTTTTTTTGTTATTACTTTGAATATTTTAGCTTGCATATGTAAATAATCAAAATCTAAAGTTAACAAATATACTTACTCTTATCTCAAATAACTGAGAACATTAGAATGCTTTAACATCAGTTGTCTGATTTGTAACATACACTATTATTGTCATCTATTTTAGTTTTATCTTTAAAAAATTTCCACAAGATATTAACATTGTTGTATGTGGTTAATATTAATTTAGATTTACTCCTAATTTTTTCTCTTTCTTCTTTTAAATCCTTGTTATATCTCAGTCCTTCCAACTGGGGTTACTTTCCTTTTGCCTAGTATACCTTTCTTTTAGTTTTTGGTAGCAAACAGTTTTTACTTATCTTAGATTACTTAAACATTTATTTTTAATTTTACTTTTACTAAGTGAACTTAGTCTTTTATTTTGCCCTCATTCACGTAGGGTATTTTCACTTAGCAAACTGAAAACATCATCACTGACTTTGCTGTTTTTGAGGAGTCAGCTATAATTCTGAATATTCTTCTTTTGAAGGTAATCTGTCTTTTCTCCCTGACTGCTTTTAAAATCTTCTCTTTTCTTTGGATCTCTTCAGTTTTTTTATTTTTCCTGCTCAAGGTTCTTGAATCTGTGGATTGATATCTTGCATCATTTCTGAAAAATTATCACCCATTGTCTCTTCAAGTATTATCTCTCTTATCCCCTCTGTTCTTTATAGAAAACTCTGATTAGGTGTATGCTAGACCTTCTCATTTTGATCTTCATGTCTCTTAACCTCTCTTTTATATTTTCCATTTCCTTGCCTCTTTATGATGTATTTTTGGATCATATTTTCAGACATTTCTTTCAGATTATTAATTTTCTCTTCATCTTTATCTAATGTTATTTAAACTGCAAGTGAGGTCAGCCCATGGTATGAATTCTCAATGAAGATTATTTTTTCTTCCACACAGAGAAAATGTTTGAGATGGTCTATTTTACTTGCAACCACTGAGAGTTATTGTCTCTGGTTTGCCTTTTCAATGAAATTTATCCTTTTGTGGTTCTTGTTTTATGAGAGGAGAGGGTCTCCTGTTAGACTTCCCACCTTGGCTGGGCCCTGAAATTTGTCTCCTGCACCCTTTCCCTCAAGACCATGGAAACAGAAGTTTGCTGGGTTTGGAAAATTCCCTCAAGATAAAGATCCAGCTTCAGCACTCTGTTTACCTCTCTGGGTCTCTAGTATGTCTTGCTTTATTGCTAGGTCAGTGATATGTTCCAAAAGATTTTTTAAAATATTTTATCCTGATTTTTAAAAAATATTTTATCCTGATTTTTTAAATTGTTTTGTCAAATTTTCTGGTCTCAATCAAGTTTTTTCTTTCCCTTTAAATCACAATCAATTCTCTATGTGTCCTCAATGATTGAATCAATGAGTCCCATCACTTTAGGGGAAGGACAGATGGAGTCATTCCAGCTGGAACCAAGAAGTCATTGTTTACAGCCCCAAATATGCCCTAATATTTAGACTGTAGTGAAGCAACAGTCTAGAAATCTGAAGCTTCTTTTTTAGAGAGAGAAATGAGCTCTTCAAAATACCAGAGGCTGTGGTTTGGGTAGCCTGAGCCAGTGGCTAGATGAATTATATGCCTAAGACTCAGGGTTTGCAGCATAGTGAGAGCCAACATAGAGCCAGGGGTGGAGGGGTGGCACAGAGACAAATAGGCCCAGCATAGGCCAAGAAAAAAAACTGTGAGTTGTGCTAATTGTAGGCTTTTCTTCAGAGGTTTAGGAAGGCTAAAACCTAGAGAGCAGAAAGGATAACTTACTTCTCAACTGGAGGTGAACAGGTATCAGCAGGTTGCCCAGTATCCAAAGAGGAGAAGAGCACATCCTTAGAGATCTTTGAGGATCAAGGACAAGTACCACATATAGACCATGAACCCTTTTTCCCAGTGGTATATGGTTTATTGAACTTTCATCTATGCCCAGAAACCACATTGAGGCAGGGGAAAAGAAAGGTATATCCTTGAAAAGAAATAACAGTTGTGGTAAGAAGTTTGAACATTTAATTTGATTCAATATGTATCCAAAACTACAGAGCTAAAAACTAGACAAAAAAGGCTTTTCCAAATTGTCAGAAATGGGGACACTTCCAATTGGAATATTAAGTTTCCCACCCGCCTGGAGGTGGACAGGGATGCCTCATAAGGAAGTGTACTTTCTTATACAGGGAAAGAGAACAATTTATAATTATTGTAGACTGCACAGATATTGTGCTTATATTTTTTTCAACCTCAGTATACAGGTAAAGTAATTCAGTTAACTAATTAATTGACTTAAATGATGAATGGTAATTATATTAGGAAATCTAACTTAACCATATTCCTTTTAACATTTACCTTTTAAAACAATAACATTTTTGTTAATAGTCTAGAATTTGACAACTAAATGATCTTAGGAATGAAAATGGATTGCCCCACAGTTCTCTAGCCATTCAAACAGAACAGTAGCTTTTGGTGAAATGGTTAAGAAGTCACTGTACTCCAACAAAACCCTGGCTTTGACTTGTAAACTGAACAGAAAGGACTAAGGCACTAAATAAACTAAAGTGAGGAAAATGGACCATGTATTTCAAAACGACTCAGCCTAAGGATCCTCTTATTTCTTGAAATGTTTGAGGAAGAGAAGAAAACACTTACCAAGCAGAGAACAGAGATAGTTCTCATTCAAATTCAATGCACTCTACTTGACTTCAAGTCTGGAGTCATCTTATGTGAAAGAACTGTATTTTCTTCCAGCCCCACTTCCACATAATTGACTTTTTAAGCAAAAAGATGATTTTATCTATGTATAATTAAGCACAATTAACTTTTTCTTGGAAAGACTTTACATATAAATAGACTGTAATTAGGAAATGTGATATTCATATTGTGGGATTCAGAACCCTTTGATCACTATAAGCACATATGTTAATTTTATTCCAGATTTAATCTACCAATCTTATTACTTATCTAACCACTATTTATTATATATTTAGGCAATGCAGACAAAGCAAAAAAGGAGAGAGACATGGTCCCTACCTTCATGGAGCTTACAGTTTAAGAAGTATAGGCTGTGTGTCAAAAAGGAAGGAATCAGGAAAGGACAAAGGCAGACTCTGTGAATAAAGGACAAAGAAGGGAGAGAAAGAAGAACTCACAGAAAAAGTTTGGTGCCCCATTTCAAGGCTGTTTGCTGAGCCAGTTTATTCAATCAGAGAGTTAGTATGAGGAAAGTTAGCTAGGCTGATGGTCTGAATGAGCTTGAAATTAAGTCAAAATATTGAATCTAAAAAAACTGTCTAAGAAACTCTATCCTGAGTGAGACTCAAAATCTCCTGCCAATTCCTTGACTAGAACTTTTCAAAAGAGAATGATGACCAAGGGAAGATTTCAGGAAATATGTACAATGAGAATAATTTTTGTGGTGACTCAGAGTACATTAATACCAAACTATTTACCTCTCTCAGTGGTGGCAACTGATTTCACCTTTTTCTCCTTGTTAAATATTATTCATTCTAAAAGGCAATTGATGTTATATTTTATGAGCAAATAAGATTTCATGTATCTTGGTACATCAGTATTTTTAAAATATGTTAAAAACTCCTAAAACCACAAGATTAATGAATTATTTTGGTTAATTCTGTGACTAACTTCACTGGAATAATTTCTAGAAACTCAGGTTATTTCTCACCCTTATGGGAAAAGTTATAAATTGAGAAGTTGTACTTCTTAACATTTAATGGTAAAATGCAATGGATTTTCATATTCAAGGATGAAATCATTGCAAAAAGTGGATCTAAAGAGACTTAAAATTTTAGAATGAGCCACTGGATAGTGATTTTAGTCTCTCTAAATTACTGAAGTAAAATATATCTATTTGGAGGGGCCCATGTTAAACAAAGCATGTTAAAAGTACATATTTTATTAATCTGTTAAGAGATGATGATAGCTAGCTGTCAGTATGAAGGGAGGAAAAGGAGATGTAGGAAGGCCCGGGAGAAAAAATTGAAGAATCTATTAATTTATTAATAATAAATAGATAAGGGAGGGCCAATTTGACTAAGAAATTTCGATCACTGGTTAAGAGCTGGACTTCCAAATGAAGCACAAGCTGCCTCTGGTTGTGAGAGAGAGATGAAAAAGAAAAAGCAGAATTATCAATGTAAGGGAGCACCACAGCTCATCAAAGGTCTGCTGACCATGCAGCTGTGCCATGGAATAGTGTGAACATGTAGAAAACCAAAATGAAATGAATGGGAACATTAGAATTCCAATGGAGAAAATGGAAGGAAAGGAAACAGCACTCCAGTCAGTTTAATCCATGTTATTGTTGTCCTTCATTATCCTGACATCATATTTCTCTATTTCTATGAAAGACAATGTAAAAGTGCCTTAAACAATAGAACAAGGTTTGAGGTAGCTTGAAAGAACTGCCAGTGATAGCTCATACATTTGGAAAGTTTTGAAACCCATGATAATTTTTCATCTCTTTGGATTGAGTTTCTGTGATGTCATGGAGAAGACTCTTGGCCTTCATTCATCTAACTGGAACACAAAGGAAGCCATCTGAAATCATCAGTGCTGCGGTGGTGTTAAAGCCACTGTCTGCAGTGGTTACCACCTGTTATGAGACAAGTTTAGTAAGTGAAAGGATCTAAAAAAAACTAGGGGCTAAGATAGCACATTTCAGATAAATTCATCAGAGTTATGGCATGTTTAGGATATTGAAAAACAATCTTAGTACTGCATCTTAACTCTATGAACTCAGACTGAGTTCTCACAGACTAAGCTCAAGGGAGAATTGCCTTTCCCTTCCGTGGTTCCGAAAGAAAGAAAAAGGGGAAATATTAGCTATTTTACACCAAGACGTCAATGTGACAGTCATTTTTTAAAAAAATAAATTTATTTATTTATTTTTGGCTGAGTTGGGTCTTTGTTGCTGTGCGTGGGCTTTCTCTAGTTGCAGAGAGCAGGGGCTACTCTTCGTTGTGGTGCGAGGGCTTCTCATTGCTGTGGCTTTGTTGCAGAGCATAGGCTCTAGGTGTGCGGGCTTCAGTAGCTGTGGCTTGCAGGCTCTAGAGCACAGGCTCGGTAGTTGTGGTGCACGGGCCTAGTTACTCCGCGGCATGTGGGATCTTCCCCGACCAGGTCTCGAACCCGTGTCCCTGGCATTGGCAGGCGGATTCTTAACCACTGCACCATCAGGGAAGCCCGTGACAGTCATTTTTTAACGAGAAGACTGTTCTTCTCTTTCTCCTCCACCAATTCAACCCTTGCTACATGATAGTTTGTCTAAAACTAGTACAAATGTTGATTTGCTCTGAATTGCTTAATATTTTTGTTGTGGAAGAATTACAGGTCCATCTTGAACTTACTTCTTGAATAATTATACAACTCCACTCCTCCACCACCTCTCATATTAAGTAAAACCCTTATAGGAAAGTTTCAAATGAAAATATACAACGTTTGTCATAACCTTTGGTATTTCTTCTCAGTAACAATAGTAAGGGAAAGTGACCTCATGTTTCTCCATTCATAATAATAGACACATATCTAAATAAATACTACTCTCTGCAATTTAAATTCTATACAGGTAAAAGGTTCTCAGTGAAGGTCAAGAATACAGTAAAACTTCATTAATTCAAATTTTACTTATTTAGAAGTACAATAAGTTAGACTCATGGTATGCCACTATTATGAACACATTTACTAAGCAAAATATTATACAAAAATTATAAAGGAAAAAACATTAGACTGAAAAACACTCACTCATGAGAGTTTTAGACATTTATTTATATTGCTTTTCTCCTAATTAAATGCAATTAACGTTATTTACTGACTCATCTTGCAAACAAATTAGAGCATTAGATGCCATTTCAGAAGATTTAATCTTCACAACTTTCAGATATTTTTTATATTTATTTAAAACGCATTTCCTTGAACTATATGATTGTTGAGTATAATTGCAAGATTCTAATAGCTTTTCAAGGGAGTATAAATTAGTAAATTATTACTTACTGTACTAGCTTTAAAAAAATGTTCTCCCCTTCCATAAACTAAAGGCAATGTGTCTTGGTCTGTACTGGTCTAACATGCCAGCACATCTCCTCAACCCCTGTGTATCTGTATCTTGGTCATGTCAGACGGACACTGACAGGACACTAGGACCACCTCTGCAGTGATTGCCTGAACTTTTTGCCTGCCCGATATGGCTCCCCCTTTTGGGGGGTATTGGTACCTATATCCCCTTTAGGAAATTTCCTCTATTTTTAGTTCATGTGGACTATGGTATCTTTGCTTAAGGTCCTCAGAAAGAGGAGCCTGAGGCAAATGGCTTATGTGCTACTACTTAGTTAGGGAGTACAGTCCTAGGGAGCAAGAGTAAGGGACAAGCAGAGAAGGAAGAAAAGCCAATATAAGAATGTGCTATCAAGCTGTCCTCCCAGGAGCCTTTTAAGCAGTGTTCTTAGGAGAGTTTCTCCTGGAGAAGAAAGAGGGAAGAATTTATCCATCAGCTTCTATCTCTCTTTGGTCAAAGGTTTGCCCAAGGTTACACAACTGGAGTGGTGGGTTAAAGATTCAAATGCAGGAAGTCTGGCTCTAGAGCCCTTGGCCATTCATCACATGTTCTCATAAATGTTAGTCATTGATAAGAACTAAGGAGAAAGTAGAAGCAAGGATAGTGGGCAGGGCAGGGTTTGGAAATTTTCAGTTGACAAGGGATGTGGCTTCACTGAGGTGATATTTGAGTAAAGACCTGAAGATCAATCAGATCTCTAGGGAAAGAGCATTCCAGGAAATGCATAGAACTGAGATGCTGTGTTTGATGGATAATGAAGTAAATGTGGCAGCAGCAGTGTGAGTGAGGGGAAAGCAGCAGGACGTAAGGCCAGAGAGAAGAGAGGGGGTACAGATCATGCAGGCCTTGGGCCATTGTAAGACCTTTGGCTCTTAATCCAAGATGGGAAGCCATTGACAGGTTAGGAGCAGAGAAGTGATACACTCTGACTAAGTATTAATAGAATCATTAGGATAATAAAGCAAAAAGGGGCCAAGGTAGAAGGAGGAATAAGCAGTTATAAGGCTTTTGCAATCTCTAGGTGAGAGAAACTAGTGTCTTTGTCTGGGGTGGTGGGAGTGGAGGTGATGAAGAGTAGTTGGGCCCTTGATATATTTTGAAAGTGGAAGCAGGTTCTGCTGATGGATTAAGTTAGAAATAAGTAACAAAATAAATAATTAGAAAAGTCCCTATATTGAGAAATTTGAAAAGATATTTTGACTAACTCATGGGATAATGAAGAAATCCTAATGAAAATTTTAAAAGGAAATATTTAGAACCAAAGAAAAATATGTGAGATGCAGCTAAAGCATACTTGAAGGAAATTTACAACTTTAAATGCTTATATTAAAAGAGAAGAGAGACTAAAATTTAATAATTAAGTATCCAACTCGAGAAGTTAGGAAAATAACAGCAGAATGCACTCAAAGAATTAGAAGGAATTATCAATAGTAAGTTAGAGAACTCGATATAACATGTGATAAGTATAAAACAGAACCAACAGTCAAAAAATTGGTTCTTTTAAAATATTAATAAAATGTATATACTTGGCCAAACTGATTAATTTTAAAAAACAAAGGTAAATAATATTGGGAACAAAAAAAAGATATAGGTATAGATGCTGAGAAATTAAGAAAATAATTAAAGGATATTATAAGTAAACTTATGTTAATAAATATTATAACTTAAATAAAATGGCCAAATTCCTGGACAAAAGTAATTTAACAGAATAGAATCAAGAAGAAATGGAAAAAAAAAAAGAAGAAGAAATGGAAAGCCTAAATAGTCCAATAATCATAGAAAAAAATAGGATCAGTAGTTAAAAATCTCCCTACAAAGAGAACACCATTACCAAATAGTTTTATTGGCAAATTCTACCAAATATATAAGAAACAAAATTTCAGAATATTACAAAAGAAGTAACACTTCCCACCTCATTTCATGAGGCTAGGATAAACTTGATACCAAACCTTGATGAGGATAGTTTAAGAAAATTGCATGTTAATATCATTTATGAACAAACAAGCAAAAATCCTAAAGAAAATATTAGCAAATTAAATACAGCAATCTGTAAAAAAGGTAATACACTGTGACCAATTTGGATTGATCCAGGAATGCAAGATTAGCTTAAAATTTTTAAAAATTAATGTAACTAATATATAACCAATGAAAGGATAAATAATAATATGAGCACATCTCAATAAATGTAGGAAAAAGAACTTTACATAACTCAACATACATTTAAGAAAAAAAATCTTAACAAAATGGGATTGATAGGAAATTACTTAACCTGCTACAGAATATTACAGTCCTTAACAAACTTTAAGAAAACTAATTGAGCTGTTTCTTAAATGTGTATGACATGGTAAAGGGTGAACAAGAGCCAATTTCCAAAGAAGAATAATAAGGTAAGGGTACTTGCCCTGCCAAATATCAAGATTTACCAGATATAATTAACACAGTATGGTACTGGACAGGGAGAGAGAAATGGACAAATTGAAGAAAATAGAACACACAGAAACAGACTCACACTTAAATGGAGGCGTCATATTTTATAAGATGGTTATTGCAGATTAATGGGAGAGTAATTGCTGCCAGGATGAAAGAAAGAGAGAGGGAGAGGGAGAGGGAGGGAGGGAGGGAGAGAGAGAGAGAGAGAGATGAAAGAAAGAAAGAAAAAAAGAAAGAAAGAAAGAAAAAAAGAAAAAGAAAGAAAGAAAAGGAAGTAAGGAAGGAGGGAAGGAAGAAAGAGAAAGAAAAAGGAAGGAAGAGAGGGAGGGAGAGAGGGAGGGAGGGAGGGAGGGAGGAAGGAAAGAAAGACCTTGGACCTTGCCTAACATCATCTCTGATCATCCCTTCCTTCATTTAATCTCCTTCCACAAATGTCTGTTTCTGTGAATGTCAATACCATTTACCCAGTTGCCCAAGCTACAGACCTGGGAGCCATCCTTGCCTCTTTTTACTCCCTGAACATCATGTTCTATTATTTCTCAAGTCTGACACATACACTGTCCCATCCTTTTACCCCTCCTTTACCGCACTAGCTCCTACTAAGTCTTCCAATCTCTTACATGGCATTTCTGAGTTAGGTTCTACTCAGTTGTCCCATCACACCTTGTACCTTGTTGTTATTATACTCATGTTATTGCAATTGCCAGGTTATTTCTAGGTAAGTTTCTGAGCATCCCTTAGAAATTCCTCGACGATGAGTATCCAGTCTTGTTCATAGTTTTATTTCCAGTGTCTAGCACTGTGCCTAGGAATATAGGAATATAGGAAACAATTATTAATTTTTTGGAGAATGCATGAATTAATAAATAAATAAATGTGTGAATGATGGCTACAAAGTAACCAAATTCTACAACTGAAATATCTGAAATTTGTTTAAGCTTTATCATTCACTCATCTCACTCTGTTTTTTGAAGTGTTCCCCAAATAGATTTAGTTTAAGACAATATTATTTTGGGTTGTAAAACCACTTTTCATACATTCTTCCTTTCTTCACATTGATTAGAGATGTTTTATACAGGAGCAAAAAACATTCCAAATTAATTCAGTTCTGTATTTCCAGAATGATGTTTCTCTGAAAGAGAATAAATCTTCCATGTCGTAACACAGCACAGGTTGTACATACATTTTAAAAATTGCTATCTTTCCTCTTTATTAAAATAAAACATTAATTAGAATTGTCTGGAACATCTTTAGGTGCCCAATACATGTTTGATGAATGAATAAAATATTAAAAGTATAAGCAAGTGTGCTTATTTTTTTATATATAGGAATGACTCTTCCTATTCACTTATTATCAATTTTCTTGTCATTTCTTTCTGAAGGAGTTTGATTGGCCAATAGAAGGGCTGCTTCTTCCAAACAGTCCTCCCATGAAGAAACCCATCTCTAAGACACTGGAGCAATATGTCCCTGTGAGACTCAGAGTTTTGCAGAATGGAGACAAGAACAAAACCAGAGCCCTTATTATAATCAGTCCAGACATCTCACCTAGGTGGAAAATGCAGTAAGAACAACTTGTTCACATTTTGCATCAAGCATACTTTCTAATTTCTACAGACTTTTGTCTTCTTGATTGCAGATGTTTTTCTGGGGAAATTTTGTGTTTATTCTTTAAAAAGGGCTCCCATATTGATATTTGGAGGTAAAAATAGATAATAAAATTCATTTAGTTTCTATGTTAGGAACTCAATTTGAACACTGGTGATTTAGGCTGGCCATGAGAGAACATGAGTTAGAAATAAGTAGTTCTGATAAAAAAAGTTTTATGATCAATATCTATTTTAAATTAGCATTATTGTTTGGGTTTATTAATGTATTTTGAAATAAATGAGCTCATAAATTGCTGCTTAAATCTAATTTTGTAATTTCTTATTTAAGTTAGTATTTACTTTGTTATTATTTACATTATTTAAGTTATTACACACAATTATTTACATTTAGATTTTTGGAATATTTAATGAACAAATATAGTTCTCAAAATATAACTTTACATAATCTATATCCTTGCCTTGGAATAACATTTTAAAAGTTTACCATCCTAGAAAAGCATCGATCTGCCCTTTAGCTTACGTTATGAGGTTGGAATAAAATCTTCCCAAAGACCCAGTATTTCTGCAACATTGGAGAAAGTCACCTGCTGTATTTTCATTACATTTTATGACAAAAGGAATCATAGATTAGGGCAAAACTCTGATGTAAAGGATGAATTAAACACACTGTTTCTCATATTATTAGCTGTGATATTACCTCTTGACCTTTCTTTTGAGATGTTTAGAATATTTGAGGCTGCTGATAATAGTTTAATATTACTTTCTTCACATTGATTAAATATACTTCATACATCACTGAACAATGAGTAACATTCAGATCGGCTGTCCACTGAACTGCCTATAAAGATGATAAAGTAAAAAATTAATCTTCAAAGTAAAGTCAACCCTGAAATTGAAATCTTTGACGCATACATTTCATAATTAGCTCATTCTACTAGACGTAAAATGTGAGGGTAATGCCCTTAAAGTAGTATATGACTTTTTTTTAACGTGCAAAATTAACAAGTAATTTCTGTCCCTTCCTATCTTTATGTGTCTCAAAATTATATAGAGGTTTAATCTGATCAATTTATGTTTTAAAATGCATGATTCAATCAGGTAATCCAAACGTAATTTGAGAGATTTGTTAATTTGTACAGCTATTCTAGTAGAGAGTATGTGAAACTCTCTGCTAAGTTCATGGAACAGTGTGTCCTGGTTAATCAAATATTCACTTCGTTCTCTACATGAATTAATTATTCCCAGATAATTAAAATACACTGGCATACATTTGACATCAAAACTCTACTAAATATAGTTTAATTTTTCTTGGCTGATTCAGAAATTTTTCTACAGGATCATCAGTAGCATTCCCCACACCTTCCCCCCAGTCTTTCTGTAAGTACTGGTAACAGAAGATTTAAATAGGGAGTGTTTTGACTAACATTACATTTGAACACTATATCTTTCATTTAATAAAATATAAAGATTCTAAAAATACACAATTCTTTCTTACTTGAAAATTTTTAATGATGTGTATTCCGATTCTTTTTCTATGATCGTCATTAATTTTTTATTAAAAACATTTTTAGGTTTGGATTGATAACTGAAACAGTATCTGAGTAATATATGAATAAACATATAAATATGAACAGTATATGAATAAAACATCAAAGGCAAAATGAATGTAATCTCTGCATTTTCTTCAAAGTTGATAAATTCACATCTCAGAGTGTTCAACATTATTGGAAAAGGATTCAGATATTGAAAATTTATTTTCTTGTATAAATTGTTCATAGTATAAATGTTTGTGAAGTTTAATATTTAATTGTGATAGTATTTGAAATCCTATTTTTTTAAGAAAGGCATTTTTTTTAGAGTAAATAATGATAAAACCTCATGATTTATTCACATACTTAAACAAACTGAATGATAATTGACAATGTATACTGCCATATCAATCAAATCTTGGATCATTTTTTTTAGAAATGTTGACACTGAAAGGAAAGGGAATGTGAAAAATTATGTCATTAAATATTCTGAAACAGAAACAAACCAGACTGGATTTCACCAACTTTTGGAGAGGTAAATACTACCCTAAATGCAAAGGTATATTCCATTCAAGTGCCTGAATGATTATAACACAAAATACATATGTACCTATATAAGAAAACAATTCTTAATATAGTGAGTCTGGAGTTTTTAATCTGTGAAATATGTAAGCTATGAGTACATGATACCAATGCTAATTAATATGTTTTTCCCCAAAATTTCTAGGTCTGGTGATTTCCCCTAGCTTCTGAACTACAAACTCTGTAAATTATCCCCATTAAAAATATATATATTTCACAATTTTACAGCACTTTGGTTTGAATTTGTTTGAACTAAGGGCAGGATATTTACCTACTTTTTTTTTTGATATTTACCTACTTTAAATCAATTTTTAAATGTCACTAATCTATACCATATTTGTGAATTACATTATAATTTTTCTTTTCATCAATATTTTCCTACCCAAACAAGATTTATTCCCATAGAATTTGATAGCTGTTCAAAAGTAAAGCACCTGGTATAAACTTTTTCACAAAATATGTCTTGCTGAATATGAGAGTGTAGTTTTATAGAATTTAAGGAAAATTATGCTATCCTTTAGTAATTTAATAATTCACTTTAGATGGTTTCGAGGATCTTTTGTTGTTGATTCTTCCATCTGCAAAGCTGAAGGGAGACCTAACAGCATAACAAGACCCATTTAAAAATAATAGATATAGACCGTTTTTGTTGATATTTAAATTTGCAGGAAACATGGAGTATTGGAAAAACCAGTCCTGAGAGAACAAAGTCAGAGATAAGACTCTGCTTTTCTGGATACTCTGTAAATCCAAGCCACGTGGTTATCAGTCCTAACTCTTGGTGTGAGGGTCAAAAGACTTCATTTCTAGGACCCTTGCCCCCATGTATTGGGTTGGCCGAAAAGTTTGTTTGGATTTTTCTGTAACATCTTACAGGAAGACCCGAATGAACTTTTTTGGCCAACCCAGTAACAGAGAAATCCCGAACTGCTTACTCAGTATCTCAGCCTCAGTTTCTTCCCTGTTATTCTATGATGATGCCCTCTCAGGAGGCCATATGATGTAGTAAAAGACCCAGAGAGTTTTAGGTTTGAATTTCAGCTTTTGTACTCACTAGCTTTGTGACCTTGGGCAAGGAACTTAATCTCCAGGCTCAGTTTCCTTATCTGTAAAATGGGCTTCTCAGAAAGGGTGTGAGAATTAAACAAGAGAGTAGACATGAAGTGCTTGCAGTGTGTGGTACATTTTAATAATGTGTTGCTGACTTTTATGTGTCAGGTGCTTTACAGGTATTCACACATTTAATCTCTAAGATATCCCTATGAGATAAGTACTGTTACATCTCCCTTTTACTGATGGGGAAAATGAGGCTCAGAGAAGTTAAGTAACTTCTCCAAGGTTACACAGCCAATACATGAGAGGGCTAGAGTTTGAACCCAGGCAATTTGACTGCCGAGTACACATTCCTTATTAGGCACTTAAGAGCCAGTTCTTTTCTTCTCTCTCCACTGATGTTGGCTGGCACATGAGCTAGTTAGAGGAATTCAATACAGAGGAAACAGCTTATCCCGTTCTCTCCAACCCACCTACATGGGCCAGTTGAATTCAGCACTATTAAAATAGGGTTTCCACAGAACTTCTTGGAAAGTTCCTGATACGAGTCTACTATTTGTACCTTGAAAATACTGTGCAATATTAAGGGTCTGGGCTAGTAACAGGTAACAACTTAGTAAACTATTTCCTATATATAAAATTTGAAGTTTTAAGAGTTATTGAAGACAGGGTAATTCTGTAGATGAAGTTAAGGAATATGTGCCTGGTGGTAGCTACCTCAAACTAAAGATGTGTTCTTCAGTGGCTGCTTATGTTTTGCCAGTGTAGCCAGTGCAAAGATAACTCTTCTAAAGCACAGTAGTGAATTTAGATCTGAATTTTAGCGTCTACTGTTGGATTTGCATTTCCGAAAAGAAAAGAAATATAAAAAAATAAAATAAATAAAAAATAAAAATAAAATAAAATAGGGTTTCCGAAAAAAGAAGAAAGAAAACTCCACCAGCTTCCCCTTCACTTTACTCTCCCACTTGTCCTAAAACTGGTTACTCCCATAGTTCAAAATTCTCTGAGGAAAATGTGAGTGGGATCAGGTTATCATGATTGTAACTCTCCTTAGGTCATGCTTGGATTTGGGATGAGTAGCAGGAATTGGGTAGGGTCTTTGGGCAGCATCCAGAGAGAATTAAGCAAATCTTCTGGTTGGGGCTCAATTCTCTTACAGTTCTCCCTCCCACCCGCCCCGCAATACCTCCACCCTACAATTCTTATGGATGAGAAACCCAGCCCAGTTCTCACCAGCCCATCAGCCTCCAGAGTTGTGACAGGAGAAGGAGAGACTTAATTCCCACTGGCTTATTTCCTTCTAAGACCTCTCAGAAAAATGGAGGGCCTAATTATCTGCTCAATTGCTTTTGGCCATCTAAGGTAATAAAATTAAGAAATATTTTTCATACAGCTGAGTCTTCTTGATGAGCATAAAGTCACTTCTAACTCATTTACTATAGACAGTACATTCTAATATAAAACAGCATTCTTTAGGACACGACCCATCACTCTGTTTAGCTCTACTTCCTCTTCCCCAGAATTCCACCTCTTTACCTCTACCCTAAACTGACTATATAGATTCCAGCCTCTTCACCTCCAGCCCATCTTGCACTTTTCTGACAGTTAACTTTCTAAAAAGCAGATCTGACAACACCATACCTCTACTATAATTCCTTCAATGACTTCCTGATACTTAACGGGATAAAGGCCAGGTTCATTAGTCTGGCATCCTAAGTGCTTTCAGTTGGTTTCCATCTTCTTTACCAGCTTCATCTGGCTCTACCTCTTGTCCACAAACTCAGCTCCAGCCATATAAAATTTCTCTTAAGTCCTGACCCTACTTGGTGAACTCCTGTTTATTCTTCAAGGCCCACCCCAAATGTTACTTCCTTACCTGAGTCTTCCCTGGAAGAATTCATTGTTTTTCCTCTGTGTCCTCACCTCCCTAGCCAGGTGCCTATGACAGCACCCACTAGTTCATATCACACTTCAGTTGCTGACTGGTCTCTCCCCGCTACTAGAGAAGGAGCCCTTCAGGAAACAAGGAAACTGTATCATTCATCTCAATATCCATCCACAGAGCTGGCCCAGAGCTTGTTTGGGGGAAAAAAAAAATCACTGTTTAATGTTTAACTTGGCAAGAATTTCCTATTTGAAAGGGAGTTAAAGAGCTATATATAGGGATCACTTCTGGTGGAGAGAGATGAGAAACTGCTGGGTGATGGATGTAACTTTGGAGAGAGTAGAACTTCAACAGCAAAAGCTGAGGAAGGTGTTTCATGTAGAAGGGAGAACAAGAGAAAAGGCACACAAATAGGAAAGTGTAGGGGCATACTGAGGAGTGAAGAATAAATAATCATGTGGGTTTTTTTGTTTTTTTGATTTGTTGATCATGCTTGGTACTGTGCTAAGCATATTTCATAATCAACCCTTAATCTTCACAGCAACGTTGAAAGGTTAGAAATTTAGGCTTAGAGAGCTTAAAGAATTTGCCCAGTCTTACAACTTGGAGAGGGAGAATGAGACTCAAAAGGGGGCTGCTGGTTTCCAGAGCCGAGCTCCTGACTATCCTACAGTCCTACTGAGCTAGTTGTTGTTAATGATCCAGGCCCGTGATTTCTTTTATTTCCTCTCTTCTCTGCTGGAAACTTTGCATGTACAAGGTCAATTTTTGTGTCTCTTATTACAGGCGCACTGAAATTTTACATTTACCTTCTGCAGCTCGGAGATTGTTCAGTGAAAAGGGGAAGGAAATCTTTGCCCTAAAAGACCTTCAAAGAGAAGAACTGGTAAAGACATGAGCATGAAACTGGAAATATTAATATATTGATAGTATTAAAAGGAAAGTGTTTTTAAATATAAGACTTCAAACACCATTTTTTTCCTGTTATTTTTTCTCAGAATTATCCTAATTCAGCAACCATCAGAAAGTAATAAGAATAGCTAATTGTTGAGCGCTTACTATGTGTCAGGCATGATTTTCAGGGCTGTATGTAATAGAACTCATTTAATGCTCATCACAACCCCTTTTATAAATGAGGGCAGAAACTGGAGAGGACCACATTATTAACCACTTGTGGTTTCTGCCCTACTCTTTTTTTTTTTTTTTTTTGCGGTACTTGGACCTCTCACTGTCGCGGCCTCTCCCTCTGGCGAGCACAGGCTCCAGACATGCAGGCTCAGCGGCCATGGTTCACGGGCCCAGCCGCTCCGCAGTATGTGGGATCCTCCCAGACCGGGGCACGAACCCGTGTCCCCTGCATTGGCAGGCGGACTCCCAACCACTGCACCACCAGGGAAGCCCCTGCCCTACTCTTTTAAGGGGGTAGATTCTGTATTCTTTTCGAGGCCTTCAAAATGTAGTTATTTAATGATTTCTTACTAAATGATTATTTTACCTTTTCAGAAAAAAATAATCATATCTATTTTTTCACACACTCTATTTGGGAGGTTGGAGAAGGCTGAGAAGTGGAAGGACTTTAGCTGCCCAGCCTTTCCCCCGACTTATGGAATTTACGGTATCAGCTTGAGAAGAAAACCTGCCTTGATTGATGCCTGAAATTCTCTGAACAGAGAACCAAGCTTGTACCAAATTATCAGAACTTGACTCAGACTCTGAACGTAAAGACCAGTTGAAAGAGTCTTAAACCCAAGTACCAGTGACTAATAGCAGAGGCATCATGGCAGAGTGGAGACCCTCTGTTCTTGGAGTCTGGTAGACGGTGTTGTTGTTTTTTTAAAATTTATTTATTTTTATTTTTGGCTGCATTGGGTCTTTGTTGCTGCACTTGGGGTTTCTCTAGTTGTGGTGAGTGGGGGCTACTCTTCATCACGGTGGGCGGGCTTCTTATTGCAGTGGCTTCTCTTGTTGCGAAGCATGGGCTCCAGGCGCGCGGGCTTCAGTAGTTGTGGCTCACAGGCTCAGTAGTTGTGGCTTGTGGGCTCTAGAGCACAGGATCAGTAGTTGTGGCCCACGGGCTTAGTTGCTCCGTGGCATGTGGAATCTTCCCGGACCAGGGCTTGAACCTGTGTCCCCTGCATTGGCAGGTGGATTCTTAACCACTGCGCCACCAGGGAAGCCCTAGACGGTGTTTTAAATTCTAATTCTATCACTGCCAAGCTTTCTGTTTGTTTGATTTTAATATTTTTGTTTTTCCTGCTGTGCTTATTCACTGTGTTATTTTAGAAAGAATTTAAGGTAGATGCATTAAAACATACGACACAAAAAGGTAAATTTAACTTAAAGATAAGTCGATGAGGTCACCAGGGCTAAGGGAGTATGTGTGAAAGGAGGATGAGATGGACCCAGGAGTGATTGTTATAAGGACCTACATATTTGCTAGAAATGAATCTGTCAACTATTCTGAGCCACCAACATGAGGGTTGAAACATGAACAGTTACATGATTAAGTATATCCATGAGAGAAAAAGAACCATCTTGATCAGAAAGAAGATATTTTTGAGAAAGTTTTCCCTAGGTCCACATACAAAGTATGTATGTAATGATCAGTGAGTGGCCTTAAAAAAAGGCAACATTGAGTTTCTTTTTCTTTTTACCGAGTCTTTCTCAATATATTACTCTACTTTTTCCTCACTTCAAAGAAATATGTATTTATTTAAGGACATTTAGGAAGTACATATAAGCAAAATCAAGATGAAAAAGTATCATCCATAATTTCAGCATCTAGAAATATCCACATTAACATTTTTGTGCATATACTGCAAGTTCATTTATACCAGTGGTTGTCAGAGTTTTCTGTAAAGTGTCAGATAGTTAATATTTACAGACCATATGGTATCTATTGAAACATCAGCTCTGCCACTGTAGCACGAAAACATTCACAGATAACATGCAAATGAGTGGGCATAGCTGTATTCCAATAAAACTTTATTTACAAGAACTGACAATTGGCGAGATTTGATCCTCAGCCATAGTTTACAAACCCCCAATTTTTTTCAGTGTTTAACTTTTTATTTTTTTAACATCTTTATTGGAGTATAATTGCTTTACAATGTTGTGTTAGTTTCTGCTGTATAAAAAAATGAATCAGCTATATGTATACATATATCCCCATATCCCCTCCCTCTTGTGTCTCCCTCCCACCCTCCCTATCCCACCCCTCTAGCTGGTCACAAAGCACCGAGCTGATCTCCCTGTGTGATGCAGCTGCTTCCCACTAGCTATTTCATATTTAACCCCCTGATTTATACCCACTTACCTTCCCCCATCCCTCCCTTCCTACTTTCCTTCCTTCTTTCCTTTCTTTAAAAAATCATTTTTTCTACAACTTTTTATTTTGAAATAATTAAAAATTCATAGGAAGTTGCAAAGATAGTATGCAGAAGTCTTTTTTCAGTACAAAACCCTGTAGATCCATCAAACTTGTTGCTTTTATCAATAGTTTGTGCCTTTTATCACTGAGTATTATTCCTTTTTATCACTGAGTATAGTGCCATAGTTTGTTTAACCATTCACCTATTGTAGGGTGTTTTGATTGTTTCCAGTTTGGGCTATAAAAATGCTGCTGTGAGCAATTGTATATGGGATTAGAGACTCATTTCTTTGGTAGGTGTGTGTTTCATGTGGAGAACATTGGATCAATTCTGATCTGTCCATTGCTCAGCAGAAGAAGCAAATCTTCCTGAGGAACTTAGCATCAGATATTTCTAAAATTCAAACTTTCTGCAGTACACGTAAGATAGAGGGTAAGCATTGGAATTATTTACTTTATATATGTACAGCCAAAAAAAAAAAAAAAAAAACAACTTGATGATATTGCTTTTTTAAAAAAAATCCAACTTTGTTTAAACAGGTCATATTTCACCCCTGCATCTTGCTGTTTACCTTTAGACTAATTTTTATATTTAACAGAGTTGCATATTTTAATTCACACTGTACTTTAGATGTGCAGAGAAAACATACTTTCTTTATTTTGTCTTTAACAAATTGGGCCTTCTTTGTGAGCCCCAGGTACCCCCATCAAGGAAAACTTTAAATGTACAGTCAGGTTTAAGTTTGTCCCATACATTAATTTAAATAGTCCCTTTCGGGAAGGCTTTCAGATTTCTCAGTTTCCAGACTCTCACTTTAGTTCTTCTCTAGGATGGAAGGAAAGAACTTGGGGTGCAGATCCTCTTGCTTTCTGGGCCCTGCTGGCTGAAGTCCATGGCTGGGTGACAGTGTTCCATTCTTTTGTCCCAGATAATGCTTTGGGTGGTTGGTACTTCCTGCCTGCCTCAGCCTCCCCTCTGCTCCCTCTGGCCCTCTGCAGCCTGGTTGTGGTTGGGTAGCCATCTCTACAAATCCTTGCTACAGAACCTCTTGACCCCTGCTTGGCAGCCACTTCTGGAAAGCTCCCCTGCATGGCTCTTAGTAAATCCTGGGTCATGGCTGCACTTCCCAGAAACCAGATCCAGGTTCATGTGGCTATGCCACAGATTGGAGTGGTGAGGACAGCTCAAGAGGTAACTCATCACCGTGTCCTGAACCATAGGCAGTGTCCTCAGTGTTGCCTTGTCTAGCTAAGGTTCCTGCAGCAAAGCCTGTAGGCAGAATCACGACACCCAGTGCTGGTTTTCTGCCTTCCTTTGTGTTCTGCCACAGATCCCCTCAGGCCCAGAAATGGTAGGTTTCCTCCAGGTCAACACTGAGATAAGCTAAATGGGAGCTAAAGGCTTTTGGAAAAGACCCTAAATCATGACAGTGTCATCTGACTTACATGGCCATTGTCTTGTGCCTGAATGTCAAAACTGTATTTGTACTTTTGCTTTCCTTTTGTAACAATTTTCATTCCTCATGGTCTTCCACCTTCCCTTAAGGCTACCCCAGGACCAGGAAAAAGGTCCTATATATAGAAGAGAAAAATCATTAATATAATTTAAAACATTATCTTATTGCATATCTTGAACACTGTACATTAAGCTTTGCATGTGTCTTTTAAGGCATTGGGAACTTTCATTGAGGAGTTTGGATCCCAGAGAATGACCTAGAGGCGTACGTCTAAATAATGGAACCCATTTGAATAGTTAGAATTTATAACTAACTTATTTTTGGAAAGACCTATTTTTTTAGCACTTTTGACTAAAAATGTCTTGAGAGGAAAGAATTTACAAAAATTAAATTAAGTGAAATCCAATTTGTTAGTTTAAAGAGCAACTATCAATTATACTTAGAATGTGTTCTCTTAGACCAAATAGCTGGAAATTTTCTGCATTTTTATTTTAATACGTGTTTTCAAAATCCTAGTGCTCTGAGGTCATAACTAATATGTCCTTGCAATTTGTGCATTTCTCCTCAGCTCTTGTTTTAGAAGTCCAAAGTGACATTGTGTTGGGAGCCAGGCTTGCTGTGCGGAAACCAATTTTTGGAGAAGAGAAGCAAATTATAGAACCAGAGGAAAACCAAGTGCAAAAAAATGCTTTAACATTGGGAAATGCTTCCAGTGAAATTCTGTAAGTAATCAGTGTGGCCAGAAAAGTTACCCGGTTCCTATTTGAACTCAGCTCATTAGCTCAGTAACACCACAGAGCCCATGCAGGGAACCCACGCCAAGTTTATGAAACTAATGGAAGTTGAAGAGCTAGTGTTTAATTAGTTTCCTGGCAAAAGGATAGAGCTGGAGCTTCAGTGTTCAACCACCACAACGATCTACTTTCAGTAATTTTGTTATGATGTTGCTATTTTTAAAAGACTGGAATCTTAGAACTGGAGACATTTATTTGAGGAATTCATCATGTTTTTGTTTCCATAAACATGGACTTCAGGAACAATTATGCTTCTTCCTTAATGTAGGTTCAAGTTGAATGCATGTTAATATAAGTTATCATCCTGGATTGCTGAAATAGCTTTCTGATTGGTTTCTATCTCCATAATCTCCTCCTTCCAATTCAGCTTGAAGTTTCGTCTATGGACAATCTTTCTAAAACACAATCCTCTTTATACAGTTCTTCAATGGCTACCTATTGCAGACAGAAGACAATGTTTAGTCTGGAATCCCAAGCCCTCCTGACCCTGGTCCAGGCCTGTCATTAACCCTCATTTGTACCCCCATGCCCACCTCCACTCCACACTTTTTCTTTGTGCCACATGAATTCCAAGCTCCAGCTCGGCAGCTACAAGCTGTCTCTGGACTGCGGCCTACTCCACTGATGCACTGCTGCAGGCCTCTCACCACATATTCATTTCTCTCCAGCTGACATGCCCCAACCTCGGTCTGTGGAAGGATTCTTTATCATTGAAATCAACCATGACAATGACTATACCAGCAATGTACTTAGCAGTTCCCTCCCCTCTACTCCACCAACCACCACCAATTTGGGAATTCCATGAGGGCAAAAACTCTATCACACGTGTTCTGTGAAGACCAGGATAGCTGACTTTTGTCATCCTTTACAGAATAAATGAAGGAATCATTGAATTAGTTTCCAAATTATAAAACCAAAAATAGCAAGTCAATTACCATTGCAATAGCTGAAAATTAATTTGTATACAAATTAATTTTCATTAATCATTGGTATACAAGCTGTTTTAAACAACTGTTTCTATCCTCAATTACAAGAATATTAACTTTAATGTTAGGAATCAGACTTCCTCATTTTCATGGGTAGTTCATCTGGTCCTACATCCTGACACTAACAAAGGCACCAGAAAGCCTTTTTCAGAGAGAGTGATTTGACCTATATTGTATCTTCCTCAATTGTTAAGAAAATTGGCCACAAACTTTTCTAACATTCCCTTTTGTTCTTCTTCTAAAGAATGTATCTAGCGTCTGAGTTATTATACTGCACTTGGAAAAAAATAAATAAACAGAAAGTTAAAAAAAAGAAAGAGCATCTTTGAGAGCAAAGATTCTTGTTATTCTGATTCATAGATTTCATCAAGGCCTGAAATCCTTGAGCTAAAAGCCTTTGAGTCCACTCAAAACATAATGCAGGAACATGGTGACTATACTTAATAATACTGCACTGCATATTTGAAAGTTGCTAAGAGAGCAGATCTTAAAAGTCTTCATTACAAGAAAAAAATTTTTGGAACTATCTGAGGGGATAGATGTTAACCAGACATATTGTGGGGATCATTTTGCAATATATACAAATATCAAATCATTATGCTGTACACCCAAAACTAATATAGTGTTATATGTCAATTATACCTCAATTTAAAAAAAAAAAAACATAATGCAGGAATCTCCTGCACATTCTAGGCAAGCTCCTTTGATCCAGCCTCTTCTTGAATACTCCTAGGAACAGAGAGATCACTATTTCACAAGACAGCCCATTTTAATGTTTAAATAATAATTCAGAATACCTCTATCCTTCTATGACTCCATTGGTAAAGTAGACCCTACCCCACCTCACCCAGTTTCCATCACAGTTTCCTGTTTTATTCCACTTGTGATATTCATTGTTTGTTTATTCATTTACTTCTCTACTATCTCTCTTCTTCCCACTAGAATGTAAGCTCCATGAATCCTGAGAACTTAACTGTTTTGTTCACCACTATATCCCCAATACTTAGAACTCTGTGCCTACAATATAGTAGATGTTTAAGAAATATTAGTTAAAGGAATGAATGATTAAATAATGACTAGTTTTATGAATGAATGAATGGACATGAATCAATAAAACAAGATGTATTTTTTAATGGCTGTTCTAAAATTAACTTGACTGTCCTTCATTTGCTTGGGAGCCGAGGAATATATAGATATCCCAAGTTAGAAAATCCCATCTGGATTTGGAGGAAGAATCTTGTTATGTCTAAGAATGACTTTTTTTTCCGTCTGTTTCCCTCAAAGAAATGGAGTTGGTGGGAAAGCTGTGTTTTTTATTTTGAACACAAGATGGCACTGTTGTTTCTTTAACTGTTAATGAAATTTTTGTCTTCAGAAGCTGCTTGTGCTGCAACTCTGAATAAGGCTGTTGTTACCCACCAATTTCATATCCACATGTAATACTTTTGTTACATTTGAAAAGTGTATGGTCTGCTCTGCTAACGCAGGAATTGTCCCTGGAGATTTGGGTAATTCGATATTGCTTGCAGTTACATCAAATTACCGCAAGCACCTTGGTGACCACAGCCTCCTCCAGAGAACTTTATTTACACATATGCACATTTAGAGTGCTGAAGTATATTTATCCTGCCTTCAGCAGAGCAGTCCTCATATTGTGTCATGATCCCACGGAAGCAAGTGTACCCTAAAAAGTGCCTGGGGATTTGATATATTCAGATCTGCATGGTGGTTATGTTTCCGTTCACGATTTCACCTTTGTTTTTTTTGTTTGTTTGTTTGTTTTGTGGTACGCGGGGCTCTCACTGTTGTGGCCTCTCCCGTTGCGGAGCACAGGCTCCGGACGCGCAGGCTCAGTGGCCATGGCTCACGGCCCCAGCCACTCCGAGGCATGTGGGATCTTCCCGGACCCGGGGCACGAATCCATGTCCCCTGCATCGGCAGGTGGACTCTCAACCACTGCGCCACCAGGGAAGCCCAACGATTTCATCTTAATAAGAGGCCACAAGGCTGACTCAGTTATTCAAACTATGACTATTTAAGTGTTTTTGTATATTATTCTCTATCAAAACCTGGTACATTTGTGCTGGTGCTATTTGAGTCTCTCTAGATTTTTCTATTGAAAGGAAAAGTTATTAAGATTCCTTAACATTGTCTAATGAGTAAATTTTATGAAACCTAGTAATCTAGGCTGTCTGTTCCAGGCAGAATTATGACACATTTATGGAGTAGGCAAGAGTCTCATTCCACGTTTGTTATGAATTTCCAAAACTACTGAGTAGGCTTCATCTTATTTTTGAAATATAATACATGACCCCATTTTTTTCCTGAGTAAATATAACAAAGATGCATGCTGTTTATTATATGATTGAGGATTCATTTGCAGCTTTATATTAAAAAATCTAAATTGTGTATTAGTAGGATGTGAATTTGCAGTGTTAGGCACCATTATGGAAATATGACTTCCAGATCCACCAGTATCATTCAGGGTATTATCAGACTACACCTCAGAGAAAATTCTGTGAGTATAAATCAGATTTCTTAGCCTTCTGTTTCCTTCTGAACCTTGATAGAGATTCACATGCAAGGGCCCATCTCCGAATGAAGGCTTGTCACACACTTCTCAGGTATGCCTGGCAGGAAACTTCTCATAACTTTGATGAAGATGACAGGCTTCCAAAGAAAATGGAAGAAGAGCTCTTTGAAAATGTGGAACCAGAGAAGAAATACAGGTAAAAAGTTGCAAGGGATTCCTGTTAGAGATTTCTACCTGGTCTTAGATTCACTCACTTAAGGGCAAAAATATTACTGAAGATTTACATTACTGTTATTTGCTTTTTACATCAACACACACATTTTTGTGTTCCTTGTGTTTTTGACTGAAGTATTTACAAGTACTGGTGGCAAGTACCTTCTCGCTTTAGCTGTGTAAGGTAATTTCTCGTTCACTGGTGTCTTTTCTATTAAAAGGTAAGCTCATCCATCTTTGCCTCCTGAGAACTTAGGACAGAGCCTGTATATTAGTTGAATGAATGTGTAAATGAACTTATGCATAAGCGTGTAAAATGCCTTGATGTCTTTAAGAAATTAGTAAAATGCAATTTCTTCCTTTTTAACTTAATTTTTTCTCTGGTCAAGGTCCAATGAAATGACAGGAATCTATAGTACTTGGTATTATTCCATAATCTTTATACACTTACTTAATGTTATAGCAGTTTACATGAATTAAACTGTTTTGGCTCTTCAACACTTAGCATTAGTCCATGCGCATAGTAGGGACTTAATAGACATTTACAAATTAATTGCCAATGCACTGTGATTTTTAATAAGGTTTAATAAGTCTGCTTAATGCTGTAAGAGATATTTAAGTATGAGATTCCTTTGAATTAACTTATTAGCGTATCATTATTTTGGTTTATGATAGCCTATGAGTTGTTAGGGAAGATTCAAAAACTTGGAGAATGGGATTCTGTTTGCCAGGGATTCTGTAGATAGAAGATAGAAATGATGATTTGAACAGAACTCCTTCATTTCTCTCTGTTCTGATTCATTGCCCTGTTCCTACCCCTACCTCTTTTTCCCTTTAAATTATCTCAAGTGAATTTTTTCTTTGCTGGTGAATTTCTCATGTTCTCTTGGATAAATATTTATTTCTAATATAAAATAAACTCAGAATTCTACTTTTTACATCAGCTTGACAATGCAAAGCAAATAACATTGCTGCTGTCCTGATGATAATGCTTCCCCATTATAAGTGCATTTGGTTCATGGCGGGTCTCTTGCCAACAGAACTTGCTATCTCCAGCACATCAGTGCACAGGACATTTTTCTGCCACTAATGGGATTTTCTTTATCTCAGCCATTCTCCAAAACAGAGTAAACTGCAGAAGGTTTGCCACCAGCAGTTTGAATACAGAGATGGGCAAATTATATGCTATGCTTCTCCTCAGCTAGTCTTGGGGGTGCAAGGCCCCAACCTGCGTTCAGGCATGGAGGTTGTTTTGGTGAAGAAAAAAGCAGATGGTAGTCATCAACATTGGAGGCACAAGGAAGACAGCAGGTAAACCCATTATATTTGGGCCTTAATATATCAAAAGGTGAATAGGAGCCTAAGAGATCCAGCATGGTCCCCACAGACCAGGCAAGGGTATATTTGAGGACTTTGGATCTTCTATTTAATGTGGCCAATAATATTTTTAACCTACTCAAGGAAGAGAAAGATAGTGAAGTCAAATGTAAGTGCTCAGTAGTCTACACACAACTCATCCACTACAGCTTCAGGTAAGAAATGTGAAATCTAGCCTACTAGGTTCATAGTTGTTGTTGTTTTTTTTTTTTTTTTTTAAAGAAGATGTTGGGGGTAGGAGTTTATTAGTTAATTTATTTATTTTTGCTGTGTTGGGTCTTCGTTTCTGTGCGAGGGCTTTCTCTAGTTGTGGCAACCGGGGGCCACTCTTCATCGCGGTGCGCGGGCCTCTCACTATCGCGGCCTCTCTTGTTGCGGAGCACAGGCTCCAGGCGCACAGGCTCAGTAGTTGTGGCTCACGGGCCTAGTTGCCCCGCAGCATGTGGGATCCTCCCAGACCAGGGCTCGAACCCGTGTCCCCTGCATTAGCAGGCAGATTCTCAACCACTGTGCCACCAGGGAAGCCCCAGGTTCATAGTTTTAATGGGCCATTGAGGTCAAGAGAGAGCTAGACTCTCATCTAATTTATTTGTGTGATTTGAAAACATCATAAAATCAAGTAAGAATTCTAAAAAGTCCCATTTTAAAAAATTTGCAGTACTTTTCATTAACACAGTCTTCTGCACCGCCCCACATGCATGCCTTCCCTCCCTCCCCTACTTCCATCATATAACCAACTGATGTGGCTTCCACTCACACAGTGAAATCGAATTGAATTCTTACCCTAATCAGATATATCAACCCAGTGCAATGGCTGGCCCTTGTTTGGATCTAGCTTGAAGCCCACCACTGTCAAAAAGGTTATTTCTGAGACAATCAGAAGAAATTTAAAATAGTCTGGGTACCAGATGATATGAAGGAAGTCTTATTAATTTTGTTGGGTGTCATAACGGTTTAATGGCTATGTTTTTAAAAAGTCCTGATCACTTGGATGTATATTGCAGTATTAACAGATAAAATTAAGAGAGATCTCAGCTTTGTTTTAAAATATTCTAGCAGAGCAAAAATTTTTTAAATGAGGAGAGGGGGAGGGGATGAAACAGGCATGGCAGAATGTTGATAACTGTTGTGTCCGTGGCGGTTTCTTATACATTCCCCTCTGGTTTTGTGCATGCTTGAAATTTCTTTAACAAGAGACATGACAACTCCTTGGTTTTTAGATGCTTTGCTTCAAAGTCTACCATTAGTGTTATATGGTGGGGCTCCAGGGCCCTCTTCAGTCTCTTGAAATACTACAGAAAATGTGTTTGTGTATCTGTGTAATACTTCTTTTTCTTTTTCTGGGAAAGAGCTGTGATTTGGGGATTCTCAAAAAGTGTGTGATGCAAAAGGCTTAGGGGACCGCTGCTTTGAGAGAGATTGTGTTATCTTCAGCAGGCGGCAGCAGAGGGCCCAGCATGGACAGGAAAGGAGCTAGCCTTCCTCCGCTCACTGTCTGAGATTCAGAGCTGCCAGCAAGGAACACATGCAGCCTTGTTTCAGAGACAGCTGAAAAGCCAACCTGTAGACAGACCTGGTGAATGTGTTCTTTTGCCCCATTTATCCTAGCTAAGCTGACTTTGTGACAGGGGAGCTAAGAAGCAGGCTTTTGGCCCTGCAAATGATTTGCTTTGTGGAACCAGAATTCATTCATTTAGCTGCAGAAGATTATCAAGGGCAGTGTTTTAGGTGCTGGTGCTTTAGCAAAGAACAAAACATAAAAATTCCTGCCCACACAGCTAGTGCTACCCCATCTCTACATTTCTGGAATTTAGAGCTGCATCTTACTGCCTTGGCTTTCTGTATTATAGTAGAAGTCCCGCTTGAGCCTAAGTTGGAATTCGAGCATGGCTGAAGGGCTATAGGGTGGACACACATGGGGAATGAGAGAAGTGACCCAAGGCACTAGACAGCCACACTTGATAAATTTAACTCAGGAACACTTGGTCATCAGAAGAGAGAGCAAGTTCTGAGTCCCGCTCAGTGTCTGTACTGCTTTTGGTTTTCACCCTAAGTGCTGTGGGGAAATCAGGAGGACGGGAAGGCTGTTTAAGTAAAAACAAAGGGAAGCTCACCTAAAACTCTAGGCACTCCCTCACTGCTTTGGAAAATCTAACCACATGTAACACCAAAGAGGATGGTCTCTTCCGATTTCCTTCCACTTTCCAGAACGCTCTGCAATGTTGTCGTATTGAGACTTCCCCATGTCAAGCCGTAGAAGAGAGGGACAGTTGGAGGGAGATGGTGGCATTGACTGATCGCTGGCTGGAAACTGCAGAGTCCAGAGAGAAGAGGTGGAGCCATGAAGGGGAGGAGCAGTGGGACAGGGTTCGCTCCTGAACACGTGGGTCACCGTCTAGGGACTCCCACAGACACTTGGGCACGAGAGGTTTTGCAGAAGTCTTGATGATTAGACGTGGGCATTATTCAGAGGAACGTATGTCCCATGGCAGAAATATCTGTATAGTGACCGTAATTCTGAGCTTTCTTCTACATTTTCCCTTGACATTTTGCTTTTGCTTTTTCGTGTAATTGGGTGTTGAAACCCATTTGTTCTGATAAGCTGGTGAGGCCTGGAGAAACTTGGGTTACACTATGTAGCAGAAACCTGTAGAAAATTCCATTTATGTGAACCATAGTCTTTTGATCTTCCGTATTTTTCCCAGGCAGTAAATTAGCATTTATTGAGGCAACTGCCCAATCAGAATTTGTGTCAATAGAGCAGAAGCCCAGTAGCTCACTGCCAGCATGATGGGAGGCACCAAGGGCTATCACTGTGCCTAGAATTTTCTACCTTTAGCCCTTTCATTCAGTCCTTTGGGTCTTGAATTACTTTTTCATTTTGGCCTTCTATTTAAAATAGAGAATAACTAGGAAATCTGTTATCTTAAGCAATTATCAGCAAAACTTCTTAAGGGAAATTTTGACTATGAGAACAAGGCCTAGCTGGGAGAGCACATAGTCTAGGAGAGAAATGAGCAAGGGGGCACTGGCAGGCAGTAGGAGCTTACCAAAGACACACTTACTTGGTTTCTAGCCACACAGAAAAATGGTCCAGGTCAACTTTTGAGATAAACTGGTATCTTTCTCCCATTTTCAACCCTGGCACAATCTGAATTAATCATTTGGTCTCAAAAGGGAAATATGAAAAAAATGCTCAGGGAAAAAAATCCCCAACAAGATTCAAAATTATAAAAGGGAAAATACAGTGTCATGGAATTCAGAGCTGAAAGAGATTTTGAAAATTTTCTAGTCTTAGTCACCTGATTATAAAGCTAGGTAAACTGAGACTCAAGAAGATGAAGTGACTTGTATGCACTCGCACTGTGGGTTAGTAGAAGAGGCTATGCTGTCGTGCTGGGATATTTCTGGGACACAGAGTCAGTTCTCACACTGCCGTTCAGCACGTAGTGGGCTTTATGTAGAAATCTAAAAGCTCAGGCTTCCTGCAGAATGTAAGCACTCCTGCAATGGGCAAGTGACAATTGACAGTCCAAAAAGGAAAAGAAAAGTCAACACTATCATGGCTGAGCATGGCACTGAAGCCTGGGAGAAGATGCTACATCTATTCTAGGCAGCAAAAACAGAGAAAGCTAGGCAACTAATCTAGGCACCTCAGTAAATTGTTGCAGGAAATTTACAATCATTCATTCATCTGACTACTGCTGAGTGCCAGTAAAAATGCAAGATGCAAACTATGCCACATGCTGAGGCTACAGAGATGAACAATATTGAATACCAGCTCTCGTGCTGTGCACAGACTTGATAAATGCTAAAAAGGTATTTGATAAAATTGAATACCCACTTTGGATTTAAACTGACACTTCGTTAACTAACACTAGAAGGAAGAAACACATTGTAAGATTAATAGTGATTGTCTTAGGAATATAAACAATGTTTCAAATTCTGTTTTAATTTTTACTATATTTTCTAGTATTTTGTAAATGCTTTACAATGAGGATATTTTGTTTTATGTTCAGAGATTTAAATTAGATATCTAGAATTTTTTGTCTTGAAAGGAAAAATACGTTACTCTTATCACAGATCTCCTCCACCCCCGCTTTCTCCCCTTTCCTCTACTCCCACATCATTAAATTTTATATTCAGGACTAGTTATATTTTCCACAGCAGGAATGCCACTGCTGGTCTGTAATGTAACTATGTTGACAGACATAAAGAACTGGCTTTTTCTATGCAGACAATATCCTTGAATGTTTGGTCTATTCTTGCTTTTAAGTGATGTACGGGAAAGAAATAGAAGGTTTTAGCTCTGTACTTTGCTTTCTTTTTTTTCAGTCAAGGAGGCTTTATTTTAGTTCCAATATAAGATAACTTAAAAATATTCAATATATATCTTGGACTTTTAGGGAATATTCATTTAGAAAAGAAGAATTTGAGGGAAAGCTATAAAAAAATCACAACAATCGATAATAGTAGCTCATACAAAGTGCCATGAGCCAGACAATATTCAACGCATTTTTTTATGCATTAACTCATTATATTCTCAGGACGAAAGTCCTGTGCGGTATGCACCATTATCCTATTCTACAGATGAGGAAACTGAGGCTGAGAGTTGTTAAGCAGGTCTTGAGATATACTCAAGATTTAAACTCAGGCATTGTGGCTCCAGAATCCATGCTCCTAATCACTCTGCCACATTGCCTCTCACAACAGCAAAACAGGTGAGGAGAGTGTCTGGGTACAATCTGGAGACAGAAAACACACAGTCATTTAAACAAGGGATGTTTAACATAAAGAATTATTAAGCTATGCTAAACGAGTGACTATCAGATTTTTTTTAAAAAAAAAAACCTCTATACGGTACTCTAGGGCTGAGGGAGTTGAGGACAAACTTGGGATGGGGTCCCTCCCAAAGTTCAGAGCTCATTGGAAGAAGTATGGATGCTGTCTACTGGATGGCAGGGAAATGTGTTGGTTTGCATGGCCAGATCTGTTCTGTGGTTGCTGGGCAAGCAGGAAGCCACACTCTGGAACTTAACGTGGGTGTGCAGCTATTGCTGGGCACGTGGAGATGCAAAGGTACAGGGTTGCTGGTACAGCAGAAGGTCTGGAGCACGTGGTGTCCATGTTGGGAGGGCCATAAGTGGATGATCACCAGGCCAGGCCTGGGCTGTGAGGGTATTAAAGGACCATGTGCATTCTGGGCACGTGGCTGGGACAGAGCATCCCTGGACACCCTCACTCCCAAACACTGACACCAGGCAGCAGCCAGAAAGAACAGGCACGCCCCTTTCTCCTTCAGTGTTCTTCCAGCACTCTGCACTGAGGAACCTCAACATCGTGCTTATGGTGGGGGAGAAATTCCCAAAGGATTTCACATCCATTAGCGCAGACTATGTATGGAGCCAAGAGGCAACACACAGATAAGGGGCACAGAGGGAGCTCTAAATTGGTCATGCTGCCTTGTGATGGGCCTAATCCTGTTTTCCCAAGGACCTTTCACCTGGTGAGTAACCCAGACCTGGTGCTGGCAGTGTCTATGACCAAGGCTGGAGATGAAGTCTGTGGCTATCCAGTTATTGCTCAGGTAAGATATGTAGAGGCTAAAGAGTAATTATAGCCCTTTATTTAGTTAAATTTAAGGAAAGCTCCATGCTTCCTTGTTGTGGAGAAAGAAAATGGCTGTCATAGAAACCTATCTTGAATGCCATTGTTAAAATATTTACAATAGTCTGCCTAGATTTCAAATTGAACATGTTCCTGTAGCTCTGAATTTAGTTTAATCCAACAGATGGTGATTGTGGGCTTGCTGCATGTCAGGAGCTATGCTAGTTACTTAAATCAAATCCAATGGCAAGCATGAGAAATTATCCCAATAGCATTCATAGCGTCTCAGTGGTGGGTGCAGTCAGGTGAATGGCTGTTAGATGCATGCATTTTAAGTTCAATGATTTGGAGACATAAGCAAGTCCCCTCTCACCTGGCAACGGGTGGGAAAGACTGTGGTCAGAGGAGTCTTTCAGGAGGGTGTGAGCTCTTCAATGCTAATTCTACTGAGACTCATTTGAAATATACTTTCAACATACTTTTGCAAATGCTTATAGCAGCCAAACAATTTTTGGAGACTCCAGAGAAGGCTGGCTTCATTTGAATTTTGGGTAAAGACCTATGGGGTTGGTTTTTTCTTTCCCACGTTTGTCTGTTATCCTCACTTACCAAAGACACTCCTAGACGCGTATATATTTTTCCTTGTTAGGAGGAGAAAAAGTTTAGGAGTGTCCCTGCTCTGCATTTACTTTCTGTATCCTCCACAGTATTTGCCATCTTTGTGTTGAACAGAATATACTGTCTCCAAATAACATTTGTTTTATTCCATATTTTAATAACAATGAGGCAACTTGTTTTGCAGGTCCTGAATCCAAAATTGGGATATAGCAATCTGGACAAATACCACAGCTTAAATAAGTCTTCTACCCTGATGATAAATATGGACTAAAATTTTATTCTAGGAGACACAGTATATATAACATCAAATTTTTCCCTGTCAGGTGCCTCTTTGGCACAGACCACAGTGAGATAAAACCTTATGCAGATGCAAATTTTGTACCGTAATCTGTTACATAAAATTATAGATATGGATGTTTTCCCCTAAGGTTCCCATTTTATAAGAAATGAGTTTGATCCCAAAGTTATTTGTATTACCTTTCAAGAGTTTTTTCTTTGCTTGGTGTTTCATTTTTATTTCTTGAAGCAAGTTTGTGAGAATACATTAAAGTTCATGTAAAATAATAAAAATGAGACATGTTAAGTTAATGTTACTAAACCCCCTCCCTGTTCCTTGAAATGTAATCTTTGTTTTCCATACCTCTGAGGGATGCTCTGTTGTTTGACTTATTAAATCAATTCCTGAGATCATTTATTTTCCTCTTCACTATCAACCTCTCCTTGGTAAAGTAGGTGTTATTCACTACAGAGTTCTTGAGGTGTCATGATATGTTTAGTTGGAACTAATCTAGTGGTTTAAATTCCTTGAAATTGAAACTACTCATTTTTTTAACTTATGCTCAAACCAAGTTTTATAATTACAATAAAGATGCTGTTTCTAATACATAAAATGGAGTGTACTCACATGTTTTTAAAAAAACCTTCTTGATAACCAGTGAAATGTAAATTAAAATATCAGCAAGGTACTGTTTTTTATTCATTAAATTGATGGTGCTTTGGTAAGAGTGTGAGGAAAAGAGGCCATTTCGTATAATATTGGTGGAAGGGTAAACTAGAATAACCCTTCTAGAAAGCATCTGTTATGATAAAACTTTATATTATACATCATAATTTTTTTAATGATCCTGTTCCTTTTTATTAAATTTTACTTTATTTTTTTTATACAGCAAGTCCTTATTAGTCATCAATTTTATCCACATCAGTGTATACATGTCAACCCCAATCGCCCAATTCATCACACCACCCCCCACCACCCCACGGCTTTCCCCCCTTGGTGTCCATACGTTTGTTCTCTACATCTGTGTCTCTATTTCTGCCCAGCAAACTGGTTTATCTGTACCATTTTTCTAGGTTACACATATATGCGTTAATATACGATATTTGTTTTTCTCTTTCTGACTTACTTCACTCTGTTTGACAGTCGCTAGATCCATCCTCGTCTCAACAAATGACCCAATTTCGTTCCTTTTAATGGCTGAGTAATATTCCATTGTATATATGTACCACATCTGCTTTATCCATTCATCTGGCGATGGGCATTTAGGTTGCTTCTATGACCTGGCTATTGTAAATAGTGCTGCAATGAACATTGGGGTGCATGTGTCTTTTTGAATTATGGTTTTCTCTGGGTATATGCCCAGTAGTGGGATTGCTGGATCATATGGTAATTCTATTTTTGGTTTTTAAGGAACCTCCATACTGTTCTCCATAGTGGCTGTATCAATTTACAGTCCCACCAGGAGTGCAAGAGGGTTCCCTTTTCTCCACACCCTCTCCAGCATTTGCTGTTTGTAGATTTTCTCATGATGCCCATTCTAACTGGTGTGAGGTGATACCTCATTGTAGGTTTGGTTTGCATTTTTCTAATAATTAGGGATGTTGAGCAGCTTTTCATGTGCTTCTTGGCCATCTGTGTGTCTTCTTTGGAGAAATGTCTATTTAGGTCTTCTGCCCATTTTTGGACTGAGTTGTTTGTTTTTTGAACATTGAGCTGCATGAGCTGTTTATATATTTTGGAGATAAATCCTTTTTCCGTTGATTTGTTTGCAAATATTTTCTCCCATTCTGAGGGTTGTCTTTTCATCTTGTTTTTGGTTTCCTTTGCTGTGCAAAAGCTTTTAAGTTTCATTAGGTCCCATTTGTTTATTTTTGTTTTTATTTCCATTACTCTAGGAGGTGGATCAAAAAAGATCTTGCTGTGATTTATCTCAAAGAGTGTTCTTCATTTTTATAGTGTCCGGTCTTACATTTAGGTCTTTAATCCATTTTGAGTTTATTTTTGTGTTTGGTGTTAGGGAGTGTTCTAATTTCAGTCTTTTACATGTCGCTGTCCAGTTTTCCCAGCAACACTTATTGAAGAGACTGTCTTTTCTCCATTGTATATCCTTGCCTCCTTTGTCATAGATTGGTTGACCATAGGTGCGTGGGTTTATCTCTGGGCTTTCTATCTTGTTCCATTGATCTATATTTCTGTTTTTGTGCCAGTATCATATTGTCTTGATTACTGTAGCTTTGTAGTATAGTCTGAAGTCAGGGAGTCTGATTCCTCCAGCTCCGTTTTTTTCCCTCAAAACTGCTATGGCTCTTCAGGGTCTTTTGTGTCTCCATACAAATTTTAAGATTTTTTGTTCTAGTTCTGTAAAAAATGCCATTGGTAATTTGATAGGGATTGCATTGAATCTGTAGACTGCTTTGGGTAGTATAGTCATTTTCACAATATTGATTCTTCCAATCCAAGAACATGGTATATCTCTCCATCTGTTGGTATCATCTTTAATTTCTTTCATCAGTGTCTTATAGTTTTCTGCATACAGGTCTTTTGTCTCCCTAGGTAGGTTTATTCCTAGGTATTTTATTCTTTTTGTTGCAGTGGTAAATGAGAGTGTTTCCTTAATCTCTCTTTCAGATTTTTCATCATTAGTGTATAGGAATGCAAGAGATTCCTGTGCATTAATTTTGTATCCTGCAACTTTACCAAGATCATTGATTAGCTCTAGTAGTTTTCTGGTAGCATCTTTAGGATTCTCTATGTATAGTATCATGTCATCTGCAAAGAGTGACAGTTTTACTTCTTCTTTTCCAATTTGTATTCCTTTTATAGATTTATTTATTTAGTTAGTTTTGGCTGTGTTGGGTCTTTGTTGCTGCTCGCGGGTTTTCTCTAGTTGTGGCGAGTGGGGGGTACTCTTCATTGCGGTGCGCGGGCTTCTCATTGCAGTGGCTTCTCTAGTTGCAGAGCATGGGCTCTAGGTGTGCGGGCTTCAGTAGTTATGATGCACGGGCTTCAGTAGTTGTGGCACATGGGCTTAGTTGCTCCGTGGCATGTGAGATCTTCCCAGACCAGGGGTCAAACCCGGGTCCCCTGCATTGGCAGGCAGGTTCTTAACCACTGCACACCAGGGAAGTCCTGTATTCCTTTTATTTCTTTTTCTTCTCTGATTGCCGTGTCTAGGACTTCCAAAGCTGTGTTGAATAATAGTGGCGTGAGTGGACATCCTTGTCTTGTTGCTGATCTTAGAGGAAATGCTTTCAGTTTTTCACCATTGAGAATGATGTTTGCTGTGGGTTTGTCGTATATGGCCTTTATTATGTTGAGGTAGGTTCCCTCTATGCTCACTTTCTGGAGAGTTTTTATCCTAAATGGGTGTTGAATTTTGTCAAAAAAATTTTTTGCCAAATTTTTTTTTTTTTAGGCGTCATCAACTTACATTTTATTAGTCTAGTTTTATAACATTTGTACAGAAATGGGTTTTTAATTGAAATCAACTTTAGCATCGACATCTTGCTGCAACCAGAATCATTAGCTTTTTGAATTGGGAGGGACCCTAGGAGATGCTTCTCATTCATTCCCCAAATGCTCTCTGCAGCCTCCATGAGTTGGGCCATCTTCACACTGTCAGAAACGTTGGGTTTTGTTTGTTCTTCTTTCTCTAGTTCCTTTAGGTATAAGGTTAGATTGTTTATTTGAGATTTTTCTTGTTTTTTGAGGTACGCTTGTATAGCTATAAAATTCCCTCTTAGAACTGCTTTTGCTGGATCCCATAGGTTTTGGATCGTCATGTTTTCATTGTCATTTGTCTCTAGGTATTTTTTTATTTCCTCTTTGATTTCTTCAGTGATCTCTTGGATATTTAGTAATGTATTGTTTAGCCTTCATGTGTTTGTGTTTTTTACATTTTTTTCCCTGTAATTCATTTCTAATCTCATAGCGTTGTGGTCAGAAAAGATGCTTGATATGATTTCAATTTTCTTAAATTTACTGTGGCTTGAATTGTGAGCCAAGATGTGATCTTTCCTGGAGATGTTCCGTGCGCACTTGAGAAGAAAGTGTAATCTGCTGTTTTTGGATGGAATGTCCTTTAAATATCAATTAAATCTATCTAGTCTATTGTGTCATTTAAAGCTTCTGGTTTCCTTATTTATTTTCATTTTGGATGATCTGTCCAGTGGTGTAAGTGAGGTGTTAAAGTCCCCTCTATTATTGTGTTACTGTCGATTTCCTCTTTTATAGCTGTTAGCAGTTGCCTTATGTATTGAGGTGCTCCTATGTTGGGTGCATATATATTTATAATTGTTATATCTTCTTGGATTGATCCCTTGATCATTATGTAGTGTCCATCCTTGTCTCTTGTAACATTCTTTATTTTAAAGTCTATTTTATCTGATTTGAGTATTGCTACTCCAGCTTTCTTTTGATTTCCATTTGCATGGAATATCTTTTTCCATCCCCTCACTTTCACTCTGTATGTGTCCCTAGGTCTGAAGTGGGTCTCTTGTAGACAGCATATAGATGGGTCTTGTTTTTGTATCCATACAGCAAGCCTGTGTCTTTTGGTTGGAGCATTTAATCCATTCACGTTTAAGGTAACTATTGATATGTATGTTCCTATGACCATTTTCTTAATTGTTTTGGGTTTGTTTTTGTAGGTCCTTTTCTTCTCTTGTGTTTCCCACTTAGAGAAGTTCCTTTAGCATTTGTTGTAGGGCTGGTTTGGTGGTGCTGAATTCTCTTAGCTTTTGCTTGTCTGTAAAGCTTTTGATTTCTCCATCGAATCTGAATGAAATCCTTGCCAGGTAGAGTAATCTTGGTTGTACGTTCTTCCCTTTCATCACTTTAAGTATATTATGCCACTCCCTACTGGCTTGTGAAGTTTCTGATGAGAAATCAGCTGTTAACCTTATGGGAGTTCCCTTGTATGTTATTTGTCATTTTTCCCTTGCTGCTTTCAATAATTGTTCTTTGTCTTTAGTTTTTGCCAGTTTGATTACTATGTGTCTCGGCGTGTTTCTCTTTGGGTTTATCCTGTATGGGACTCTCTGTGCTTCCTGGACTTGGGTGGCTATTTCCTTTCCCATGTTAGGGAAGTTTTCAACTATAATCTCTTCAAATATTTTCTCGGGTTCTTTCTGTCTCTCTTCTCCTTCTGGGACCCCTATAATGTGAAAGTTATTGCGTTTAATGTTGTCCCAGAGGTCTCTTAGGCTGTCTTCATTTCTTTTCATTCTTTTTTCTTTATTCTGTTCCGTGGCAGTGAATTCTACCATTCTGTCTTCCAGGTCACTTTTACGTTCTTCTGCCTCAGTTATTCTGCTTTTGATTCCTTCTAGTATAGTTTTCATTTCAGTTATTGTATTGTTCATCTCTGTTTGTTTGTTCTTTAATTCTTCTAGGTCTTTGTTAAACATTTCTTGCATTTTCTTGATCTTTGCCTCCATTGTTTTTCTGAGTTCCTGAATCATCTTCACTATCATTATTCTGAGTTCTTTTTCTGGAAGGTTGCCTATCTCCACTTCATTTAGTTGTTTTTCTGGGGTTTTATCTTGTTCCTTCATCTGGTACATAGCCCTCTGCCTTTTCATCTTATCTATCTTTCTGTGAATGTGGCTTTTGTTCCACAGGCTGCAGGATTGTAGTTATTCTTGCTCCTGCTGTCTGCCCTCTGGTGGATGAGGCTATCTAAGAGGCTTGTGCAAGTTTCCTGATGGGAGGACGATCCTGTTCCTTTATTAGCAATTCTACTTGAGTTTGTTCTCAAGAAGTTATGGATTTACACAAAGGTTTATTTTATGATTGTTGATTGCTCTTTTGTTTATATTAAGGAAAATCTGAGAAACAATCTACATGTTTAACTATTGGATATTGGTATAATAAAATATCCTAAGATCAAATAGTATATATCCTTAAAAAAAAAAGCAAAACTAATACCGTTACCAAATTATGTGCATTTTGTGATTACATTTTTGTAAATCCAAGAATTCATATATATATGTATAATCATCAAATATCAATAGTAGTTATCACTACATAGTAGAGTTTTGAGTAATTATCTGTACTTTCTGACTTTATGCAATGAAAACTAGGACTGCTATAAACAAATCATAACCTCTCCTATTTGACTCCATATTTTGTCTCATTTTCTTCAGAAATATAAACCACATAACAATGGGACTTCTAATCAAAAGTGGAATTACATGAAAAATATGAAAGCTTTTATGGCCTTTCATAACGCTACACTGGATAAGGAAGTCACAGCAGCAAATTATGCTGGTATTTGTACATCCTCTGTGATTAAAGAAAAACACATTGATCAAGCAGTAAGTGGTTCCTTCCTACTGAGGACAAAATGAGGGGTGGGGGAATGGATAAGTTTCATAAAGCAAGAAACTTTTTTTCCAGAAAACCTTAAGTTCACACAAAATAAACACTGACTTGTGAGTGAAATCATTTAGACTCTGTGATTCTGGTTAGGAAAGAATGAAGGAATATTGATATTACCATCTTCTTATATTGTTTTGATGGCTCCCTATCACCATCACCATCTCTGGTTCATCATCAGCTCACCAGAACAGGCACGAAGCAGGATAATCACACATACTTCACTCCTACAGGTGTGCTTGCCACACTCGATGTCACTCCACTCCAGGAAGCATATTAAAATGCCAATGATTGTAAGTTGCTTTATATTACATTATACCAAGCATAGGGCTAAGTATGATATACTCTAATTTTAAAAGAAATAATTTCTCAAGTTTGGTCCTTTAATTTTTATTAGTAAGGAATTATTTGCACCATACTTTACAGATACCTGAGATATTTGTGGGTCAGTGGATCATGGCACCTTGCTATTGTTGATAATCATTGGCCTACAGAAAACTGAAACCTCATAATGTATGCACATTACAAGACTGCCCAAGACCCTCTTTACTGTTCCCCTCAGTCGTCTCTAAACCACTGCTGCTTCTTCACTCGTCATTCCCTGGCTCTACTGAATAAGAGATGTCAAATATACCATACCATTCTTCACGTCTCTGGTTTCAACTCTGCTATCCCCGCCGACCTTTTCTCCTTTGTCTGTGATCTCATACCTGTTAGCCAGTATGCTGCCAAAGACTGCTGAAGTCATCTTAAAAAGAATCGAGTCAACTTGAAAAGGCTCCAAAGATGAGACAATTTAAGCATCAATATGACTATTGAATGCAGTGGATTGACGTACATTAGATATGTTTAAATCCATATGTTCATAGAGATATTAAACAATAGCAACAACAACAACTCAATTTGTTACAATTAGATGATGCAAAGGAATGAATTTGTTACTTTGAAAACCAGTCAATAAAGAATCAAGCATTTATTTTTCCCTTCCTTTATGAACCGTACCTCAAGATGACACAACAGTTGACAAGAAGAAGCTTCACTTAGTAGAAATACCCCAGCTAATACATGAGTAATGTATGAGGAAATCAGAATATCATTATACTGTGAACTTTAATAAATTAATGGATCTAGGCAATGATCATCAGTAGCTACTAACATAACAAAAAGAGACAAAAGAGTTGCTCCTTGATAGAAATACACTGTACCATTTATGATGGGGTCTTGCCCCCCCAAATCTAACTGGAGAAAATGTACAATGAATAATTACAACAAAAGAAGAAAGAAAAAGAAATAAGGAATGTGACGATTCAGAGAGACTTAGAGGTATTTAAACTAATTATAAGGTATTGCCCTTATTCTCTTTCAAATAAATTGTAAGGGAGTGAGAGAACTGTAGAAATTTTTTTTTTTTTTGCGGTACGCGGGCCTCTCACTGTTGTGGCCTCTCCTGTTGCAGAGCGCAGGCCCAGTGGCCATGGCTCACGGACCCAGCTGCTCTGCGGCATGTGGGATCTTCCCGGACCGGGGCACGAACCCGTGTCCCCTGCATTGGCAGGCGGACTCTCAACCACTGCGCCACCAGGGAAGCCCTAGAAATTTGAATACTGACTGAATATTTTATTATATTAGGGTATTATTATTATTATTAATTTTAGGTATGATGTTACAGTTATGATAAAAGAGTTCTTATTTGAAATTTGGGAGGGATAAAACTTCCCAATTTTCAACAATATTTCTTCTAAAAGATTATAACTTTCCTTTCCTACTAGTTAAATGATAACCTATCTGATAGAAATTAATATGGTTAATCTGAAGAGTACAATAATATATCAATTCTGGGATTCACAAATTTTAAAAAATGCTTATCTCTCTTGGGCCTGGGAAAACCAACTCTCTACACAAAGGCTCTAAATCAGTAATTAATTCTTAACCTTTTCAGAGTTGTAGACCTCGTTGAGAGTCTCGTGAAAATTATGGATATTCTTTCCCCCCAAAATGCACATGTGTACACAGCACTTTTTGTATAAAATTTTAGGGAGTTTGTAGACTCCCCTTGAAATCCAATTTGGACATAGGGTAAGAACTTCTTCTCTAGGCCACATTTGCTTGGCAAGCTTAGAAAAGAAAAATAATATGAAGTAACTATTATATGCTAGAAAGCTACTGTATGTTAGATACTGATGCAATATTAGTTATTTTTACATAGATTATCTTATAATAAATAATATAACATAAATAATAAATATCAATATCAATAATTTATTAAATTAAGATTGATGGGGCCTCCCTGGTGGCGCAGTGGTTGAGAGTCCGCCTGCCGATGCAGGGGATACGGGTTCGTGCCCCGGTCTGGGAGGATCCCATATGCCGCGGAGCGGCTGGGCCCGTGAGCCATGGCCGCTGAGCCTGCGCGTCCGGAGCCTGCGCGTCCGGAGCCTGTGCTCCGCAACGGGAGAGGCCACAACAGTGAGAGGCCCGCATACCGAAAAAAAAAAAAAAAAAAAAAGATTGATGAAGAAACTGAATAATTTATTCACAGTCACACTAGCTATTATATATACAGTAAGTGTCATTGTTGATCAAACAAACTCCATGTTATAGACCATATTTCTATAAGGTCAAATGAACAGAGCAAGTTAGTCATTTCAATAAATCAAGGAAATTTTTTAGAGGAAAATAATTAGTCAAACCAATTGCTTGGTATTCTGTGTATAGAGCCAGCAGCTGACTTGCTGAACTTTTAAACTCTGTTTGCATTCTGTAGACATAGCCTAACCTAGGGAGCTACCCCAGTGTATTGCATTTTCCTTACCAGCAGCAGTTTAAATGTTGTGTTAAGGGTGAATGAAGTAACCAAAAATTCAGTTTGCATTGTGTACGTGTACCATTGCCAAAATAAAACAATTTGGGAATGATTAAAATAGTAGCACCACAGTCATAGGGATTGACGTTTTAATGAATGAAAATACATTTTCTAGATACTTTCAATAGGCTTCTTTAGTGTAATAAGAAATATCATTGGCACACGATTCATCATGAAGTCCATGTTTTTCTGTACAAATTATTCCGTATGTAGTATTCATTCAATTCCATCTGAGAGGAGATGTTTTAATTTTCTGCCTCCCAGTAATTTTTAGGAAAATGGAAATCAGATGTGCATAGAGAGAAATCCATAGTGGAACTTAAGAATTACATCTTCAAAAGTATCATCTAAATGTTGGCTTTGAATTGAGGTAGCTTTAAGTATTTAAATGGAATAGTTGAAGAAATATGACAAAGGCAAAAAACCCAAAAACTTGGAATCAGAAGTCACAGCTTTGTATTTCAGCTCTGCCACATACTACTTGGATATCCTTGGATTAAAAACTTCCCTCTCTTAGTTTTTGTTTTCTCATCTGTAAGTTGAGAATGATGATATTAACTCTGGCCGTACTTAACTTTTTTAGCCTCGTGAGGAACAAAGCAAATCAGAGAGTCTATATAAAAGTGCTTTAAAATGTTCATGCATATTCAAGAATAGAGAGACTAGTTCAGTGAATACTCATATACCTATCATCCAAATTCAACTATTATCAAGGTTTTGCAATATTTACAAATCCTAGACATGATACCATTTCACCTCAAACTTAAGCATGCACCTGTAAAAATTTGACCATTTTCTTACATTACCATTATGCCATTATCACCTAATAAAATTAACAGTAATTTTTGGCCATCTACTACCCTGTTCATAATAAAATTTCCCAGGTTTCCTAAAAAATTCTTCTTATGGTTGGTTGGTTTGAGTCAGGATTCAAACAAGGTCCCTATGTGACACTGGTCACAGAATCCATTCTATAGAATGCCTCTTGTTTGGATTTTTCTGTTTGCTTCCTATGGCATCCTTTAACCTGTTTCTCTGGCTCCCATAATTCCTATAAAAAAATTTAGCACTGGAGTTTAATTATATTTATGTTCAGCATTTTTTGGACAAGAATCTTCATAGGTTTTACTGTGTATTTCATATTTATCACTTATTCAGGGATGCAGTGTGGATTTTCCATGGGTTCAGGTGATTACAACCTAATCTCACATCAAAAAACAATTCCCAATGACTTTTCATTTAGTGTTGCCTTTTTTGTGATCTTTGCCTAAATCAATAATTTCATTAGAAGTTTCAAAAGGGTCAATTTTAGAAAGTTCTATTACTTTCCCTGACATATATTAGCTGAGCTTTTAGTGTAAGGAAGAACTTTACCTCTTCAACTAGGTATTTGACTGCCCAGAGATACAGTTTGTAAAGGATGGTAGGATAAATGCTTAAATTGTTCTATCTAAATTATCTATTGTAGTATAGCAAATCACCTGAAAATTTAGTGGCTTAAGCCAACAACCATTTTTATGCTCTGAGTCAACAATTTGGGCTAGATTGAACTGGGCAGTTCTGCTGGTCTTGCCCAGGGTCACTAATGTGGCTGTAGTTATCTGGTGGCACACCAGTAGTTTGGTGGTGCTATGGTGTCTGAATGGTCAAATCACATGTCTGGTGGGGGCCTTAGTTCTCCTCAAGGCTTCTTAAGTAGGCTAGCTCAAGTGAGCTCACATTATGGTCTCAGACTTCCAAATGCAGCCAAAAAAGAACAAGCTGAAATGTGCAAGCACTTCTTATGCATCTGCTTGCATCACATTTGCTAATGCTACATTGGCCACAGCAAGTCACATGGCCTTGCCCAGATTCAAGGAAAGGAGGAAAGAAGAAAGAAACTCTTATTTCTTGATTGGAGGAGCAGCAAAATGACATTTCAAAAGGGCATGCAAACAAGAATGGGATGGTTTTACTATGGCCATCTCTGCAAATAATCTGCCACAATTTCTAATGGCCAGTTTCAGAGTTGTAAATTGGTGCCAGTTTACTTCTAATGGACTCCAGTAAGTAGTGGTTTTCTTTTTATCTGTTTGTTGGCTTTTTTTGTTGCTTTTTTTTTTTTTACTTATATTTTTAACATGATTATGAACTCATGGGACTTTACCTATTCAAACATATTTGAAGTGTTTTGGTTATAATTTTATTTTACTCCCAAATTGTCCCACTTTGGGCCAGTAGAATGTCCTTCATGTTGGCACCTCTGTCTTTTTTGACATAATGCCTTTACTTTTGGATGGCTTCTTTTTTTCTGGGCACACAGGAAATCCTTGCTTCTCTTGTATATTTCTTGCCCCAAATCTGGAATTGGCCATTCCTCCAAGAAACTCTGATTCTGGATACAAGTTATACTCATTGATGTTGAATTGTCATTGCCTCTAGGCTTTTTCAGTCAACAGCGTTTGGAAATATTTTGCTCTATAATACAATAGTTATAATTATAATATAATTGTAATATAATATAATTATATTATATTATATAATAATTAATAATTAGAGAGCAAAGTAATGCATTCATGTTGAGATTTCAAATTTAGCATTTGGGGATCATAAAAGTGCTTTATTTGTATGGTAAAGTATTCTACAAAAGTGCTATCATAATTTCTATGCATCCAAATAAAAGCATCTTTACCTCCATTTTCAGGGATACTATTATCTCTCACCCAGTGGAAAGAAAAAAACAATGCTCTGTTTGGCATGTGGGCAATCCATGAGAGCAGAGAAGAGACTGAAACAGTTGCTTCCAGGGCTGCCATTCCTCTGTGCCTCAGGCTCCGAGACCCAGAAGCCCTTCTCACAAGGACCTTTCAAGGTCATAGATGTGGCCAGAGTATGTAACGGTCTGAGCTCTGCTAATACATGTGTGGCATCAGTTTGGAAACTTTGATACATTCATTACTTGCCCTGCACTCAAGTTCATCTCCACTCATCCAATTCATCTTTCGTTGATGCACCTTTACCATTCCACCTGCATTGATTTCCTTTTCCCCACTGTAACTTAAAATACATTATCTATTAATAGTTCGATATACTCTTTGAAGTTAATTGGGCTCTTCTGCAGCTTTAATCATCTCCTGACACCTTGCACTACTCCCTGTGTTGCTTTTAGATGAGGAAGTAACTGCAAATCTTTACTTAATGGAGTAGCTTTTTGCCTATATCCACAGGGTAAACTCCTTTTTTCCTAGTATTTTCAGGACTAATTTGATCTGTTGTTGTTAATGACTCTTCAGGTTGGGTGCCTGAATTCATGCATTCATGTCTAATACTATTTTTTTTTATAGCTCATGGAGAAAATAATCTCTGCTGCTTTCTTGTGATCTTAATTTAAAATGGCACCATTTAAAAAATCCTTTCCTTCAAGTTTAGAAGTGAGAAGAGCTAAGAGGAACTTACACAACTGTATAAAAAGGAGGAATTCCTTAGGGGTGGGAACCTTCCACCTGCTGTGCTCTTCAGGGCTTGCGGGTCTTATTCCCAGGTCACTGTCCTCTCTCCCCTAAACCTGACACACATTGTAGAAGAGCAGGGTAGTTATGGTTGCAATAAACATCAACTGAAACAATAACTGAGGGAAAAGGGGAGTCAGTCCTCTGGGAAAGCCTGCAGGCATTTGGCTTTGCTTTGGTGACAGTAGGGTTGTGTTAAGGAGGTGGGGATGACCTGATCGGAAAGAATCCCCAGTGTTAGAGCATCTTGGACACAACTTCTCCCTCAGGGCAGCTTCCTGAGTAGCAAAGAAAAGGAAAAGGTGAAGTGTGGCGTTCACCACCCTCATTATCATGTGGTTAAGGATACACTCATTCCCCTCCTCATTAATCAATATCTGCCACCATAGGATGGCATCATCCTAAAGTTAAAAATTAAGAGAATATCTTTACTACTAGTGTCCACTACTTCAACCCCAGGCTCTCTCTGGCCCTGGCATCCTTCTTCCCCATCTCCTGTCCAGGGGAAGGCAAAGGAGAAAACAGGAGAAGGCCAGAAACACAAGCCAGAGGCTCAAAGTCACCTAGAGACTCAGTGACAGGGCTGGGAAGAGAACTGAGGAGTTCGGACCCAATGTCCTTCCCACTACAGCACCTAATACTTTCAGCATATGAAGTGAACATTTCAAAATTTAGATGCCACACCCATGTACACACACAAATCAAGAGGCTGAAGTATAACAAAATAATAAAACTAAAAGAAAAAAAGTTTGAGTTGATCTATGTTGTTGTTCTTTAAAAAAAAATCAGGCTGATTTATCTTCTTATGAGGCTGAAAACACTTTAAGTTATTATGAAGAACGTCTGTTATCTTTACGGATGAAGACCTGCACGCAAGTTGTATCTCATAGTGGCATGGCGGTTACTCACCAGAAGGCAGTGAAAATACTTGCATACAAAAATGGAGACGGATATCGAAATGGGAAGTTAATTGTGGCTGGAACATTCCCCATGGTAAGTGGCTATCACTTAAATGCTTCTCGAATCATCAGAGGTAATGATCATGGTGATTTCTCTGACAAGAAAAAAAGCAGTGAGATTGAGTGACAAATATCCCTGGCCAGTTTTACCAATTTAAGCTGCTGAGATCAAGATCTCTGTTTTCATTAAGATGTTATTTTTGATTGTATTTCTTCGGATACAGACTTAGAAAAATGAGAAACAGAAAGCCTTTTTTGCCTTCCTTCCCCTTCCAGCTTCAAGTTGTATGTCAGCTCAGTATCCTAAGAGATACCACCTCCTTTATCATCTGGAGAATCGGAGCACTAATTTGTTGATAGGGGGTTTCATTTCATTTTCAAATTGGAGAGGCAGGAGTTGCGCTAGGAGGGAACATGTGATTTCTGTCTTAGAGGCTGCTCCCCACAGCCATGGGAAGGGAGGAGGGTCCCCAGGGCCCAAACCCAGCCTTGTCCTTCCCTTGCATGATGGTTGTCTTGTGTCTGTACATTCTGGCCAATACCTTTAACAACATATTTTACAAGCAATGTTAAATATGATATGGAGTTACCCTGGAGACTTCCTTGCAAATACACACACACATAATCGTTCACTCACCCCTCTGAGTACAAATAGATTTTTTATTAAGATATTGTTGTTCAATGGACTAAGCAAAGGACAAAAGTTAGCGACTCCAGAATTCACCCTGGGACCCTCGCTTTTGTGGTCTTGGGCAAAAATATTAACCTTTCAGCCTGATTTCCCATCTGCCAAATGGAAGTAATAATGTGTCAGTTCTTGGTTTAAAAGTCAAGTACTCATTTATTTTAAAACAGTTCATCTGAAGTGTTAGAATAATTTTATTCATTCTTAAAGCACACAATTGAAAGTGAATTTCTAGGTTTACACTTCTTTGGAAATAAATACTCTGATGATAAAATGTATTAACATACAATAGCTTCTGTGTTAAATTTTTGGAGCTAAGAATTTTCACAGCTGGATTGGACTAATTTGTGAGATTATGTAGGACAATCCAATATCAAAAATCATCTCTAATCAAAGATCAAGTTGGTGGCTATTGCTTTCTATTTTCTCAAATTAAAGGATTTTCTCAGAGTTCTAAATTAACACACTCGTCGTGATTATTCTCAGTTCTACCACTATTTCTTCTCAGTTCCTTATAGCCTGTGTTTTTTAGCTACTTGCAGAATGCACGGAACAACTTGGTCTTGCCAGAGCAGCCTCCAAAGTATATACCAAAGATGGAACCACAATCCTTTCCTTGTGGGATTTGGTTTTATGGGCTCTTGATAAATCTTTTATCCAGAGAGACTCTGAGGGACAAAAGGAAGAGGCAGCCCCTGTTGGAACAAAAGAGACACCTGTTAAAAGTATGGAAGGTTGGTTACATTCTACAGGATTTAGCTGATTCTACTTATGTTTGATCATATGAAAGTTAAGTGTAATTCTTGCATTCAGTCACCCCTTCGAGAGTTAAAAAAATCATAGTAAGCTACTCATATGAAATTCTCATAATGTTTTTACCTTGCAGAATAATAAGAAAAAATTTTAATGTAAATTTGATTTCAGCCCCAAAACATTCAATAAATTGCCTAGAATTTATGAAACATGTTTGACAGTTTAGCTTCTTTATGCAACATGAGCAGGTTCTGTTCTTAAATTCAGAACCAAAACCAACTGGAGACCGCTTAAGAAAGTGGGACTAGATCAATGCAAATCTCTTCCTACTATTAGAAGAGAAGGTGTCCTCTCTACACCTCCTGTCCTCCAACTCCCCTCCCCCATCTCCACTGCTCCTATGAACTCCCAGAAGCTACAACAAATGCACCCCTATCACAGCTCCTAGTGCATTGTGTTATAATTATCTGTCTACATCTTTGTGCGTTTCATTAGACTAGGTACAACTTAAGGGCAGGGCCTGTGCCCCCAACAATTTGGTAAATGAAAAAGAGTCTTGCTAGCAGTGATTCAGCGGTTGTCTCAGGTTTCCATTGTTGTGTTGCGAGGCATGGTTTAGAGGTTAAGAATCTGTGTTTTGGGGGCTTCCCTGGTGGCGCAGTGGTTGAGAGTCCGCCTGCCGATGCAGGGGACACAGGTTCGTGCCCCAGTCTGGGAAGATCCCACATGCCGCGGAGCGGCTGGGCCCGTGAGCTATGGCTGCTGAGCCTGTGCGTCCGGAGCCTGTGCTCCGCAACGGGAGAAGCCACAACAGTGAGAGGCCCACGTACAGCAAAAAAAAAAAAAAAAAAAAAAAAAAAATCTGTGTTTTGGAGCTGAAAATACCAGGGTTCAGCTCCTACCTGTCACTTGTTAGATGAATGATCATGGGTACTCTCTGTACCTCAGTTCCCTCATTTGTAAAATGAGGACACTAACAGTCACGTGAATATATACTAGTTCAGCCTTCATAAATATGAATGTGTATTCATAAGAATATATATGAATATGAATATATATGCATATGAATATATATCACTTAGATTAATGCCTGGTTGATACTTAGCAATTTCATAATATTAGTTATAATTATTGTGTGTAGGATTAAGTAGGAAAAACCCACTCCTTCCTGTGTGTCTCTCCTTCATTCTCATACTACTATCCCATTCACAACGCTTCTGACACCAGACCTGTGGGGGTTTTTCCCACACCAACTCCCACACCATCTAGCTGGATGTCCTACAATTTAACTCAATTCTGACACTACCTACCTGGAGATAAGGTCAGATCCCACAGGTTAAGGGCCCAGTATCACAACACTGCTTCCCACTTACCCCATTTCAGAGGTCCAGACCTGTGCTTCTGACTGAGTGGCTATAAATTGGCTCCCTCCTCAGGTTCAATTAATTTGCTAGAGCATCTCACAGAACTCAAGAAAACTGTTTACTTACTGTTTACCCATTTATTATAAAAGGATATGGTAAAGGATACAGATGAAAATCCAGATGAAAGAGAAGCATAGGGTAAGGTACATGGGAAAGGGCATGAAGATTCCGTGTTTTCTCTGACACTCCACTCTCCCACCATCTCCATGGGTTCACCAAACCAGCTTTCTGAACCGTGTACTTTTGGGATTTTTATGGAGACTTCATCCTGTAGGCATGATTGATCATCAACTCCATTTCTAGTCCCTCTCTGGAGAATGGGGAGTAGGGTTGAAAATTCCAAGTTTCTAATCATGGCTTGGACTTTCTGGTGACCAGCCCCCATCCAGGAGCCCACCAAGATTCATCTCATTAGAACAAAAGACACTGCTAGCACCCAGGAAATTCCAAAGAATTTAGGAGCTCTGTGTCAGGAATTAGAACAAAAGATGCCCCTAAGACTCTTTACCACTTAGGAAATTACAAGAATTTTAGGAGCTCTGTGTCAGGAACTGGGGGCAGAGACCAATATATTTTTCTATTATTTTATAATGCTATTATTTGTTTGGTTTTCTAATGAGTTTTAGAAAGTAATTATGTGAATATTTAATGCCTAGCTGATCACTAAAGCATATAATTCTGCCTTTATTTGGCATGTGGAATATCTGATCTCCAGGTTCTGGAAGACTTAAAATTTCAAACATTCTTCTTTCACATTCTTATTTAAAACCTGCTTGGAGGTAATGTTATTCATGCAGGTCTACCAAGAGGGTATAGCCATCCCTTCCCCTCATATTCTAAAGGTTATCCTTGAATCAGGCAGGGGAATTAGCTGGCTGTCCCCTTTACTGAATCATAACTTGGAGTTATGACATCAGTTTGCATTGAGGAAATTAAAAGAAACAGGCATCAATCAAAAACTCAGTGTCATGCTTACTATAAAGGCGGTGGTTAAAGGCACTGGCTCTGGAAGCAGATGGCCTTGATTCTAATTCTGGCTCTGCCCCCCACCTGGCTATGTGACTAAATCTCAGTTACTGTACAAAAGAGGAGTGGACCTACCTCAGAGTATCATTTTGAGAATTATATACAATAAAGTATATAGAGGTCTTAGTAAAATGCCCAGCACATAGTAAGTTCTCAATATGTATTAATTATATAGTAGGATACTGTTTGCTGTATCACAAATAACCCCTTTATGGAGACCCTGAAATAAATTTCTCTAAGATCTCAGGACCAGGAAAGTTGTATCTTGAGGAATTTATCTCTCTCTTTCAGCCATGTGTATCTTCAAATGTTGTTTTTCTCTTTGCTTTAGCCACAAGGATTCTCAGCGCCCAAATAGTGCTTTATCTCCAGCAAATAAAAACAGTGTGGTATTCATGTCTAGTATCATAATGATGATAAAAATATTATCTAGCATTTTTTGGATGCTTGCACAATTAACTAGACCAAATATTATTGTAAACACTTTCCTTTTTATAATCATCCCAACAGCAGAATGAGATAGATACTATTAATCATTTAATTGATGAGTTCTCTGAAGCACCTTATCTCTGGCTTTGGTCTATTCCTATACTCCTTTCCCCCTTCCTTGCTTTTTTTTCTCTTTATCCCTTTTCAGAGTAGATATTTTGGTAATCTACCTCATATTTTTTTCATAACTAGATAAAGTGTAAGAAAGGAATTAAAATATATATTTACAATAAGATTTGTTTAAATTATTTAGTTGCATATGAAGTTTCTGATCAAATTTATGTATTTGCATCTGGTTTTGGCATTAACCTGTATAAATCAAGTCATTAATGAAGAATAAAATATTTTGAATAAACAAGTGAATTCAGCAAACAAATTTATTCATTATTCTTTGAACAATAGTAAATGTGTCATTTGTTTCCCAGGAACCGTAAGAATGAAAGTGAAAACCAAATTATTTCCAAAGTCTGTGACATCTGATAGTTTGGATGATATAGATAAGTCTTTGCTCACCCTCATCCTCAGAAATCCTATTGCCATCTGGGTATCTTGTGGTGAACCATTTCTAAGTCCGAATGGTAAGTGTTTTGTTTTTGCTTTCTTTCAAGCAAGTGCATAAAGAGAGAGAGAAATACATTTTTTGTCACCATAAGAAAATCAATTAAATGTGTATAATGTCAACATAATAACATCACATTTATGCAAAGAACGGGAGGTTCATCAATTAAGGTGTGCACAAGGATAGCTATACTCCTATATTTGCACAATTGCCTGTTTTTTTCTTACTGGAATGGAGTATTCTGCATGGAAAGTGTCTAATTTCATTGATAAAGAGATCCTTGGTCTATAAGACTGAGAATAATGATATACATTAGAAAATAAAAAATGAGTTTAATTCACACTGAAGACGACCTGTCTGCACATTTTCATTTTTAAGAATTGCACCCTTTAGGCAGTAGGTGGATGTTTAAAAAAATGAATGGTTCCAAGGAAGGCTTTCATCACCTCCAAATAGTTTGTGGAAATAGAAAATGAAATATGGCTATTACATATGGTAAATCTATATCATAAAACAGCACTGTTCTTCTTTTTCCCCCTCCATTCCATAAAGAAATGCCTTAAGCCCTGTCATCTTTCAAATGAAGTTTCTTTCAATGACTCTTACCTTTTAATTACTTGTTTCTAATTGAATCTGTTTCTTGGAGCAGAAAGTTCTTTATAAATGATTGGCTTGCATGATAAATTACTGTTGATAAGAAGAATGCAAGATAAAATATCATGTATTTTTTTAATTCTAGCTTTGAAGAAAGCAGAAAAAATAGAAAAACAGAACTGGCTAAAAAAGGACAACATTTTGGCTGATCTAGACACTATGAAACACAAACTGAGACAGTTAAAAGGTCAGTATGAACTAAATCAAGTATCACCATGTTTAATTCTAAATGTAACCTTAATTTTCTGGTAGTTTTTTTTTACCTTTAGATACCAGATGTTTAACTGAATATTATATATTGTGTTACAAAAGTCACTTGAGCAAGTCTGAAACCTATTAATATATCTTTTCAGTACTGATTTTATATTTGTAAATTTTATATTAAAATGAATATCACATGATTTATATATACATTTTTAAAATTTGGAGGATGTGTGGATCATATAACCACCCTACTGGTTTTGAAACAATTCCTGAACTGACATTTTATGGACTTTGGAATTAGTCATTAAACAAAACTTTCTGTTATTTCCTAGGTATTGCTTGGGAAGAAGTTTTGTTAAATAATCTGAGTGAGGAAGTACTAAATTCTTCAAAGATTAGTGTCTTTATCACAGAAGGGAGCTATCTTGTTATGCGGCATAAGATATGTTATTCATAGACAAAGTGATTGATTGACAATATTTGTCCTCTTCTTCCATTCTCTTTGTCACAGAATCTTAAGTTCCTGATCTTATATTATTCCCAGCACTTCAGACACCAAATGATTCTGTGGGGAATAAGTATGTTATGGACTTCAGTCTAGGAAAGAATATATTTCAGGCTCTGTAACTGCCGTAGCAGGATTTCAGCTCCTGAGTATCTGTACTGTCTGGTGTCAGAAACATGTGAATCTTACTTCAATAAATAAGACAATTGGTCCTAAGTGCACTAGACAGCACTCTGGGTTGAAATGGCTATTTTTCAGTTTTTACCAAAAGAATTATTGGGTCTAACTGAAAAGCATCTGTTACTATTGCTAACCTCTACTACTCCAACTACTTGCCGCTTTCACTTGAATGTCCCATAGGCATGTCCAAAACTGAAGTTAACACGTCACCATATAGTGACCATACCACCATTTCATTTCATATCTTACCACACCAATGCCTCCTTCATTTCTTCTGTGGGCATTACCACAATCCACTCAGGTGTTCCATCTCAAGGAGCTGGGAGGCATCCTTGGCATCTCCCACTCTCACTATCTCTAAGCAAATATCAGTAAGTCTTGTTGCTTTGAATCTGTTTTTTCAAATGAATTCTAAGGGTCTTGATTCCTGCTGTCGTTATCCAAGTTCAAGCTATCGTCATCTATTCTTTGGGTTACTGGGTCAGCTTTCTAACTGGTCTCCCTGCCTCCAGTCTTGACAGTAGTTTCCATCCTGTTCATAATAGTGACATTCTGGAATGGGAGTGATCATGCAAAAATGCAAAGGTGTTATGGTACTCCAGGCATAAAACCTTTCAAAGTTCTTATTATCTTTATGGCAAAAGTGAAACTCCTTAATGTCGCCCTTCATGATCTGGTTCTCTGGAAACTTCTCCCTCCCCTTACTTACTCCTCTCTACCCATTTGGACTTTTTTTTCAGTCCCCCAGACTTATCATGTGCTTTCTTAACTCTGAGCTTTTGAAACAGTTCAGTTCCCTCTGCCTCAAACTTTTCTCTCTTCTGTTCTCTTGGATGGTTTCTCATTATTTACTTTTCAGCTTACTCGTTATTTCTCCTAAAAGTCTTCCCTAACATTCTAAGTCAGGAATAGTGTGGTTTGTCATACCCTTAACTTCCCCAGATAGCACTTATCACTTTATTTTACATACCTGATCATATGACTGTCTCTCCTATGTTACATTATAAATTCTATACCCTTCTAATTTGTTCTCTGAATAGTTGTAGAATTATTTAATTAAAGAATAAATGGAATTTCAACCATCCACTCCAATGAGCTTTCTAAGCTCTATTTCTTTATCAAATTAAATCAATAGAAAGTAACATATTAAAAATAACACCTGGCAGAGCTACTTTTACTGAATTCTGATTTTATATTATGTCTTTAGCTTTTATTATAATTAAGTATTAAAAAGGTATTTTAAAGTTCAGTTGTCATCGTCCACAATATCACTGTAGAAAACAGTCTTTTTAGTCAGATGGTGTCCATTATGGGGAAATCCATTAATGCAGTTTCTCTTAAAATTTAGTACTAAGATAAATCTTGTCTCTACTGCTAAACTGTTATGTTTTCTGCTATTAAATGTAAATTCATTGCTAATGTATAAAATACCTACTGTGAGGATGGTCTTTTCTAGTTGCTGGGATTAGGAGGAGAAATAATAACAAGTTTAAATTCAGTAAACTGCCATCCCTGTTGGATTGTGAGCTTCTGTTTTTTTTCTTTTTTTTAAATTCAATCATTTTATCATTTTTTAACATCTTTATTGGAGTATAATTGCTTTACAATGTTGTGTTAGTTTCTGCTATATAACAAAGTGAATCATCTACACATATACATGTATCCCCATATCCCCTCCCTCTTGCGTCTCCCTCCCACCCTCCCTATCCCACCCCTCTAGGTGGTCACAGAGCACCGAGCTGATCTCCCTGTGCTATGAAGCTGCTTCCCACGTATATGGAAAATGTTATAAGAAAATAAAAAGTAATTTATTCAATACATTTTTGTTTTGTTTCTATTTGTTATTCTTACCTACATAAATGATAGTTTATTATGAAAATCTTTTGTGATGATATTATGTCCCTTTATAAAAGTTAGAGTGCAAATGCTTTCATCTTCTTAAGACCATTAGAAACAAGTTGACAGAAAACAATAATGCATATGTTTTTTGCTCTTTCTTATATTCAAATCCTGGCTCTTTAACAGTGTAAATGATAAACTATTGGAGAGCTGTCTTTAGTTGAGCAAAATTTTAGTGTTCAAAATTCATTATAAATAAAATATTTATTGAGATATTATCCACAAGAATTTATGTGGATAAATTAATAAATTAATGTTGTCTGTACATTATGAATAGAGTCAGCTGAAAACTATATTTGGCATAAATTTGTGTTATGTATTTTTCTGGTGCCACTGTGCTCTTCTCCAAAACACGTTGCCTAATGGCATTGTCACTGTAACTCATTGGCTGTTAATTCAGTTATGTTTTCTCCATAACCATAAATTGCATATGAATGCTTATTAGGTACATAGAGTTCTGATTTCCCTGAAAAGTCATTTCTGCCACCTATTTTTATTGCTGGATCTATTTCCACAAACTTGAGCTTTAAGAGCCCAAATGTGTTATCCTCTACAAATACTGAGTTATTTTCAAAAGGTTTTGTTCATAGTCATGGTATGAAAACCTGCACATTATAAGTCTCCTGGCAACAAAATTAGGACTTAACATCATTTCAGCATTTCTATTATTTTATCCACTTAAGTGTTACTTTCTCAAAAAAGCCTTTTCTGACACTTCAGACTAGGTCAGCAACCTGTTTTACATGCTTTTACACACCCTGTACATCCATGGTGCAACACAGTTACAATCAGTTATTGGTGTAATCATTTCCTTGACATTTGCCTTCCTTACCAAAGTGTAAGCCTTTGAGGCAAGGACTTAGTCTCGAACATGTTTGTATTTGCACCATCCAGCACAATGCCTGACTCATACCTGGTGTTCAACATAGGTTTCTAGAAGGAACATCCAAGAGAAAACATTATTTGTACTTAAGAAGTTTCGAGATCAGTCTGAGACTCAGTGCTCAGTATATCTTCAACCCAGAAAAAGAAAACTATTTAATAAGTGTGACCTTTAAACCTTTTTATAATGATTTAAAGTGGTCTAGCTGAAAGAATGCATAAATTCAAATCACCACACTTATTAACTTATGCCTGTGATTCTTTAGAATACACCATTCCGATAAATATTTTCTCTTACCACAGCTTCTTAAGAGCCCAGAGGACACAGCAGAGGTGTCAGAAACTAATCGTGTTCACAGGGTATTATTAGATAGGAAAAAAAAGGCCTCCTGTCTCTTGGGTTAATATTATTTTAGAAATACTTAATCCCCAGGCTGCTAAACTAATTGTGGGGGAAAGGCTTATTATTAGTGAAGAGAACAAAACATATGTTCCATGACTGGAAGAGATGATGGGCTATATAGGTCATGGATTCTATTTGACTAAATTACCGCTGAACCATATCGTGGATGAGAGGTTGGGGCCAGTGTGGAAGTCAGCGTGTTATCTTTCTTTTCCATCTGTACACTGAGTATGCATATCCTGGCTATTTAAAGCCTCAAGCTCCCATATGAAGAGACATTGTTAGATCTTATTACCTTAGGCATCTTTGCTTTTATGATATATTTAGTATTTTACCCTCTGCTCCCAAGTGAAATGATTTATGCATAGAAAGCCAAACCAATTTATTTGAAATCGGAAAGCCTATCATCAGAAACATTTCCAGAGACTTCTTTCCCCAGGGCGACGGGTAGCAGCATGTCAGCCAGCCACCATGGTTCCCAACAAAAGCCCTGTGCAGCCGGTGGTAGTGGAAGGAGGCTGGACTAAGCAGACTCAAGAGGAAATTAAACTCATGGACCTTATAAGACATAGAGAGGTATGATCTTTAGGACTCCAGACATTAAAGACTCAGGCTCTTTTATAAGCTTTTAAAAGTACAGTATTGAATTTTTAAATTATGCTATTAATATATTCTCGGCATCTGGTCAGTAATGACCACATAAGCATATGCCAAGCATTGAGTTGGCATTTGGAGAGTAACTATCTAAGACACAGCCAGCTCATATGAAAGTCTGTTTTGTTTGAATGGAGACCAGAAATTATGACCTTAGCAAAGAAGAGAAAAAGGCCCAGTGGATATGTACAAAGGTAATTATAATAAATGTAGTCAAGTTGAGCCTTATGGCTTCATTGCTCATCACTCCTAAGGGTATGTCTCAATATGTAAAAAGAGGAAGGAGCAAACTACTAATTTCAATGGAGACATTCAGAAGTGAGGAATTCAAAAAGAAGTTTCAATCCAATTGATTAATCAGACAGGATTGCCAGACATAAAAAAGTCGAGAAGAGAAAGGTCAGCTGTTGAGAGAGGATTGGGGATAGAGAGACCTGGGAAAACTTTTGCTTTGTGAAGTTTTTCATCAAAATGATGTGTTCTTATTTAATAGGGTTTCTCAAATCATGAAATGTGTTCAATCTAAATCTTAGGCGAGTGCCCAAGTCAAGGTTACTAGAAAAAAGAAATTGACATTGCTAGAAATATGACTTCTTGCCAAGCTAAGAAGGATAAATCACTGACCAGGGAATGAATGCAAAGCATTGAACTAAGACATGCTTGAAGTAGGATGAAAAGCTGCCTGGCAGGGATCTGGCAGAATATAAAGGTGGCTGCTGTATTTTAAAAGAGAGTAAAGATTTAAACAATAGTCATGTACATTCCCTTAAGCATTTCTTGGTTAAAGGAAATGGTGCTGTGATTCTAATCAAAAACTCATTTGTTAGACGCAGAGAAATCACTCAGTAGGAGAAACGCCATGCAAAAATCCAAAAACATATCTCTATTTATTTCTCCAAATTATAAATGAAAGTTAAGTGCTTTGCCAAAATAAGTGCCTTATTATTACTACTCTAATGATTATTATTGCTTACAATGATGCATTGAAGCAAGGGGAATTTACAGAAGAGTCAGTGATAGGAGAGGATAATGTAATTCCTAAATCTTTTTTCAGTATGATGTACAATTATAAGATATTTCTTTCAGCATATTCTACACACACACACACACACACACACACACACACAACAGACAATTCTCTAACCATGGCATTCTCTGGGCTTTTCTTAACAGGCACAGCTTTCTGAAGTCCAAGAACTGCAATCCAAGAGAAATTCTCCAACTGCACCAAAATGTATATCATTTAAGAGGAGCAGCTTGTATAAGCAACCCAATGCAAAACGAGTGTGGATTTACCTAAATGGAGGCAGACCTGAAGATGGCACTTATGCCCGGGGCAAAACTATTTCAGAGGTAAACCTAGTGTGAAAGGAGAGTGTTTTATAGGCCTGTTTTCAAATTCCAGCTCTGACATTTATAGATTGTTAGGTCAGGCAAATTATTTTACCTCTCTAAATCTCATTTTCTCATCTCTAAAATGGGAGTAATACTTTCCTCACAGGGTGGAGTCCAATGCTGTCTGACATAATGTGTGCATCAGAATATGACACTTGGCCGGCAGAGAACAATGACAATTAAACTCATTACACCCAAGTTTAGAGTAAATCTAAACTTTAAGATAATTTAAAATAGTTTTCCTGTTCCATTTTAAACCTAGTTCACAAAAGAGTGATTATTCACTGGATATGTTCCCCGTGGGGAAAACAACAGTATTCACTAGAGGAAATCTATCATATTCTTGTCACCCAGATTCCTGGAACTATGGCAAACTTTCCACTTTCCAGAATTAAAACATTGACTAAAGAAAAGATGAGTAGCAGTCATTTATTGTTTGCAATATCAATGATACAATTCTAAAAGTTGACATTTTGTCTTAGTCTTTAAATGAAAACTTTAGGTACCTAATAAATGGATTTTGGTAGAATTTTTAAAAGTCTTATTTGTTGCAGTGATATCTTATAATAGTTGTTTGGCTTTATTATTTGTGAAATGTTTTTATAATTTTTTCTGGGACAAGGGGAAGTCACATAAAGGTGAGATGTTGGTTGGAGATGGAGGGAAAGGCAAGACAGTGCAACAGGCAGGCCTGGAGGAGTTCATGGAGGCTGATGGGGGCATCTAGAGTGGCAGGGGCACCTCAGAGGAGTTGTGCCCCTGAAGCTTGGTGATTTCAAAGTGTGATGGAGACCACTCCTCTTTGACAAGGACTTTGGATAAGAACTGTGAAAGCAATTGCATCTCAGAAGTTGACAACCAATTTGCTGTATTTGAGAAAGAAGAGAGAAAAATGCAGACAATAAATTCAAAACTAGGAATACAAGTAAAGGAACTTCATACACATGGGGAAGAAAAAGGAAAGTGATTTTTTAAAATGAGTGAAACTTGTTCAGGAGAGAACACCCTAGAACAGTTTCTATAACAAACCTGAAATGTTTCTTCCTTGCTGGTTTCTTTGAAAATCACAGAGTTTATATTGCAGATGTTAAGTCTTAAGATGCATGTAACCATTGCAACTAGAACTGATACATTAGTGAGGGAATATGAAATGATTAATAAATAAAAAGTAGAGCAGGGACGAGGATTAAAGATAGCCTGTCAGACTCAGGATAGCAAAAACTTACCATAACTTTTACAAAAATTACATATACCTGGTGAAAGAATGACTTTTTGATTTATGTGACTCTCATGTAACATATAAAAGGCATGCCATACATATTATTCCATGATCATATAATTTTTTATGAACTTTGTACATAAAGGGCACTGTGCTAGATGCTGTAAAGTATTATCCTAATTTATGTGTGTGAAAAGAGTTTGAAAACTTTATAGTGCAGTATAATTGACAGGTTAACCTCAGTAGTAATGGTAGCAATAGGAGGAATAAAATGACACATGATCTATGTTCTCATTAAATTCATACTTCCAACTGGCAAAACATTTGAAAATATATCAAGCTTTACTTAGGTTTATAGAGAAATGGGCACTCTCATGTCGATGGAAGTAAAACTTTTTGGAGGACCAGGTGGCTATACAAATCATAAGAAAATGCACTTCTAGAACCTTATCCCAAGGATATTTTCATGAATTTATGCAAAGTTTGTTTGGTAAGAATAATTATCATGGGGCTATTTATAACATAGATAGATTAGAAAGAAACACTTATCAATAGGGAGTTGGTTAAATGAATTATAGTGTATAGGATGGAATATTATCATAATTAAAATCAACTTTAGAAAGAATGACAATAAAGATGTTCAAGATATACTAAATGAAAGAAACATACTATAAAGCATGTAGAGTTAGATTCTATATACATGCATCCACATACCTAAAAGAAAAAGACTGGAAGGATTTTATTTTTGGAAGTGTTTATCAGATGGTCTTATTACTGGTGGCCTAATAAAGGTGGTATTTCTTTATTATGTGTTTTTCTTTGTGTTCCATATTTGGTAATGATGAACACAGATTGTAAGAAAAATTTGCTAAGGGAGCTGACCTTCCTCTTAGAGAAATACTAACAGCATGTGATGAAGGTCAGGTTAGTAGTACATACAGGAAGTTCAGTAGGAGTTCAGAGGAGGGAACACTGGGCCCACCTGGGGTGAAGGAGAAAGGCTCTCCAGAGGACTCAACCAGGAGCTCTGACGGAACTTGAGAAATGGGTAAGATTCAACATTTAGGCAGAAAAAAAGCATTAACAAGCATAAGGGGCATCACACACAGAGGTATGGGTGTTAGAATTCATAAACATATAAGTAGATGGTACCTGGACTGAGAATTAGGGAGAGATACAGACACTGGAGAGACTGTTCAAAAGCATATAGGGTGGGGCTTCCCTGGTGGCGCAGTGGTTGAGAGTCCGCCTGCCGATGCAGAGGACACAGGTTCGTGCCCCGGTCCGGGAAGATCCCACATGCCGCGGAGCGGCTGGGCCCGTGAGCCATGGCCGCTGAGCTTGCACGTCCAGAGCCTGTGCTCCGCAATGGGAGAGGCCACAACAGTGAGAGGCCCGCGTACCGCAAAATAAATAAATAAATAAATAAAATAATAAAATAAAGCTGTTAAAATTTTTTTAAAAAGGTATAGAAGGTGAGTTGGAGCTCATGTGGACCTGGCTCCTTCATTTTGGGAGAGCAGGTGTTTGACCTGCATGATAGGTAAAAGCCATACAGGCAGGTGTGTGGAAACCTCTTACTTTCCTCCTGCTTGCTTGCATTGTTTTGTCTTAAAGTCTTATTCAGACTAATGGAACCACCCTTAGGGGTCTGGTGACAGGTTAGCCAGTCTTTTTAGTACTCTTGATACTTTGTACATGTGTTTTTATAAATATTTCCAGGAAAATTGAGAGAAATTGAATTAGGCCCCTAAACATAGTTTTTTAATTTACCAATTGAAAAGAAAAAGACTTTTGATAATAGAATCATAGAGTCAAAGAGGTGTTAGACCAAAAGTTTGATTTTATAGTTAAAGAGACTCTTTCATAAGGAAGTTGCCTAACTTGTCTGAGGTCATACAGAGGCCAGAGCCAGGTCAGTGCTTTTGTCCTTCTAGCTTCTTGGTCATTGAAAAAAAAAAAAATTGAGCTATTCTGACAAGTCTAGATTCTTCAAGCCAGGGTCTTTCATATTTAAGCATTTCTTAAACAGCAAGAAGCCTCTTCTACATAGAAAAATAGAGAACATAGAAAAATAGAGAACTACATGGACAAATCCACTGACAAGCACTGAAGTTCCTTACCGTTTAACACATTAGGGAACATTTGTAAGCCCTTCTCATCTCCTTCTATACCTCTTCCTTTTTTTTTTTGTTTAATTTTTATTGGAGTTTAGTTGATTTACAAGTTGTGTTACTTTCTGCTATATAGCAAAGTGAATCAGTTATACATATGCATATATCCACTCTTTCTTTACATTCGTTTCCATATAGGTCATTACAGAGTATTGAGTAGAGTTACCTGTGCTATACAGTGTACCTCTTTCTAACAATTATAAGTAAAATGAATATTTATATCGTGATAATAGTTCTCTTAAAGGAGTTGATTCTTTTTTTTATTTTTTATTTTTTTTTTCGGTTTTTTTTTTTTTGGAGTTGATTCTTTAATATGTAATTATGGTGTGACATTCCATATCCCAGTATGTGTGTCCCTTTGTGTTTCAGCTGCTGAGTGACTGCTCCTCTCGTCTCAAACTAGCCCACCCAGGCAGAACACTGTACACCCCTGACAGAGAGCCAATTCACTCGTGGGACGACATAGAGTGAGACATGGTCATCTGTGTGTCCACAGGGCATGGCTTTAGAACCCAAAGAGGTATGGGTGATGTTTTCTTTTCCATTAAGTGTTTGAAGAATTAAAGCATTCACTTGTTTCTTCAAAGAGCTTGTTTACTGAGTTTTACATCCCATCATGATGATTTTTAATAATTATCCTCCTCCACGCTTTTCTACTCCATGTTACTGAAGTTAAATTCAAGTATTTATTTGTTGGAACCTCACTTTTGACACTATTTGCTCTAAAGAATTCAAGTTCTGTTAGTCTTGTATTTTATCCAAGGGGCTTTATTTGTAGAAATTCTAAAGGGCCTCCTTTGAAGGTATTCATTCTTTAGCATGAACCCTGAGGAAAGTGAGGCTTCCTTGACTTCCTACTCTGCAAGTTATTTAAAACTTAATGTTTCATTAATAGCAAATATACAGTTTACAGATTTTTTCTTTAGTAATAAGTAAATATATGCTTGTTTTACTATCTTGTCTATCCTTTGATTATTTTCTTTGATAAATGTTAGAAATGGAAAAGAACATACGTTTGTTGTTAAACTAACTCTTGTCCTTTATCCTATTTATCCTGAGGAATTTGAAACCCTTTCTGGAGTAGGTATACATTAGCAATGACATAATTTTTAAGATATTCTGAAGAATACTGATATCATTTTAAAAGAAATTAAAAGATTCAGAAGTGAATTACCTGGGGTCATTAAAATAACTAATGCTAGATTATCTCTTTTAAAAGTCACCATAAGATTATTATTACTATGTTGTATATAAGGTACATAAACCAAAAACTTTTAAAACAGTTGCAATCATATCTTTACACTTAGCCCAGAAGGGATAAAAGTATAGGAATGGAAACTAAAAAGTAGGAAGACAAGGATTTACTGGGATGCCTAGCACTGTTCTGAGGATGCCACACATATTGCCCCAGCACCATCTTACATCAAGGAAGAGGTGCCAATCTTTGTATTCTTTGTATTCTGTTGTCCCATCGTTCACCAGTACCCCTCACTCCAGCTCTTGGTCATCCTCACTATGTGATTACTTAGAAGAACACACCAATGATGGAGTTCCTATCATGAATAAGTATTAGTTGACAGCTTTCTGTGTTCCTAAAGTACATAGCCTATAAAAGAAATATAAGCCAGGGTTCCTTCGCTGAAAGTTTTCGATTTAATTGAGTATATGAACACACTTGAAGTAATTGAATAGTAAGCAAACAAGTGGTGCAGTAGAAGGTACTTTCCCAGTCCCTTCATTATTTATGCTTAATCTTTCATACTCTTGGGATGACTTTCTGTTATCTGGACCCCACCCTCCTGGCCTCACTGTATTCATTAGGCCTTTCTGATAAATAAAGCTAAGTATGCTTCAGGCAACCTAGCCAAAAGGGTATCCAAAACACAAAGAGATATGTAGGCTGCCTTCCCAGAAGCAAGCTTGTTACCAAGAAAAACTGCAAAGAGAAAAGAGAAAACTAGAAATGCAAATATTACTCTCCTTACCATTTTCCTCCTTGTTAGCTCTGTGGACCTTTGACAAGGCTATGTAGACAAACATTCATTTCTGCATCTTCAGTTCTTTAACCATATGAATCACTCTGACATGGAAGAGTTGTTTCTTCTCTGAAAACGGGTCCCAATATTACCTTAATGGTGAAAGTGTTGGTGGTTTCCCCAGTTGTCTAAGTTCTTTTCGGTGGGTGATATATGTTCTAGAAAATCTGATTGATAGCAGAGAGTCTAATTTAGTTGCTCTTTAGAAAGTTCTTTTATTATATGAGCTGTCATTTTATTATTTTTCCTGAAATAATTGAGAAATAATCATTTAGTAGAAATCTAAATACTCAGAATGCTTTAAAACAAGAGAGAAATGCTACTAGCATTTATATATATTATATATACATACATATATAACATATATATACTTGTGAAGGGACATTTAATTAATCATTCTGCTCATAATTTTTCTGTGACCTACGGGCTTAACTATGTAGTAGAAAATAAGGCAGCCTGGGAATTTCAAAACTAAACACCTTATAAAAACTTATTTTATGTACTATAATGTAAAAACATTTAGCATGTGAAAGTTAGTCATCAAAGAATCACACTGGGTCTTTGAAAAATGGATTTGTTTTGGCAAAACAAATCAGATGCTGTTAGAATAGTTTCTTTCACACAAACCCCCAACAAAATTAAAAGGGTGCTTTATGCTGTTTGTCATCAAATCTGAGCACTGTTCTCAATGCTGTGTTTACCATCCTTTCAGTGGGTTCAGTTTTTAGACCACTCCTAGGTTAGCTTCCAATTCAGGCTTTATAAAAAGCTTGGAAGGAAGCCCTCTCTAGCAACTGCCATTCTGTAGAAATCCAAAGGATGTTAACACATATCTGATGTGATAAGCAAGTCAAGTGTGTAATGAGAGAGGCTGATGTGGGAGTCGAGGATTTCTGAAGGATCTTCAAGATTTTCATCATCCTGAACTTTTAATTATTTTCTATAAATACATTGACTTGTCTCTCAAAGTAATTTTTTTTTTTTTAAACAGAGTTAAAGCAACTGGTGGAGGTCAGAGCAAATTATGCCCGAACCCGAAGGCAGCAGGGCCCTCAAGCCACAGACGCTGTGTTGTCACCATCCACAAAGCTTCAATCTCTGGTACCTCTACACAGTGAATTCCTGTCAGATCCACCATAGTTTGTGCTGTGTTTCGCTGGGGTAGCCTGTGCGGACATACTCATATGCTTGCTAGGATGTTATATGATGATTAGTCATTGTTTTCATAATTTCATGCAGTCTCTTTTAAAAGTTATACCCTCTACCTTTTACACAGGGTGGCATTTGATGCCTCAAATCTGTTCTTAGAAAGACAACAAAACTAGACAAAGCAATGCCAGTAAAATAACTATCTTAGGTGTATTTTCTTCCGGGAAAAGAAAAAGGAAAATACTAGCTATTATTGAAAAATAATTTAGTGGGGTCAAGTAGTATATATTATTATATATACTTTTAAAATTATATAATATATATATTTATATAATATATATAATTTGATAATAAATAGACTGACAATTTGAGTGTATATATATAGTTATATACTTAAATTTAGTGGGGTCAAGTAGTATATATGTTCTCTATATAAATAACTTTATATTAGTTATTTTATATATATATGAGTTATATATACATAAATAATTTGACAATAAAAAACACTCTTTGACTGCCTAATACTAAATTTGACTCAAACTGACAGTTTTCTGGCTCAGCCACTATATTTTTCAAACTTCCATGTTAAAATCCTACATTTACTAAATGGAATGGCTGGTGGCCACCAAACACCACATGAATTGATCTTTCCGCCTCCCACTTTCCTTCAGTTTGGCTTGTGGTTACAGCACAGGACTCCTTATGGGGCACAGCTAGATGTTGTTCACAAGAGTGAAGCTGGATAATTCCTGACATAAGCTCAGTAACCAAAAGTCGTAGATGGTGTCCTCAATACAGAAACTTAGGGAAAGGATATATGCACTACTTGTAAGAAAAGTTATGTAAGGATTTTTCTTAAGGGGCCAAGGGAGATCCTTAGCAATCTTAAGTATCAATCTTACAGGGAAAGAAGAACTTACCTTTTAATTTCTTCCTGTGATGAAGAAAGAATGTTTTTTGTTTGTTTGTTTGTTTGTTTGTTTTGTTTTTTAATAACAGTGACAAATCAGAGTTTGGCTTCTGGTTCTGGTGAAAATTTTCCAGAGAAATGCTCTTCTCTCTGTGTGTCTGAGAGCCATTCATACCTCTGTCTGAATATAAATTGCAGCCTGGCTGGGTGTGTACAGAATGGCTCAGCTGGGCTCGCTCTTCCATCCACCACTTTAATGTGATGTAGGAAGGCAGTAGATCATTTCTACTGAAGGGGGCTCTTGCTAATCGCTGCAAAAGGCCTAGTATTTACTCCCAGTCTGCAAATCAGTAAGCCCGCATGAATAAATTCCTGCTGCTTCCGACACCACTAAAAGCAGAGACCGTTGAGGCAAAATTTCACATTACATACACAACAATTTGAGCTTTCACAGACATCTTCTCTATGTGTTGTGCACTGTTAGAGATGTGAAGTCATTCCACAACACCTTTGTGATACGTATGAGAGAAAAATTGCACGTGTCGCCACCTTGCTTTTCCTTTTGTTTAACGAGAAGGGTTAAGGAACATGCTCCGGTCAGAAAATGGTCCAGTAAGATTCTTACCTGTTGGGCCTCTTCTTACAATAACTGGATTACAATCCCCAGAGACACGGAACTTGTTATTTCTTTTCAAAATTCCTTGAAAACAAAGGCATTTCTCTAGGTGCAAAAGTACCTATCATTCTGCTGCCAGGGAAAAGTTGATTTGCTATGAAAATGGCATAATTTCACCATAGATCAAATGTGCAGATTCTTGTGAAGTCTTCACTGTTGCATGTGAACACGCCTGAAGTGAAAATTGGTAATATCACACAACATTGTATCAAGCACCAGGAGATGTAAGGCAAAACTCTTAACTGAACTTTTCTATTACTAGTAAATGGGATTTTAGATGTAATATAACAGTCATCAACACATCACATTTTACCAGCAAGGCAGCGGCACTTACTTTGTCGACGACGGCTTGCTGGGGATATCTTGGCAGTTCATAGCCACTTTTAACTTAAGACTAAGAACAGCCCTGCTCTTTCCTTATTATTGACCTTCCTCAGTGGTTGGCTGGAAGGTGGACTGGGGAGCAGTTACTCCACCTTCAGCAAGGACTATAGGATAAGACTGTTGCAATTCTGTTCAGCCCTCCAAGGATTTTAATAAACCCAGTAATTTCCTTTGGCGATATGTTTATCAAATTTGAATCAGCCTCATATATATAAGTCACATTTCAATATTTTTCTATCAACTGGAAATCATTTATTATTAAATACTAAAGCAACCATCCTCAAGTCCATGGCCTTCTCCAGAAATTTATTTCCTGCTGGTTCACAAACACCCTTAAGTTGATCCAGATGTTAATCAACAGTGTACCAGCATTTGTGATTGTCCTCAGGAGAAAGGAGTTTCTGGATGTTTCCACCCCACCTCTAGCTTTTGTTGCCTGATTAAGTGTTTCTAAGCAAACTGACTAAAAGCAATATGTCTGAAAGTTTGACAAGCATTTTGAGATTATGACGGCGTTTATACATAAGAAGCATTTTATCTGGGTGCTTATGTCAGGTTTATAAAACAGGACACATTAGAAATTATTCAAAATCCAAATGTAGCTTTGTGGCATGATAACCCTGAATTTCCATTTTGTTCTTGATTGTTCATAATGACTAAATATTTTTTTGTGGATCAAGAAAACCAAGCAACAAACAAGCAAGCAAATAATAACAACAAGGTAAAGATAAATTTGTTCTCTTTTGCAAGAGAATCACTTAGAAATTGTGGCCACTGGCTGTTGCAGCATTTGCGAGCTAACCTTTATTAACAGCCCAGGTGTGCTGCTGAGTATTGTTGAGATTTGTGATTCACCAAGACAGCAGTTCTTTTTCTGACATCATTTGGAAGGGAGCTATCAAAACCCACAGGTCTGTGTTATTCTAGATTGTCGCAAAATGAGATGCAAACGTCCTCAGGTAAATGGAATTTGGACCCAGTGGTGATCCTCAGTTGCTTTTATTAAATCAGTGGCTCCAGTTACCTCCTGCCTCTGAAAAGATCTCACCCCCTCCTAAGTCTAGGTTAAGAAGAAAAAAAGAGCAGCAGTTTTTTGTTCTTAACACAATAAGCTAGAATTCTAAGTAAAAGGCATGGTTTGGGGCTGCTTGGCCATAAGCAAATGCAAAGCAGGATCAACAAAGACCACTCAGGCGAGTGCTGATGAAAGTAAGTGGACCAACCAAGTAACGGCAGACATTCAGTGGGTGCCTGCTGCCAGCTGTAGCATTTCCTAATTCCACAAGTCTGTAATATGAAACTACTATCAATAGGCTGTCACCCTGTGCCATATGTGCAAATAGAAATATATGAGGGGAGAGGACGTGCTTATGCCCATGGTGCAACTGGGTTGGGGGAGGGAGGAAGAAGGAGACAGGAAATTATATTTATATGGCAAGTACAGTGGTGATTCTGAATTGGATGTGCTGTCATTCATTGTCTGCTGTATTCCTGTGCTGGGTTAGGGGTAGATAGAGCGTTCAGATAGAGCGAACGGATCCATTAGGTCCTGACTTATCATTTCTAGAAGTTTTGAACTTGGGGTTTTAACCCCAGGTGCGGTTGCCCAAGAATGTAATTTCTGGCAGACCAGCTAAGACAGTTGAGGGGGGTGAATGTCTAGATGCCGCCACCAGCAGCTCTCCTTAAATTGTTCTGCAAACTGTGCTGGACAGGAACGGTGGAGAGGAGGGCACCTCCCACAACTGCTAGGGTTAGTGCCCGCAAAGCACAAGATTTAATTCTGTCTTCATTTCTACCACCCTTTTTCCTCTTCCTTCTGTTCTTCTCTCTCCTTGCCTTTTGGTCATAGCTCCTCTGTCTTCCTTGCTTTTTGTCTTCGAAGGGCCTTTAAATTCTGTCTTTCCTTTTATTTTATTTATTTATTTATTCTTTATTTTATTTTATTTTATTTTATTTTTTTTGGCGGTACGCGGGCCTCTCACTGTTGTGGTCTCTCCCGTTGCGGAGCACAGGCTCCGGACGCGCAGGCTCAGCGGCCATGGCTCACGGGCCCAGCCGCTCCGCGGCATGTGGAATCTTCCCGGACCGGAGCATGAACCCGTGTCCCCTGCATCGGCAGGCAGACTCTCAACCACTGCGCCACCAGGGAAGCCCTGTCTTTCATTTTAAAAGCTGTCCTCCCTGGAGCAGTCTGTGGATCGGCAAGGGATGATTCCTTAATATGATTCTCAAAGTTTCCTGTGCACAGGAGTCACCGGGGAGCTTGATAAAATACCCAGTCCCAGGCTTAATGTCAGAGATTCTTCTTCTGTACACCTGAGGTGGGGCAGGGAGTGTGCAGGAACAGGCCCCAGCCACAGAGGGTGGTAGCTGACCACACGCTGGGCAACTCAGCTGAGGTTCTGTTCCTGTCAGCTGGGTGTGGCTCAAGCACTAACTACCAGTTCTAAGAGCACTGTGGCCCCTTTTACCTTTGTGTTAAGGGCTACGAAAGCAGCGAAGCGCTTGCTGCCTATCTGAGGGTTTGAGTCTAAATGTCCTCATGTTTTCTCCTCACTATTTCCTTGAGAAAGAATGGAAATGTTCTTGAGTCGGGACTGACTACCCAGAGATTGTAACCAGGACACTGGAAGGAAAACAAGGAAGTTTGAGGTGCTGAAGCTTCCCATGTTAATTAAGCTGCCTTCAGTGCTGATAAAATCTTGCTATTTTAAAGGTCACGGGAATAATGTCAGGGCTATGGTACATATATCAAGGAGCAGAGTAATTTTGAGGGTGAGGAAATAGCCAGCTTCCTGGAATTTTCTTATGCATTTTTGTATGTACAAAGAGAGAGTTTTGGAAAAGGGACAGGGGTCTTTTTTGTAAAGTAACCCTTTCTCCAGTGAAGGAGCTGCTTGCTAGGGGGAAGGCTGAACCTCTCTGTTCCATGTATGCTCTAAGTGTAGTTAATACAGAAGCCTGAGCCACCCGCATGCCTGGCAGGCTCATCTAAGAGTGTGAAATTCCACAGGATATTATTTCGGTTCACTAACAAGTGCTCTCAGAAAAATTCATTTTCAAGGTAGTTCTCTCGTCCCATAAATGAAATCCATATAGGTTGGGAGACAGCCATGTTCCTTAGGAGACAGAAACTATAAAGAAAATTAGCTTTTCAAAGAACTAATTCATATGTATGCATCTCCAGGCACTTACTGTTCTGGGTACTGGGCATGCAAAGATGAATGCAGTAGATGTGTGGCTACTTGGAGAGTACAGAGGCCGGAATGTTGGGGTAACAGGCATCAAGTAAGGTGGGAGAGGTGGCCACCAGCCAGATTGGAGGGCCTTGTAGGTCATGCTGAGGAGTCTGGGTTTTTCTTTTTTAAGTGTGGTGAGAAGTGGTTAAAGGGAACTAATATGAAAGCTGGACTAGACATCGTATATTAAGCTTGCTCAGGCTTCAAGTTACAGAGATACACTCGACTTACCTCCGGAGGTGGAGGTTTGTTAGGAGGATTAACAAAGAAGGGGGAAAGCAAAGGAGAGCCCAGCACACAGGCTTCACGGTGGTCTCTGTTCCAGACCCACAGCCTGACTGTCCAAATGATCACCCAATAGTGTGCCTTTCCTGCTCTTGACTTCCCTGTGCTTCTTGCTTCTGTGAATTTCCTACTTTTTCATGAGCTCTCCTGCTCTAGGCTAAAATGCTCACTTGCCTTCTCATGGCTTCTGCTGCTTCATGGCTTCTGTTTCCTGCCTTCCCTTTGTATTTCTTTTGGCTCTAGGGCCACTCTACCATCTGAATTACTTTCTTTGTGTCTTCTGATGGAAGACTGAATGGCTGGAGGCCAGCCAATAGCTGCCTTTTACTCATCCCTTTACATTAGGATGTCAGGGATCACATGATACAAAGTACAGCTGCCTGTGTAGGCAACGTTGGTGTGGGTTGTCCCTTCCTTAGGAAGCTGTGGATCTGGCTGGCATTACGGGCTCCATGGCATTTTCAGTATGAACCCATAATTCTGCTGTTGTTATGATTATTTTCTCCCTTCACCACTGAGGGATGACATTAGCAATGGAATCAGCTAGCTTATCTCTAGTCCTGTTCCGTCAGTAAGAGGCTTGTCCTTGGGTGTATCCTCCAAACTCACTTTAATGGAGTAACCTTGGTGGTCTTTGCTATATGAGCAGCATGACCTTGAGGATACAATCTGTTACAATATCAGGACTTTGGTTACAATATCAGGATGGATACCAGTTGGACTCTTAAGTTGGACACTTCCGAATACAAGTAAGTCTGTTTGAGGAAGTGGATCTTGCAGAGACATCCTGGCAAAGCTGAAGACACTCTGGCATCCAGGGAATTTTTCCAGATCAATTCAGAATGTCAAACCCTTTTTATCAGACTTTTCCTTGCCTCTTGTTTACTGCAGTCATTTTGATAGGCTGAATTCCATTGTGGATTTTGATTTTTGTTACCATCTCTCCCTCTCCCTGCACTCTGCGAGGCCAGCCTGCCTACCAACTTTCCCAATGTTGAAACGTGTGTTCTACTCTTTGGGCTTGACCATCGTCAACTGTGTTTGAGCTTTCAATCCTTGTTATGTTCCAGGACACCCAAGGAGTAGTATTCTCTGTTACATAATGTCCAGTTCCCATGAAAAAGTTGATGTGGGCCACAACGATGTATTGAACTAAAGCTGTATGTTTAAGAGGCTTCCTAGGGAAGAGTTCTCAACAGCAGTGGAGGCAAATTGCAGTAACAGCACAAGACAGCATGAGCAGGGCTTCCCTGGTGGCACAGTGGTTGAGAGTCCGCTTGCCGATGCAGGGGACGCGGGTTTGTGCCCTGGTCCAGGAAGATCCCACATGCCGCGGAGTGGCTGGGCCCGTGAGCCATGGCCGCTGAGCCTGCGCGTCCGGAGCCTGTGCTCCGCAATGGGAGAGGCCACAACAGTGAGAGGCCCGCATACCACACACACACACACACACACACAAAGACAGCATGAGCAGCACTCTGCACCCCTATCCTCCAGCTCATTCAGGAAATGACAACAAAAGCCACTTTTCATTTCAGCAGCTTACAACAGTAATTATGAAAAGAACGCGATTTATTTGTGGGATTTTTAAGTACTTCCAAGGTGTTTATTTACACTATCTTACTTCAGGCCACTGTCATTGCTCCCACGGATAATACTGATGGTTTTCTAACTAGTCATGGTACACCCCCAGCCTCACTCCTCTCCAATTCTTTATCCAAGTAGTAGCCAGAATGATCTTTCTAGACTGAAAATCAAATCGTGTTACTCTCTTGCTTAAAAACCTTCAGTGGCCCCTGACTGTCATCTAAATGAAGGACACACTCCTCCCCGTGGTACCCCACACCCTTGGAAAGACTGTGCTCCCCTCGCCCTGAAGTCTCGGTTTTCTCACCCCTTTGCTCCCAGAGATCTGCACTTCACTTGACCTAAAAGTTCCCTCAATTCCTCCAAATCGTGTGTTCTCTCTAACTTCCTTACCTTTGCACATTCTCCTCCTGCAGCTTTCTGGGGGATTGTCCCTGACCCCTCCCAAAACCAACTCTGTTGGGAACTGCCATCCATGTGCTCCCCCTGCTGCCCCCTTTGCTTACCTTAACTGTAGAACTTACCACTGTTGACATATTCTTTCTCCCACTGATCTGTAAACTCCTTGAAAGTAAGGCCAGGCTTTTTCACACCTGTATTTCCAGTGCCTGAATATTCCTTACTGTGTAGTAGGCATTAATGGATATTTGTTGAATGAATGTAAGTTTTGGAGTAACTAGTTGGCTAAAAAAGGTACCTGCTTTTTAATATAAGCATTGAATCAGAGTTTGAGTTTTTTGTAGAACTTTCTTCTCCTCACATGCACTGTTATGGACTGAATATGTGTCCCCAGCAAATTTGTATGTTGAAACCCTATGCCCCAATGTGATGGTATTAGGAAGTGAGGTCTTTGGGGGATGATTAGAAATAGATGAGATCCTAAGGATGGAGCCCTCCTGAATGGAATTAGTGCCCTTATTAGAGTCATGAGAGAGCTTCCTTCTTTCCTCTGCTCTCTGCCATGGGAGGATAAAATGAGAAGTCAGCAGTCTGCAGCACAGAAGATGGCTCTTACCAGAACTGGACCACAGTGGCACTCTGATCTCAGACTTCTAGGATGCAGACCTGTGAGAAATAAATTTCTGTTGTTTATAAGCCTATGGTACTTTGCTACAGCAATCTGAGTGAAGACACACATTGTCACATCAATCCATAGAATATCACATAACCTTCTTATAAAATGAGTCTTGTACTTGACGAGACAGTATAGACTGATTATGTTTCCTTTATCAGAAGGCAAACCAAAGCAATGTTGATTATGATCCCTTCTTTGCCCATTGTAACTTTCAAAACACTCCTAAGGCTCGATAGAGTGGAAAACACTCTTCTCCCATCAGTGCCCAGATGGACCGTTAACTGGTTGCCTGACTGCTGCAGGCAGCCTGGCTTGGAAGAGAAGACGTGTCAACCCCTTGCACAAGTGTGATGATTTGTGGCTGAGAAGGGAGAGCCTGCTCTCTGAACCACATGCCCCCTGGTGCAGGCAGGCTAAGGAAAGATGAATGGCATTATAAGACAGACATCTGAATGTTTCGTATTAAATTAGTCCCACAGAGCACCCAGAATTCTCATTCCATAAATCACAAAGTAAACTCACTCCCAGGTTAGACTGTTGTGACTTTGGCCTGTGGTGTCATAGATAATCTGAGAATAGTTAAACATTTGTCTGAAATAGTAATAATTTTCAGCATATTTACTCAGTGGCAGAGAGGTGACCCAGACTGATCTCTGTTGCCAGAAACAGCATGTAAATGGGAGTCAGCCAATTCAGGAGATTTCCAAACAAGAGTCACTGCTCTTTGGCCCCTCTGCCTGCTCTGAAAATGCCATGAGCTCCTCCAGGAGCTGCGAGGTGCTGGGGGCTAAGATGAGCAAGCATCACCCCCACCAGAGAGCAGGTGTGAAAGAGCACTCACTGATGCCCCCACCCCTTTTACTGAATATATGGCAGTCCCAGCACCATTTTGAAGTCCACTTTCACCTTAACTTGGTCTAAGCAGCATAGAGCTAGGAAGGACCTTGATTTCACTAAAGCCACATTGCTCTTCAGGCAAAGGTTTATTCTGAGAATATGTTACATATCTTTGGATCTATTTTGGTTCTTCCATTTCTGGACTGACTTTGTGACTACTGGGGACACAATAAAATTGGAGGAACATTAGCCTGTGGTTCATAAGACCATTTAACTAGATGTCAACTGGCTGAGGACCCATCTGAGCTGCCGCTTCCTTTTCTTAAAAATAAGGAAAGTAGACTCTTCCATCTCTAAAGTCCCACCTAACTTTAAAGGTCTGATTCTGATTCAGTAGTGAGATGCAATTGGGCAACAAGAGTTGTGACAGCCAGAATTCTGGGAGCCTATCCTTCTGCTTGGTAGAGCCTTTCTACAGGTGTTTACTAGGACCTGCATCCAGATCATCTTCAGCCTCAGAATTCCAATCCAAATTTCAACAGAGTGACAGAGGGAGGCCAGGACACAGCTTAGGGATGGCCAAGGACTGGAAGTGGTTCCTCCTATGGAAAGATCTCTGGACTTGGTGTCAAAAGCCTAAGTGGTGTCTTGCCTCCTGCACTGTTGGGCAAGTCCATTGGTATAAGGATCAAATAAGATCGATTATAAACATGAACAGAGAAGGGCACTAATGCTGTCAGAGTGTGTACACATGCCAGGCACCCTGTTGGACTTTTACACTGTTGTTGTCTGTTTCATTCCATACTCTTGACCACCCTTGGAAATAGATGGGTTTTTCCTACTTCTCCTTTTACTTTTTAAAAGTGGGGGGATTTCCCTGGTGGTGTAGTGGTTGAGAATCTGCCTGCCGATGCAGGGGACACGGGTTCGAGCCCTGGTCTGGGAAGATCCCACATGCTGCGGAGCAACTAGGCCCATGAGCCGCAACTACTGAGCCTGCGCGTCTGGAGCCTGTGCTCTGCAACAAGAGAGGCCATGATAATGAGAGGCCCGTGCACGGCGATGAAGAGTGGCCCCCACTTGCTGCAACTAGAGAAAGCCCTTGCACAGAAACGAAGACCCAACACAGCCAAAAATAAATAAATAAATAATAAAAAAAATTTTTTAAATGGGGAAGTTGAGTTTCTGAGAGATGAAATATCTTGCCAAAGCCATCAGCTGATAAGTGGCAGAGCTGATATTTGTACCCAGATCTGTCTAACCTCAAAGCCTGTAGAAATTTCAGGTATGGTTATTGGCAGTTCTAAAACTGAATGGGATGCCTTCATTGGATGCCTTCAAGGAATAATTTTATGGTTTAGTCACTGCCTGCTTGGAAAAGTTCTCTGATGACAGCTGAGTTAGGCAAAGTGAGCTAAATTTGGATGCCCAACCCAAGGTGGTGGGTGGGAGAGCACTGCCACATGCGTCAGAGAGGAGCCTCACTGGCTCATCAGGACATAGCAAGCAACTAGGGGGTCTCACTTCTCTACCCCAATGGCTGTATTCATCCATGTATTCGTTGTTAGGCCTAGTACCATAGGCTGGGTGGCTTAAACAACAGAAATTTATTTTCTCAGTTCTGGAGGCAGAATTCCAAGATCAAAGTCCCAGGAGGACAGGTTCCTTCTAAAGGGTGTGAGGGAAGAATTTGTCCCATGCCTCTGCCCTAGCTTCTGGTGGTTTGTAGACAATCTAGCATTCCTTGGCTTGTTGGATCATCACCCCAATCTCTGCTTCATCTTCATGGGGGACATTCTCCCCATGTACCTGTCTGTGTCCAAATTTTCTAGTCATTTTGGATTAGGGGACAACCCACTCTAGTATGACCTCATCTTAACTAATTACATCTGCAATGACCCTATTTCCAAATAAGAGCACATTCTAAGATGCTGGGGGTTAGGACTTTGACATGTGAATTTTTGGTGGGGGGAACACAATTCAACCCATAACAATCAGTAATGAAAGTCTGAACCCTCACTCACACAAGCACTTCATCTGAGCACAAGTGCTCTACCATTAAAGATCACAACATTCTCTCTTGATGGCATGTCTCTCTCCCTTTTATGTCTTTCTTGTTTCTTACACTGAAGTCTGATATTAATGGAAAAACCATGAAAAAAAAAACTATTATTCTATGAGGTAAAGTGAATGCACTCAACTGTCAAAGGAAGACTTATCGATCAATTTCAGTTAAACCTTGCTTGTCTGACACTTTGCAGCTAAGGAATGTGTTTTTATTGCCTGGCCAGATAGTTCAGATTTCCGGTCAGTCTTAGTAAAGACCCCTTTTATAACACTGATAAAATTTTATCACAGAGCTATGAAAACAAAATTAGATTTCATAACTCACATCAGGCCTTGAAGGAGATGCCTTTATAAATTTTACAAACCTTATCAAGTTTTAATGCACCTATTCGGATAAACATTTTTAAAATAGAAACTTCTACTGAATTTCATATATATGTATGTATGTATATAAGAAACTCTATATATGTGTGTGTATGATATATTTATTTCCCCTCTCTCTCCTTCTCTTTCTCTCTCTCTCTCCCATACAGCAAAGAAAACTTTCTTCACCTACTTGGAAACATAAGACTGTGACAGAAAGTCCAATTTAGATTGCTGAAGACTCTGAACTTAGGAAAATATGAAAGAAATCTGTGTAGATTATTTAAAAATTTAGTCCTAGAATTTGTCCTTCAAAATAACTGGATGGGCAGATTTTGAAGAATTACCAACACTGATAGATTATCTATAAATTCATAATAAGACATATTACAATCAAGGGCAGCGTTAGCTACAGGGATTTTGTATTCTAGTGAAAACCTACATACATTCTCTATTTTTTCCATTCTATAGCATGGCCTGTTGGGAAAAAAATTGCATAGGTATTGAGCACATGTTCTGTCTCCCCAGCTAGATAGTAACTGCTTAGAGGGCAGAGACCCTTATTTTTATTTACTCAGGACATTATCACTCAGTGATAATGCCCAGCAGTCCCACCGCCAGAGCAACGTGACGGGAAGACAAGATTCAGCCATCTTCCACTGTTGTGCTAAACCACAAACCAAAATTACAGCAGTTCGATGGGAATAGAGGGTCTGCTTTATAGAATTTTATTTCAGTCAGCTGTTCAGGAACTACAGTCCTCAGAGTCAAATTAAATCGAGTTATAGTTGGATAGTCCTTTCTGCTTTTCAGAGGCAAGAAACACTTCTTAAAATTGAGCAAATGGAGTAAATGTCATGGTGTAAACTAGGCATCACATATTCTTAAAATCTATCAGTGATGATTATATATTTTGTTCTCAAATGCCGAGCCTGAAGAAACATCCAAAAATTATGTGAAATTACTTACGAATGTATTGACAACATTCAAAGCCTCAATAGACTATTGTAAAGGAGTTCTCATACTGTTTTGTTTCATATACTCCTTTGAGAATCTTCTGAAAAGCCATAAACTTACAAAATGACATACAAAAAATATTTTTCTTATACCATTTCATGGAGTTCACAGGTAAACTAATGTTTACCTGAAAAACAGTAGTGAACTTCCAAACAAAGAACTCTTGGTATAAGAGAAGATACTTCTGATTTCCATAATCTTTAAGGTTTGGGAGGACATAGGAGCCATACCTCTCAAAGGAAGATTTCAAAATGTCAGCAGATGCAGATTCTAACTTTCACTGTGGTAATGTTTTATACAAAAACAATAAACCATGGAGATTTCTTATCATCTTTGAGTGTGATTTTTGCATCTATGGATCTTAAGTGGGAAGAGATAAGGAAATAAAAACTTCTTCATAGAGTGTTGTTAATTTTGGGCATTCCTTGGAGAAAACACTTATTACCTGGAAGAAAAAAGCTAATTAAGTCGACAGTTCTTACAATCACAAAGCCATTTTTACTTGCTACTCTTTTAGACAGAAGGGAATACTTGCTGTTTCCCTTTTGTCTGTCAGGAGAATAATAGGGAACACTGACAACCCTGGCAGTTGGGAGCTGAAACTCCGCAGAAGAGAGGCCACAGGTGTCCAGAACCTGCCCGGAATTCACTGCTACCTGGCCAAAGAGAAACAGAATATCTTGAGAACACCCAGCTCTCTCCACTGCTGTTCTGGTCGTGCACTTACCTTTTATATAAGATGGTGACATTTCCAAACGTTTAGATACTTGGATTATTTTATTCCAAGTCATGTTTCAACTCTACTTCACTTAATTTAGTCAAAATGTTCTGTGCAGTCAGTCAGAAACAATGTTAAAATGCTGTTTAACTTCCTTTAAGTTTTTGTTTAGAAACCTCCTTAAAACTGTTAAAGCTTTATATGAAAATATATTGGATTATGACTTAACTTTACTGTCCTTGGCTGGAGTTCTCAGATTAGAAAAGGACACTGGACCTGGAGCCAAAGATGCCCTGCAAAGCTGCTCTGTCTGCTTTCTGCTTTGTTCCCAGAGCCCAGCACAGAGCCTGCAACACAGGAGGTGCTCATTAAATCTTTGTTAAATATCAGATGAGCACCTGAGTTTCAACTCTACCTGTGCTTCTTACTACCATGGGACATATCTATTTTCTCATCTGTGAAATGAGAATAATAACATTTCCTTCTACCCTTTAAAAGTTGTTTTTAGCGTCCAATGAGATAAAGCATGGAAAAGCATTTTTCCTTCTGACCTGAAGAAAGGAATAGTCTTCAAAATTAGGCATACAGGGCTTCCCTGGTGGCGCAGTGGTTGAGAGTCTGCCTGCCGATGCAGGGGACACGGGTTCGTGCCCCAGTCCGGGAAGATCCCACATGCCGCGGAGCGGCTGGGCCCGTGAGCCATGGCCGCTGAGCCTGCGCGTCTGGAGCCTGTGCTCCGCAATGGGAGAGGCCACAACAGTGAGAGGCCCGCGTACCAAAAAAAAAAAAAAAAAAAAAAATTAGGCATACAGCTCATACAGATATAAAAGAAGTAAACACCATTGTATTATTGTAGGGGAAAGAAAGAGATCACAGACTAATAATCCAAAATGGTATAATTTTTATTTTATAGAATTTTAATGCTGAAGCAAAGAAGGGGACTGCTCTGTCACCAGAAGTGAAGGACCACTGCACCCCAGGATTTAAGGCATCAAAATTATGGGCTTTCTTTCATTTATGGGTACAACCTAAGACATCTCAGAGCTGCCCTCTGGCCAGTAGGGGAAGGGTTACATGACACTCATGTAAGTTGGGAGAAGGGAACTTCTGATCCTCAATAAGGGAGTTGGGGGGCAAATGCTGTAGTTGAAAGTTAGCAAAAATTATTTTAAAGGGGTATCGATGACATATATTTATAGGATTCTGGTTTACTCAAGTATCTGAGCAGCAAGGAATACCCTAAACTCAGGAAATTGGCATTGTTTATTCACATAACATATATTTATGGAATTCCTGTGATATGCTAGCACTGCTCTGGGGGCTGGGCTACAGTGCTGAACAGGGCAGAGTCTTCTTTCTTGTGGACCTTACTGGCCTTCTTTCTTGTGGACCTACAGCCAATAAAAAAAGGAAGGAAATTAAGAGGTAAGAAAACAACCAATGATAAACGCTGTGAAGGAATGAACATTGGATAAAGGGATAGAAAGTTATAAAAATATCATTATAAAAATATAAAAATACCATTTTTGACATTTTAATTAAAATTTTATAAAATTTTATAATTTTATAAATTATAAAAATATCATTTTCAGAGAATAATAACTAACTTGCTACTTTGAAAGCATTTTTTATACAGTTTTGGGAAGAGAGCAGTGGACTTTGAGTTAGTAAATAAGGAATTATGTCTGATATTCTCATCAAGCTGTGTGACCTTGGGAAATTCACCTATCCTATCTGTGTCTTGAATATAGACTGGCAACTATTATCTGATTCAGCAGAAAGCTCTAAGCGTTTAGATATGCCGGCTTCTAACAGAGGCAAAGTATAATAAACGTTGAGTTGTCTTCAGAGATGTTATTGAGTTTATATTTATCTCTTTCGGTGCCTCAGGAGAACATTATTATCATCACTGCCACCACCTCCACTGTCGCCACCAGGCTGTTAGGAGGGGAAGTGTCGCCTACTAGGTGGAAGCACAGGAGCTAGAGGCAATGAGTGTTAGGAAGGAAACTACCTGCTATGTATCAGGTGTTATGCTAGTTCTTAACATTCATAACCTGTTTAGGCCTCACAAGTACTATTAGCTCCATTCTGCAGATCTGGAAACTGAGGCATTGAAGAAGGGGCAAAATGAAGTCTGATGCTAAAAGCATGGACACTAAACCCCTACACTAACTACCACTCCATTTGTCCATTTGAGAAGTATTAATGTTTTTTTTTTTTTTTCGGTACGGGGGCCTCTCACTGTTGTGCTCTCTCCCGTTGCGGAGCACAGGCTCCGGATGCACAGGCTCAGCGGCCATGGCTCACAGGCCCAGCTGCTCCACGGCATGTGGGATCTTCCCGGACCGGGGCATGAACCCGCGTCCCCTGCATCGGCAGGTGGACTCTCAACCACTGCGCCACCAGGGAAGCCCGAGAAGTATTAATTTTTTGAGCACCTATTATGTGCTAAGTACTTCTTTGATCAAGTTCAGTTTGGCATTAAGTGATAACCCTCCTTTGTGTCAAGAAAAAAGAGTGCACGGAGGAGGAAGAAAAGGAAGAGGTGAATACAAAGTATACTCTACTTTTTCCTTTGATTGAACTCAGGAGAAACAACATTTTTTTTGCTACCACTCTCTGAGCTTCTGGAATCTCTCTGACTGCTCTCTGTTTGAACTTGGGCAAATATAAAACTTACATTTTCTCTGTTCCCGGAGCTTTCAGAATCCCAAAGCATTTGGTTTAGATTAAATCCGTTGACCGAGGCATTATAATTCAGCTTCAACACAGATGATCCCATCACCCGTCGCCTTATCTAACCTAACTGCTTATTACAGTAACAGAGTACACTAGTCTGGGGGGCAGGGGCAGAGCCGGGAGCAGAAGGTCACGCAGGTTTAGCTGCCACATGTACACAGCAGGGTGGTGTCCTTTTTGAATCGAGAGAAGTAGATTCATAAAATCCAATCAGGAGCATGTGTGTGCATTTATATAGGCTTTTTTTTTTCTTTTGCCTGAATCTAAATTATAGAGATTTTAATAGCTCCAGTAATTAGACAAGTATGCAGTCAACCCCATTATGTTCCTGTGTAATATCACACTCCTCAGGGCCCACCTTCGCTGCTTGCTGGGCTCCCTGCATGGGCCCCCTGCCCCTATTTTCTACCATAGGGAAGCAGTTTTCTTTTCAAAGAGCTCACTGTTCACATTGTTTTTGTTCCTTCAATCTGGAGGTTGGATTTGCTTTCTCAGCGGTTTCCCCATTGCATTGCCCGGTGGGTAAGGAAAGGACAGGGTGGGGCCTGGTCGTGCTCGCTGGTTTGCATTCCTCACTGTGCCCAGCACATGTGCGAGGCTGCATGGTGGGTGCCATCACGGTCGACGAGGCACTTAGCACGGTGACTGGCACAGCCTAGACCCTTCACGATTGCTTACAGCTAACTCTGCTTCAAAACCTCTTCCTGGCTCAGTTATTGACCTTAAAGAAAGCAGAACAAAAATGTCCAGACTCACTATCTTAAATCAGGATTTCTTTCACAGAAAACTGCTTTTCTAGCTTCCTGATTGCCTCTTATTATTTTTTTTCTCTTGTGTTCTATAACTTTCTATTATCCACAGTAATATTTCACTTCATTGGCATAGATAATCTCCCTGCAGGTGCCAAGAGCTGTATCTTGATATATATTGGATATCTTGGATGTTTCTTATTGCTGTTTCCTCTAGAACTACAAAAAAAATCTTACGGTTATTTAAAATTAAAGACAGGATGTGCTGTATTACTAAAATAATGCAGTTTATCTAATCAAGAGATTGACTTTTTCCATATGCATACACATATTTTCCTCGGGGCTGTCAGAAAGCAGTTTTCATCACCATTTGTTTTTGTTTTTGTTTTTTTGTTTTTTTTTCCGTGAAGATATTTCCAAAGAAAGACGTCTGGAGGTTTATCATCCTGAGGTCACCTTTTCCTATCCAGTCCCCACCAAGCAAGAAAGGAAGGAAGGGAGGGAGAGAGGGAGGGAGGAAGGAAGGAAGAAAGAAAGAAAGGAGGGAGGGAGGAAAAAAGAAAAATTCTAATTAAATTCTTTTCTTCACAAGGATCTGAAAATTATCACCTGAAAGCAATTCTAGAAGCCTATGATGTTGGCCTCCAGGCTGCTTAGAAAAGGAAAGAAAAATAGCGTAAAATCAAAATCCTGTAATTGACTTCATTGTAATTGGCAAACTGGTACTCTCTTTTCTCTCTTGAGTGAGTATCAGACAGAGACAGTGGTGTGGGCAGCGGTAGGAGGCTTGAAAGTCAGCGATGTTTTCTGAGACTATCTAAAATCTTTTCTACAGAGACAGATAAAAGGATAATGAGCTGGGGTATTTTTAAAGGATTCCCACAATTTGCAACTCAAATAAATCTAGTTTTAAAGTACGCATGTTTTTAGGCTGTAATGACTGAAAATGTTAAACTAAATATTTTGCTTAAACAAGTAAAGACGAAGGGGGTAAATGAGCAAATTAAAATGCATGAAAGCTGCCTCTGCCACAGCAGCTTCCTCTAGAAGAGAATGGCTAATTCATCCGCAACATATTCTTGTCACTCCTCTGGAGAAAGGCTGCCCCAGGAGGAGCCCAACCGTTCAGCACTTTGCTTCTGGTCAGGATTGATTCCAGATGTGGGAGGTAAATGCTAGAAAGGGTTTGGATAATGGAGTGGAAATGAAAAATCCCGCAGGCCATTTGAGTGTTGATGACAGATGAGGTAGGTATTTTCAGGTAACTAATGAACTTGCTGGGAGCTTGAAGAGCACTCAGTCCAGTGGATATTTAACAGGCAGGAAAGACCCAGCTGAGATAGCTGGGCTGCCCCCATGCACCGAGAATGGGGGAGCGTGGACTCCTGACCGGAACATGTTGAAAGCAAAAGCTGAAATGTAAATGAGCTGAATGTAAGTCTTTTCCTAAAGCTAGTTCATAATTTGTAAATACATGTTTTTTTTCCCAACTTCCTATTATTTGATTTATTGTGACTATTTCACTATATGAGGAAATAATGAATGTGTTCACTATATATGTCAGTCAGGGGAAATAAGAGGCAGAATATTAGAGTGATTATAAGCACAGGTCTTGAAGTGACCTGGACTTGGGTTTAAATATTGACTCTGCCACTTCTTAACTCGATATTGAGTAAATTATTCTAAGCCACAGTTTCCTTATCTTTAAAATGAGTATAATATTGGTATTTATTTTAAAAGAGTTGTGGTGAGAATTAAATGAGGCGATGTATATAACACCCTTAACCTAACACTCAATCAATGCTCAATCAATGTAAAGTTAACATGATAATTATTGTTATTCTAGGAATGGAGTTTGGACTAGTAGGTGATACATAATTCCAGCATGGAAAGAGTTTAATCTTTAGCAGTGGAGATTTTGACTCTCAAGACTCTCATATTATTAGTAGTTGCCTGCTATTTTCAACTTTAATATTGGTATTTTAGTTAGAGTTCTTGGCTGCAAGCTATAGAAATTTACTATTGACAACATAAGCAACCAGGAGATCACTGGAAGGTTAACAGGAGGCTTACAGGATGGAAGAATGCCAGCCTTGGAGACAGACAGGAAGCCCAAGAAGCAGAAGGCAGGAAGCAGAGCAGGGGACACAGAAACCCTCCAGCATCCGGGACAGCCAGGCATGTGAATGACTTCCTGTCATTCCCAGGTCACTAAGACTCAAGAAGGGAGATGGTACTTGTTTGGCTAAGCTCAGTTTACATGCCCAATCCCTGGCTATGCAAGGGGGCAGGAAAAAGAAAATCTGTAGAAGATCCGTCCCTGAAATTATACTCCTACCTCAATCACGGACACAAGGGGAAATTAGGATTATAAGAAAGGAAAATGTACTCTGGCAGCTAAAACCCATAAATGTCCATCATTACTGATCTAACCTTCTACAATACATTCCACAGAATTCTCACTCTAAGCCATGTGCTCTTGGGTATAATGATCGTGTTGCTGGAGTTGCATTCCTAGGTTCTCAGGGCTGAAGAAGACTTGAAGGCAACTGCCAGTTTGTCTTGAGTGAAAGGACCAGAAGGTTAGAGCTCGGATGGCTGCGCACAATGTTGCAGGTTGTCCACTGCACAGGAGTGCCCAGCTGAGAAGGCAAGTGGGGCTGAAATTCATCTTCATTCCTCTCATCACACGTCTGCCCAGAGGAAGAGGCTCCTTCTTGTAATTTTCATGAAGACACTGCCATCTCGCTGACCCTGGCAACCGTGGTGTCGCATCAGCCCAGAGCAGAGATACCATTTTCTAATTGGGACCAAGGTGTTTTAGGGGCTAGCAGCGGCCATCGCTAAATCCCACACCACCCAGGAGTAAAGGAGAAAAGGAACCAGGGATGGCTGCCTTCCTCCATCTCTTTCCTCTATCACTTCTTTCTCATCTTTTTCTTCTTCATTATCCTAGAATGAGAGAATTTTAGGATTGAATGAGGTCTGGACAATTTACTAAGCCAGCTATTATCCAGTGTTTGAAATGCAGCCCTCTCTCCCTCCCCCACTACATGGTATCTATGACAACTAGTCATCCCAATTTAAGCACCTCCATGGACAGGAAATTTACCACCTTCCCAGACAGCCCATTCTAAGGAGAATTCTTCCTTATCTACCTGAAATATATATGCTTCTGACTTCTAGTCACTCTGATTAATTCTATGTCTGGGGCTACAAGAAACAAACCTAACCCTGCTTCCATATGAGAGGCCTTTCAGTAGTTGAAGTCTAAAGTGATGCTTTTCCAGCATAACTTTCTCATGTAGACTTTGGGCAACAGAATTTCATGATATAGCTAGTCAAAAGCTCTTTGAATTCTCTCTCATTTTTCACTGTAGCCCTCTTACAATGTGTCATCTAGAATTGAATGCAGTAGCCAAGCATCATCCAAATAAAGCCCATGATGGCGCTAAGTATGAATGATCATAAGTCATAGTAATAATAACTAGCTGAGCTAAATTTACATTCACCATATACCAGGCACTGTGATGGGAACTTTACTTACGATACTTAATTTAATCCCTACAACTCTTTCAGAGATTCTGTTATTATCCCCTTTTACAGATGAGGAAACTGAGGTTCTGAGAAGTTAAGTCACTCACCCCAAATTCCCACCACTAGTAAGTGGTAGTAATGAGATTCAAATCTGTGTGTCCCTGAGACCAGAGCTCACACACTATCCACTTCACTGTACTTCTCTTAATATCACTGAAACTCCGTTAGCTTTTTTTCCATTCTTCCTGACCTGTTCTCACCAAGATTTCACCAACCTTTAACAACCTGTCTGCTGACCTGCAGAGCTAGGGCTCTCATTACTGGTACATTTTGCTTGCATGATACATCTTTAATAGAGATTGTACTGCTGGATCCTAGGACTCAAAGTATATCAAAAGTAGGGGAAGGTTGTTGGAGAGTAGGAAGTATCTTGCCTACACTTTCATTAACTCTTTTTTACTCTTTAAAGCATCAGATTGCTCTTTAGATTTAGATTTCTTGGGAGTTTTGATGTTGTTTTCCATACAGTGGTTTGGGGAGCCAAAGGGAAGTTGAAAGCAATTACTGCTTCCACCAAGATGATAGAAAAGCAAGACAGACATTCAGCTCAGCCCCTTAACTTCTCCCCCTTCACTCACGTAGTCCTGGGGAGTGATCTGAATTAAGGTGTGCACCGAATTTTCAGTTTGGTGGACATTGGTCTTTTCCATTGTCCCAAGCCCTTTTAACTGCTTGATGCCCAGTCCTTATGGAAGTGGTCTGAGCACTCCATGAAAGGTGAGCAACTTACAGCCAACCCCAGGTGAGTACGAAGAATTCTCCCAAAGCCCATGGTAGCAAATGATAAGATTGATCTTAAGTCAAAGGAAAGATCAAACTGCTTCAACAAGCTTCCTGCTGTAGATGCTACAATTCTCCAAAGACTCCTGGAATTCTGGAAAGTCGTTGGGCTCATATCATCTTAGCAGAGTGCTCTTTGGCCTTTAGTAACAGACCTATCAATTCCCTGAGGATGACACCAAAGAAAACATGGGTGAAATAGTGACATAATGCTGTAAATTAAGTGGCAAAATCCAGAATGTTCTGAAGTAGTAACTCTCCTTCCTCTTCAGTTTTGCTCATTATTCTCAGTCCCTATCTTTGTGCTCAGAACATAGTAGATAGTCAATAAACATTCTTTGAACATCAGCCCTCACTGAATACAGAGATACATTAAAGATGCCTAATCCTGTAAGAAGTTGTGAATCGTTATATATCTTTAAATTTATCTACTTCAAATTCTGAAGCCTGGTTCTTCTATTTGCTCCAAATCTCAATCACCTTAGATAAAACAGGCTACTTTTATTTTGCATCAGCTTCTCTTTTCACTACCACTAATGATAACTCAAAACCAATCCCTTTGATGCAGCTATTTTCTGATACTCTCCTTTTAAATCTTCCTTGGTAGAATGTTTAAAGGGAATTCCAAATTTGGTCCCTTTCAAGCTGAACCTATGCTGAATATATGATGTTACATTTTAAAATTTAGAGCTTTCACTAGCTAAGAAGATTTGTCACTCAGACCTCAAATTTTAGGAAGAAAATGCTAGTTGCAATTCATACAGGATTAGTTTTACTTTTTGTATGTAATACAGTCCACTAGGTGGCATCTCAACACACAGAAAGCTGGATCTATGCATTGGAGGTGAATCCACTCCACTGTTTTACAAATACAAACATAAATTGCACTGAACTATATGGTTGTAATATCATTGAAACACTCAGCGTTTGTGAACTGGAAGATTCCGCGGTGAAAGAACTATGTTTCTGTATTAGATAGGAGGTGTTCTCATAGAATCCAGCTGCTCTTTCTGATGGAGTACTGTTCTGAAATTGCATACAAGGATGGAAAAATTGGTATGGAGGCACTACCATCAGGTAACTCCAGTTGCTGTGATGTGTGATTAAAAGCTATATACACCAGCAGAAAATGTGACACAAAAGGCATTTAAATAAGCAATTAACAGGCTACCTGTTGCCATTTAGGCCAGATTTAGAAAGACAATAAGGCCCTCTTCCAGCATTCAGCATTTCTGAATTCAGGAAACATCCCTTTGGAGGAGGAAGAGAATGCTTCTGGTACAACCCCACCTCAGGTGGTAACCCTTCTATAGATGTGACCCTCCAAGAGGTGACCTTTATCCTACCTGGATAACTAGCCTGGATAACATTTTAAAGACCTTCTGCCATCTTTCAAACTTAACAAAAGTATCTTTAATTTAACAGTCATATGTTTTATGAAGTAATATTTCATATTCATCTAAAAAATTTCAGTTCTTCAAAAAATTTACTGGAAGATCCTAGAATTTATGAAGTCTTCCTTGGCTTCCTAGGTCTGGGTAAGTTACCCCTACGTGTTCCCATTGCACCCTATTTCTACCATCATTGGCTCTGTTACACAGGACTACAACCATCCATTTTTTAATACTTGTCTCCCCTTCTAGACTGTAAGCTCAGTGAGGACAGAGAACCTGACTGTCTTGCTCACCACTGTGTCCCCAGGGGGTGCATAACAGTGCCTGGTACTCACAAAATATTTGCTGAATAAACAAATGAAATTCTAGGCAAGAATAAAAGAATGCATTGACTTCTAAACTAAAAGCCTTGAAATGTTTTCAAGGACCACTCTATAAGACACAGTTCAGAGTTATTCCTCCTTTCCCTGTTCTCATACCGATTCCAATCTTTATTATGATGATGATTCTGGTCTTTTGCTTTAAGTCATCATGAGGAGCAAATGGCATCCAAGGGCTGCCATCCAGAAATCACTCTTGGCTGTTCAAGAAAATCGAATGCAGTCAATTAAATTAACATTCATTGACCACCAGTAGATATGAAAAACCAAATTTTACATGAAATATTTGGTATTCTACCCTCACCAAGATGTCCCCATTAAAATCTCTGCTCATCTTTCTTTAATTAGATACAGATGGATATACATGAAACTATACACTCTAAAACAAAACAGTATACATTGCATAACAAAATTTTTTCAAAATTTTTGTCACAAAAGACAACCTTGCAAGCAGGACTAGAGCTTTTGGCTGTTTCTGGCAAGGAAATTTTACGAATGAGTCTTTGTAGCAGAGGTCACGAGCTTAGGCTCTGGCGCTGTACCAACTGGGTTGGAATTCTACCTCCACCAGTTCCTGTCTTGAGACCTTCAATATTTTACTTAACATCGCATGAAGCTATATTTTAAAGATATTTTCATCTATCTTACAGGGTTTGGGGAGGGTTAAATTAAATAATGTGTATAAACTCTTAGTATAGTGGCTGGCCCAGATCAAAAGATCAATAAACATTACCTATTATTATAATCATTATTATTGTTGTTATTATTAATAATATGAATGGCTTTTCTTAGAAGTCCTTTGTAGTCAGTGACAGCCAAAATGAATATTCCATAGATTCCCTCATACATCTTTAGGTTCTGTCCATTAGATTGTGACACTGTGGCTGTAAATAATTATAAATGAGCCCCAGGCGTAACTTAACATCATGTATTTAAACCAAGAGCCAAAGAATGATGATCCACCCCCCATATTTTCTTTTAGACTAGGTTTTCCTCTCTATTATTTCCAAGATTAGGTGTCTAGCCACTGCTCCCTCCCCCCCATCTATTCATCATTTAATATGCATTTATAACTGAGTACTAGGTATTGTTCATCCATGGATTCTACCTCAGAAAGTTTACAGTTTAGAAGGAAAGATGAAACAAGCACGTACACATAACTGTAAGTAGACTTAGAAAGTGATGAGTGTCAGAAGGGATAGATATCGCACAGCGGAATTCAGAGGAAGTATAGAATCACAGCTATTTTGGCACTCACACTATGTCCATATAGATAGAGTGTTGCTAGTGAGGATACAAGAAAAGTGAAAGTCACCATTCTTGTGCTTAAGGAATCTGGAAACTTGGAGAGAGACAAAACTAAAGCCATGAATGAGTTTGGGCTATATCCCAGCATCAGCACCGTGCCTGGCCCTCAGCAGACCTCCAGCTGAAGAAAGAAATATCTGGAAGGATATCTGTAAACACACACACACACACACACCCACACACACACACACACACACACGCACGTACCTCCATGCCTAGATAAAAATCCTTTGAAGGAAGAAAGTGAAAATAGCTCATACTGCCTTACGGCTGAGAGCTGGAAAGGCTTATAAAGGCAGGCACAGGATGTTTTTGTTGGTCCCTGTAACACTTGACTTCTATATTGGTTTGCTAGGGCTGCCATAACAAAGTACCACACAGTGGGCTGCTTAAACAACAGAAATTTGTCTCACAGATCTAGATGCCAGAAGTCCAAAATCAAGTTCCTTCTGAGGGCTATGAAGGAAAGATCTGTTCCAGGTCTCTCTGCTTGGCTTGTAGATGGCCATCTTCTCCCTATGTCTTCACATCATCTTTCTTCTATGTGTGTATCCAAATATCACCTTCTTACAAGGACATCAGTCATATTGGATTAAGGCTCATCCTAATGACCTCATTTTAACTTGGTTACCTCTGTAAAGACCCTAGCTCCAAATAAGGTCAGATTCTGAGGTACTGGGGGTTAGAACTGCCACATATCTTTTTTGAGGGGGACATAATTAAACCATGAAAGTTTTCAAGAACTAAAGATGGTGTTTACCAATCAGGTTACCAAACTCATTGCTTAAAGAGATACCCAATTATCAATATCAGTTAAGTTCAAATCAGCACATATTTATCAAGTGCCTGGCATGATCAGAAAATAAATAGTAGATGCTGAGGTAATGCACAGATGTTATGGAAATATGGACATGATCTCTTTCTGCTCAACCCTAAGATAGACCATCAGAGTCGAGTGGGAGAGATGAGATGAGAAGAGCACAAATAGCCGCGCCAGAAGGATTTTTTTTTTTTTATAACCATCTCTTTTGGAGTATAATTGCTTTTCAATGGTGCGTTAGTTTCTGCTGTATAACAAAATGAATCAGCTATACATATACATATATCCCCATATCTCCTCCCTCTTGTGTCTCCCTCCCACCCTCCCTATCCCACCCCTCTAGGTGGACACAAAGCACCGAGCTGGTCTCCCTGTGCTATCGCGCCACAAGGTTTGATGTGGCAACTTCCGCAGGAGTAGTGTAGTCATGGAGCTATGGATGTACATCAAGGACATGGAGACAGTGATACCCCAACCAAACCCTGAAGGACTTGTAAGATATTCAAAGGCAGTGTTGGAAGGGAGAGCGGTTCAAGAGAAGGGTGAACTTGAGCAGAGATGTACAGTATGGAGATTCATTCATCCAGGTGAATGATCTGGGGTGTAGTGGGGTTAGAGAAGTACTTTTCAAACTTTGTAAAACTTCTGAATCCTTCTTGAAGTGAGACTCTATGGAGACCCACAAAATGTTAAAAGCAGAGCTGCTCTGGTCTAAAATCCTGGCGGCTCTAGAGATTCACAGAGCAGAGTTGAAACCCCAGGGCTAGCGATTAGAGCAGTAGGAAGTCAGCCTGGGAAGGTAGGGTGTGGCCAGCTTTGGACACCCAAGCGTGGCCATGAGCCTGGGGATAATCAGGAGGCATTGGGAGGTTTCCAAGCAAAGTGACTAGACCGGATTCCTCTGGTGATGATACACGGGACAGGTCAGAACAGGGAGATATAACTTTGTCTTGAAACAGTATATAAGTTTATAGAATTTAACAAGAGAATTATGTATCATTATTATCCAAAGAACTATAAAAATTGACCAAATCCTTTGCCTCTGTTCTTCTAAGACTCTTTGTGCAGCCTCAGCTGCTGAAAAACCACTCCAAGCTGCAGCAGAGAGAAGACAGATTTTATATTTCGAGAAACTGAGATTGATAGCAATGTGGTTGGAAGCATGGGAGTTAGACTCTCCCAAGCCTGTGTTTGAATTCCAGCTTCTACCAAAATTCCTTAAGCCTAAGTGTCAATTTTCTCATCTGCAAAATAGAGACAACTATATCAACCTCATATGGTTACTGTGAGGATTAAATGAAGTCATATATTTAAAATATTGAGCACAACGCTTGGCCATCGTTGCTTTCACAATGTGATTATTCCTCAAGACAAATTAACCAACCACATTAAAGGGGAACAGGGTACCAAGTATACCTAGTAGAATCATTCATACTGATGTGGTTGCTGGGTTTCCCTGAACTGGACACATCCTTCTCTGGAGCAGAGTATCTGATAGCCAAAACTCATTACAGGGGCCCTGTCCACATTTCTCCATTTCCACTCCCATCCTCTTTTAGTAGAGACCCCTCAAGCTTCTCCCACATGCTCATCTGCATAGCTCATTGAGAGAATTGAGCCTGTAAAAGGATTCCTAGGCAAAAAAAGAGAGAAATTACTTTGTCCACACTATCAAGATGCCTACTTTGTGGATACTATCAAGACAGATTGTGCAGCAAATTGGTGAAGGCCTCACAGAGTGTCAGAACGTATGTACAGTAATTGAAAAGTATTGTTACACACTTTCAGTATCCGGGCAATCTCCCAGCAGACAATGGCATCAAGGGATAAAATGCACCATAAAGGATGGATTCCAGCTGCATCCAGGACAGATGTCATGCATGTGCCCTGAGGAGTGTAGGGAGGGCATCAACTACACTAATGGCTTCCAAGGGAGCTGATATTCCTATTTTCCATGAGGCAGAGACAAGAAAGGAACTTTGTCAGAAACACCCTCTGTGCTCACAACTGGCACAGTGTTTTAAGCTTCCTCAGATGCCTACCTGGAGATACATGGCCGCTGTCATTCTGGTATTTCCTGAGGGTGTCCAGAGTTTCCATCTAGCTTTGCTGCTAACCTGTAGTCCCCGCTTTCCAAGGTTTGAATCACCAATTTCCCCCAATGTCTCCCACCTGGCTGCTGGCTGCACCGTGTTTCCACGACCGCCAAAGGGATGGTGAACTTACTTTGCAGAACGCTGAGAGCTTTGTTTTGCCTTGTGAGTTTGTTCATTTTGTGTCTTAGTTTGGGTTTGTATGGATGGGCTTTGATTGGATTTGAGATTTGAGATTGAGTTCCTGTGAACTCCATTGGGAGCCAGGAAAAGAATGGAGTGACAGAGGGACTGCTGATCTTTGACCCCAGCCTGTTGATGGCTGTTGTCATCACTGTTGGTGGTTGCTCTGAACAAGACTGCATTGTCTCTCCATCTATTGTGGACTTGCCTTCATAGTCAGTCTTTGCGGGATGCCCCCTTTAATCAGGGAATGTGTCCTTCCACCTAGGGCAAAGGGGGGATGAGGAAGGCAGAGCAGGCAAGTGTAGCAATACTCCAGAGAGTGAGGACTTGAGAAGGAAACATTAGGGGGAAATGATAATGTTAATAAGAGTTTAAATTCAATATTTATTGAATAGTTACTATATATTATCCCTTTGCATTGGTTGTTTCATTTACTCCCCTCAACAACACTGTAAAGTAAGTACTCTCCTGATTTTCAGATTTAAAAAATCTGAGGTTTCATCTTTATTTATGTATTTATTTTTTACATAGGCAATTAGCCAGGTAGACCTATGATGCTATAATTTGATCCCAGGCAATGTATCCAGAGTCTGAGAATATAAGTCCTGCTTGGTGTTACTTCCATGAATTAGGATAAAAGTTGAAATCCAAAGTGGCTTTAGGAGCTTTGCTAACCCCTCTGGAATCAAGAAGCTGAATGCATCTATGTGAGAAGCTTGTTAGGTTTTTTTTCCTGACTATCCAAATATTCACCATTTTTCAAGGCTCTGGTCAGAGCCCACTTCTCTACAACTGCTTCCTTGAAAGATTCTCTGAACCTCCATACTCCTTTCTAAGTAATCACTTCACCCAAATTAGCTTAGGAACTCCTCATAGCAAAGCCATTGTTATTTTTTCTGTTTTATAGATTAAAAACGGAGCTTAGATAAGGTTCACCTAAGATCATATTTCTTACAAGCAACTGAGTTTGGATTTGAAACCAAGAGACCTGACTCATAGTCAGTGTGCTTTCTCTCTGTGTTATATTGTCTCCTCTCAATGGAAAGTTATGTGATATACTTTATCAATCAATCAAGTAATCTATATTTTTTTGTTTTTCTCTCTAGAACAAGGAGATATTATTCTTGCTCTCAAAGAACTTACAATCTACTTGCAACAACTTTTGTTTAAGTCTTCTTTGTGTAAATAAATCATCAACATATTTGGAATTTGGGAGAAATTGCAGAAGGGAATATAATAGCTACTGATGGTTTTTGGGGAAATACTCTGTCAGTACCTGCTCTCTTATACTAGATGTCTTGGCTCCCCAGTTTATTATTCTGTTGTTGTTGTTTTTTTCTTTAGATTGTTTGGTTCACATTGCTATAGAAGATCAAAGCAAAGGAAACTACCTCATGCTGAAAGTGAGGAAACTCATATTTTTCTTGATTAGTGCCTAGGACAGTATTTTGTTTGCTTTAAATCAAATCAAGTCTGATTTCCAGATCCTACCATGCTAGAATAGTGAAAAATTTGGGCTTGGTATTTACCGGGCTCCTTTTCCTTCTCAAAGTAATATCCTATTATATATGGGAGGCCTCCTGGTCGGGAAAATGGGAGGAGAATGGGAGGAGAAGTGTTTGAAGGACTTCTGACTCTTACACAAATCCAATAGAAACCTTGTAGGATAATACCCCCAGGATGTGAACTTGAAAAATAAAAGTAGAATAAAAATAATAATAAATAAAGAGATATTGTAGGAGTATATGCATTTCTGGATCTTGGCTCTGGGTAGAAGTGGGAGAAATGTCTCTCCTAAGGATCTATAACCATAAACCCACACTGTACCAGATTTGGGCCTGAAAAACCACAAGGTGAAATATAGTTTAAAAGGTCTTAGATAACATTACCCTCAGGGGTCTGGCAGAAACAATGGAGATACTATTTGGAAGACTAGACTTTAAAGAATTCAGAAGAATTACCATAGATAAATTGTTCTAAGGAATGTATGTCAAAGATGAAAAATGACTAAATATATGAGTGAATAAGCCACCATGACTGAAAGTCAATAGAAACAACAAACTGTAGAATCTGACCTACAAAGACTACAGATGTTGGAGTTATCTGACATATCTGACATAGACTACAACATGATATTATTTAATATGTTTAAAAATAAAAACAATATTGGAATTTTGAGTAATGCAAAATTTGAAAACTATGAAAGATAAATGCCTATTGGAGTTCCACAGTTGCTAACAGAGATGGGGAGAGACAGTTTTCTAAAATTTATGAAAGGTACCAATCATCAGATTCAGAAAGTCCAATGGACTTTGTAGTGAAACTGTAGAATAACAAAGACAAAGTGAAAACCTTAAAGCTCTTCAGAAAGAAAAGACAACTTATGTATAAAGACACAACAATTAGAATGACAACATCTTCTTTAAAGCAACAGTAGACACCAGAAGACAGAGAAATAATATCTTCAACATGCTGAAAGAAAATCATTGTCCCTCTAAAATTATATAACCTGCAAAGCTACATTTCAAGACTGAGGGTTGTGTACAAATATTTTCAGATGAACAAGAAGATATGTATGCTACCAACAGATGGTCTCTCACTAAAAGAGGTCCTGAAGGACTTTGTTCTGAGAGAATGAAAATAATCTCAGAAGGAAGGTTTGTGATGTCAGAAGTAATTGGTAGCAAAGAAAATATAAACATATGAGAAAATCTAAAGATACCTTGCTGTATAAGGTAATGATAATGTTTAATCCATTGGACTAAAAAAGTATAATGAAAAGCCTGCACAGTAGTATTTAAATCAAAAAGGAGATGAATGGAGTTAGCGATTTAAGCTCTCTTAAAATGATTCAAGGAAGGGTAAATATATCAATTATCTTTAAACAAAATTTTATGTTCAAATTTACAGAAGAGTTGTAAGGGCACTATAAATAACATTTTCCCCTGAGTAAGTAGCAGGCCAGATACCCCACTAATCCTGAATTGAGTGTGTGATTCGTACGAAAAAGAACATGCTCCTACATAGCCACAATTACCCATCAGAATCAGTAAAGTAACATCTAATCCTCAAACCTATTCAGATCTTGCCAACTGTCCTAATAATATCCTTTATAGTGAAAGGATTCTGTTCAGAATCATGGGTTGCCTTTAGTGGTTATGTCGCTTTAGTCTAATTCAATCATTTCCCCCCTTGACTTTCATGACCTTGACACTTAAAAATTACAGACAAGTTATTTTAAAGAATATCCCTCATTTGGAATTGTCTGATGGTTCCTCATGATCCGATTTAAGTTAATGCATCTTTGGCAGAAATAGCATAGAAGGATGCTGTGCTCTCTCTGCACTCTGTCCTGTAGCTGTCCTTTTCTGAAGATGCTAAATCTGATCACTGGATTAAAGTGATATCTGCCAAGCTTTTCCACAGTGAGTGTCTGTTTCCCTTGGTGGTTAATAAGTACCTGATGGAAGGTGTAATAAAATTATTAAATAACCCATTCCTCATCAAATTTTTAGTGTAATCATTTATTTATTTATGTCCTATGGACCCATGCTTTCTTATTTTATTAAATGGCTGATAATCCATGATTTTTATTATTTATTTTGTTGCTCAAATTATCCTCAATTTTATCAATGAGAAACCCTTGAAGCTGACTTCTGTGTTGTTTGTTTTTTTGTTTTTTTTTTTTTCCTTTTTGCGTTATGTGGGCCTCTCACTGTTGTGGCCTCTCCCGTTGCGGAGCACAGGCTCCGGACGCGCAGGCCCAGCGGCCATGGCTCATGGGCCCAGCCGCTCCGCGGCATATGGGATCCTCCCAGACCGGGGCATGAACCCGTATCCCCTGCATCGGCAGGCGGACTCTCAACCACTGCGCCACCAGGGAGGCCCTTCTGTGTTGTTTTGAAATGTCCCTAGCACTCCTGAACACTTCCTTACTTTATGGCACAAAAAGACGTTCCAGGTTCATCTTGTTCTTTTTCTGCAGTCCCTACAAGAAGATCTTCCACCATCCACCCCCCCTGCCCCCCCTACCCCGGCTCAGGCTCTGACACCTTATGCAGAGCCCCCATCCTGGCCGGAAGCCCTCATTAACAGCTAGGATTTTGACACCCCGGCAGGCTGCCTTCCCACATAAATGAATACCCTCTTCACCCTCTCGAATTTTAACACCTTGAAGCAGAAGCCTGTCTTTACCCCCTACAACCTCTGCCCCCTACATGGATACCTCTTTTCCCTGCTTAGGTGTCCTTCTGGAGGGTATAGCCAACACACCCACTCAAGCTCCAATGCCCCTCGACAAACTTCCTTTCTGTGGGGTTACCCTACTCATTCTGAGCAGGCTGTAATACTTGTTCCAGGACCCCCTCCTACAGGGACACCCTCCTCCCCACATGGGCTGTCACAGCACATGGGGCCACCCCTGCACACCCATGGAGATGCTGCCTTTATCCCCTTGAGCTCTTCCACATCCACCCCAGTGGAACACCTACCTTGTTAGGGCCACCTTATACATTTAGAACCAAATTGCTTGAGAAGGGAAGGGAAAGGAAAGGCAGGAAAAGAGAGGAAGCAGGAAGTGAAGAGGAGAGAAGGAGAGAGAAGAGGAGGGAAAATGGAAAAAGAAGTGGAAAAGGAAGAATTTTATTTTTAAATTTTGTTAAGCTAAAACTGTGTGTTAAACATTCGAGGGTAACCCCTAAAAGGATAGAAATATAATATTTAACATCCAAACTAGCAGAAAGGGGAAAAAATGGAATAAGGGAAAGGAGGAAACACCAGTTAAATGTAAGAAAAGGCAAGAAAGGAACAAAACAAATAAGAAACAAACTAAAAAATGGGGGGTGGGGGGACAAATAGAAAATACTAAGTAAGTTGGTAGAATTTAATCTAAATGTATTAATGATCAAAATCAATAAAAAAGAACTAAACTTTCTAGTTAAAAGATATAAATGATCAGATCGGACTCAAAAACAGAATCCATCTACGCGGTTTACAGGAGCCAGACCTAGAAGGTTGGGATGAAGTTTGAAAAGGTCCCAAGCTGTTTCCCTCAGACTCATGGCCTCCCTCTCCTGCTCTGGGGAAGCAAGAGATATCGGGTCCAAGCGGGTAAGGAGAGTTCTTCTCAGGATGGGCGCCCTGCATAATGTGTCGGAGCCAGAGCAGGCTGAGGAAGATCTCCCTGGAGGGCAGCAGGGAAAGAACAAGATGAGCTTGGAATATCTTTTGTGTCATAAAGCAGGGCAGTGCTCAAAGAACACTTGGAGCATGTCAAAAAGACACAGAAGCCAGTGTAAACGTGCTCCCACTGGTCCAATCAAAGTGATGGTGATGCCCAGTAACTGCTTTCCCAAGGCTGGCTGATTTCTGTCTGTGTTTGGTCAATGAGAAGCTGAGTTTGGACTGACAGTGAAAGTCAGCGGCCAGGGGCTTCTTCCCTACTCTCTCCTTAAGACAGTCTCCAGCACTGGGGGAGCTCTCCTCTGCTGCTACAGCACCCTCTTGGTCACTGCGGTTCCACTTCTGCTCAGTGGCCATGAACTCTGGCCTCTGATATCACTGTATCCCCCCCTTGGCTTCCCCACCCCATGTGTGGTAGCAGCCTCTTGTTGTTGCTAATCTCCAAGTTGTCTCATCATCTCTGTTAGGTTTTTCAGATTTTCTGTTATGTGTATAACCCATTTCCTGAACTAAATTCCCTCTGTTTAGATATTTAAGAAGGTTTCTGTTTTCCTAATCAAACGCTGACTGATGCTCCAGGCAAATACTGGCAAAAAGAAAGATGGTGTCTATATTAACATTATACAGAATAGACTTTAAGACAAAAAGCAACAGTGAGATGGGAATATAACATAACTCTAAATTGTATGCACCTAATAACCTATCAAATGTATGTGGTAAATATCAACAAAATGGAAAAGAGAAATGAACAGATCACCATCAGTCTAGGAGATATTTAGCACATTTCTCTTAGTAATTGATAGCTCACCCTGTCAAGGCATAAAATATGGAAGATTTGTATGATACAGTTAAGAAATTTGATCTAGCAGACATTATGGAACACCACACCAATAACTAGAGAACACACATTTTTTTCCCAAGCACACATGGGGCCCAGATCACATTTTAGGCCATAACGGAGGGCTTAGCAAATTTCAAAGAGTATCATACAGACCACATTCCTAACCATAACACAATACATTAGAAATAAATAACAAATAGATAATTAAAATAATCTTATGCATTGAGGGAATGCACATGGGCAAAAGAAATTACAATGGAAGTTAAAAAATATTTATAACTGAAAAATAATGGAAAAGTAAAATAGTACATAGAGGGAAATTTAATACCTTATAAATGTCTATATAAGAAAAGAGGGGGGCCTCCCTGGTGGCGCAAGTGGTTGAGAGTCCGCCTGCCGATGCAGGGGATACGGGTTCGTGCCCCGGTCTGGGAGGATCCCATATGCCGCGGAGCAGCTGGGCCCGTGAGCCATGGCCGCTGAGCCTGCGCGTCCGGAGCCTGCGCGTCCGGAGCCTGTGCTCCGCAACGGGGGAGGCCACAACAGTGAGAGGCCCGCATACCGCAAAAAAAAAAAAAAAAAAAAAAAAAAAGAAAAGAGGGAAGGCTGAAAATTAAAACCTTTTAATTAGAACAGGAAAAAACCCAAGAAAGTGGAGGAAAAATGTTAAAAAAATAAGAGCAGATATTAAAAATAAAGGAAAAGATTGACAAATTCAATTACATTAAAATTAAGAAATTCTGTTCATCAAAACATACCATACAGTGAAAAAACAAACACATGCTGGAAATGGCATTTGTAGCAGGTATTAGCCGCAAAAGACCAGTATTCAGAACATAACGAATCCCTCCCAACCATTAAGACAAACTACTCAACTAAAAATAGGCAAAAGAAATAAACTTTTTACAGATGAGGAAACTTGCATTTGCATAAACGTATGAAAAGTTGCTCCATTTTATTAATAGTCAACTAATGGTGAATTAAATCCACAATAAATTGCCATATGACATCCAGAAGAATGGCAAACTTTTAACATATGACAGAAGTCCCATGTGTTGGTGAGGACATAGAGTGATAGGAACTCACACACAGCTGGTGGCAGTGTACAATGAGACAATTATTTTGGTGAATAACTTGGCATTGCTTAATAAACGTGGACATGCAAGTACTCTACAACGAATCAATTCATTTTCTAGGCTTTTCCTAATTTTTCCTAAACAACTGTTGTTGTTCTTTAATAGACTTTACTTTAGAGAGTAGTTTGAGGTTCACAGCAAAACTGAGTGGAAGGTGTGGAGTTCCCATATGCTCTTTGCCCACATACAGACACACGCACAACCTCCCCCGCTATCAACATCCTGCAACATTTGTTTCAATCCATGAACCTACATTAACACATCATTATCACCCAAAGTCCATTGCTTACAGTAGGGCTCACTTTTGGTGTACATCCTCTGGGTTTGGACCCATGTACAATGTCCTGTATCCACCACTGTAGTATTATATGGAATATTTTCTCTGCCCTAAAATTCCCCTGTGCTCTGCCTAATTATCCATCCCTCCCCTAGCAACCACTGATCTTTCTACTGTTTCCATAGTTTTGCTTTTTCCAAAATGCCATATAGGATGAATCATATAGAATATAACTTTTTTTAGATTGACTTATTTCACTTAGTAATATGCATTTAAGTTTCTCCATGTATGTCTTTTCATGGCATAATATTCTCATAATATCCTTTCAGTCTTGAATAATATTCCACTGTCTAGATGTATCACAGTTTATTTATCTATTCACCTACTGAAGCATATCTTGGTTGCTTCCAAGTTTTGGAAATTATGAATAAGGTTGATATAAACATCTGTGGGCTGGTTTGTTTGTACATAAGTTTTCAACTTATTTGGATAAATACCAAGTGATTTGTGATCGCTGGGTGGTATGGTAAGAGTACCTTTAGTTTTGTAATAAACTGCCAAACTTATTTTCAAAATGACCACAACATTTTGTATCTCCACAAGCAATGTAGCAGAGGGCCTGTTGTTCCACATCCTCCCCAGCCTTTGGTGTTACCAGTGTTCTGGATTTTGGCCATTCTAATAGGTGTGTAGTAGTATCTCATTGTTGTTTTGATTTGCGTTTCCCTGCTGACATGATGTGGAGCATCATTTCATATGCTTATGAAATGCTACCTGTGTATCTTCTTTGGTGAGAAGTCTTTGGCCCATTTTTTATTTAGATTGTTGGTTTTCTTCTTGTTGAGTTTTAAGAGTTCTTGTATATTTTGAATACTCATCCTTTACCTTATTGCATTAGATAGTACTTCCAATATGTAGTTGAAAAGTGGTGGTGAGAAGAGAGATCCTTGCTTTGTTTCTGATCTTAGTGGGAAATCTTCAAGTTTCTCATCATTAAGAAAATTTTAGCTGTAGGTTTTTTATAGATGTTCTTTATGGCTACAAAAGTTAAGGCAGTTCCCCCTCTATTTCTAGTTTGCTGAAAGTATTTTTCATGAATGGATGTTGGGTTTTGTCAAATGTTTTTTCTTTATCTATTGATATGATCATGTGATTTTTTTTCTTCTTTAGTCTGTTGATGTCATGAATTGCATTAATTGATTTTCTAATGTTCAACCAGTCTTCCATAGCTGGGGTAAATCACACTTGGCTGTGGTGCGTAATTCTTTTACACATTGTTGGATTTGACTTTTTAATTTTGTTGAGAATTACCAAATGCTGGTAGTGCTGGCCTCATAGAATAAGTTAGGAAGTATTCCCTCTGCTTCTATCTTCTGGAAGAGATTATAGATAATTGGTATAATTTCTTCCTTGAATGTTTGGTATAATTCATCAGTGAACCCATCTGGGCCTGGTGTCTTCTCTTTTGAAAGATTATTAAGAATTGATTCAATTTATTTAATAGATATAGGCCTATTCAGATTGTCTATTTCATGTTGTGTGAGTTTTAGCAGATTGTATCTTTCAAGGAATCGGGCCATTTCATCTAGGTTATCAAATTTGTGGGCACAACACTGTTTTGATTTTTAAAAATGGAAACAACCCATATATCCAGCAACATTAAAATAGATAGATAAATTGTGGTCTAATCATCTAATGTAATACTATACAGCAATGAAAATATATGACTCACAGACTGTCTCTCAATGTTTTTTCATTATCACACCCCTAAGAAGTATTTTTAGACTTTTTTTCCTGATAGCCCCATAACATTTTAATACCACAGACAAACTATATTTATATACCCTATGTATATATTTGCTTTATACATTAAAAGAGTAAGAGTTTTCTGTACTCCAAGAACCAATTTTCACCCCATTAAGAATGCAAGATTCATTCATCAAAATTGATGAATCCTAAAAACATATATAATTCTTCTTATATTAGTTTCAATACAGGCAATGCTCAACAATATGTTGTTTAAGGATACATGCATATGTGATAAAATTAGAAAGAAAAGCAAAATTAGGTCAAATATAAAATTTCTTTAATAATTACCTCTGCGGTGTAAATTGGCAGAGGGATGGGCGAGTCATGAAAGAAGTTTTAAGTTATCGGCAATATTCTCTTTCTTAAGCTGTTTGGTTAGTACATATGTGTTTTTTAAGTTATTATTATTAAAAATGTACATATATGCTACATGCATTCTTTTGTTATCAAATAATTGCAACACAATGTGATAAGTGTAACCACAGAGGTAGATTTACGTAAATGACACAAAATTCAGAGACATTTCAGAGAGAAAAGGACATGAGGGGACACAGGAGGTTACCAGGTAGAAGCAGAGAGGGGCATTTTATGTAGAGGGTTCAGACACATAAAATACCAATAGCTTGAGCTTTGGAAGAATTATATGACATTCAATATGCTTCGGGGCACCGAGCGTGGGGGAAAAGTGAGCTATTGATTCTTGATAAATGCAAAAGGATTAAAATGACACAAAGAGAAACATCATTTCTATAAGTTTCTTCATGGTAAATTTGATCTCGTGCCTAAAGCAGAATAAAGTGGTCTGAACTTTTCTTTTAAATAAAACTACCGCCCCACCCTAGAGTTTAGAGTTCTAATCCTTGGCTAAACAAGCTGAGAGCTCTGCCCTGCCATTTGTATCCACTCAGCCTTCCTCCCATTTGGCCTGCAAAATTGTTCTTTCTCAAAGTTCAAGATTTTTAATCCCTCTGGGCAAGGCTTCACTAATTAAAGTCCAAACAACCTTAAAAGCAAATGAGCATTTGGGGCCACTGGGCACCATTCCATGGCTCTGGATCCTTTGTTTTTGTTTCTTAATACTCAAGAAGACTTCTTTGTTAATTCTGAGCTTCCAGAAGTGCCTTTTTCTCACTTTGAGTCCCTTGCCTCCCTTCTGCCTGGAGTTTAGCCCCTCACAATCAGTCTAACAAAATACCACCTAAAAGAAGCTCATCTTTTGAGATCACATGATTTGATTCTCTGTAAATACTCCTTACATATGCCAGTCACGCAGGACAGTCGCCCCTTGTAGTTGCTTCACGTGTATAATTTCCAAGAAAGAAAATGTGGATGCAAAGTGTATGCTAAGTGCAAAAGCAATGCACTGCTGATAAAAGAAAAAGGGATTTGGAAAGTAATTCTTGATGCTCGGCATGGGGATATTACAAGGACGTCATCATTCATGGTTGAGCCTTCTTTCCCCTACACTTTCCACTGTCATATCTGAGGAAAAAAAAAAAAAAGCAGAAGCAGGAGAGAAAAAAGGACACTGTTTCTATGCTGGCAACGTTGATAAGGGGTCATCAGTAAAATATAAGCTTTTGACACTTGCTTGGTGGATTATTAGCAAAAAAAAGGGAAGAATGTTAGAGATGACACATCCTGGGATAGCCTGATCTCTTTAAGGATTAAATGCTTTGCATTTTGATCATGCCTGTCTCCTTTTCCTCTGTGACAAGCCTCAACTATTTTACCTTTGATGGATAGCATTTTCATTCCAAGACTTTTTTCCATTGTAAGTTAAATCGTTTCTTAAAGGTAATTGCAATGCCCCATGCTTAGCAAATCAATAAGGAAGAAAAGTGTCCATCATGCAGATCTTCGTTTCCTTAAGAACGTAAGTAGTATGTTTTACACAAATTAACAAAGTTCAAAACAATGTAATAGTTTTGTCTCTCTTTTCCCCCATGACCAGATAAAATCAAAGCTTCCCTAATGATTGCTCCACCATTTTCTCCTTTTAGATCTCGGTATTAGTTGTGTCTTTGAAAGCAATTGATAGGCCTCTGCTTAACAGCATGATCTCTTCCCCTCCGCGTTCAGAGCATCCTCTAAACGAAGTCATCCTCTGATGTGCAGGAGGTGTCTGTGGTGTTAGTACCTTCTCCTCACACTTGGGGAAGCAGGTATCACTACTTGAGTGCACTACCTGGATATATTAATGACCCATCAGCACAGGGCAAAGTGGTCAAGGACAAGGTTTACATCTGAACTCACTTAGAATGATGAACTTTAGTCACTTGCATATTTTGAGTCTTGAAAATAAACAGGGTGTCACCCAAAGATGAGCCCAAGCTGGGTCACTTTGTTTTAATGTTTTTATTTAAATGGTTCAAGCCCCCACCTCACAGATCAGTGGAAAACCAGTAAGAAGTGACCCACATACTGATCCTCCCAATGTCCCTGGAGATTCCTGGGGGTGGGGGGTTACATGTCTCTTATCCACTTTGACTCTTGCTGTCTCCTTGCTTTTTAATCTTCATTTCATAAGTATCTCCTCTCCTGCTGTTGGGCTCTTCTTTCAGGATAATATAGAGGTGAAGATCATAGACTCTGGAGTCACTTGTAGCTGGGTAATTTTGGGCAATCCACTTATCCACTCTGCCTCAGTTTCCCCATCTGTAAAAATGGGCTAATAGAACACCTTCTCAGAGGTTCTTGTTGGCAGTAAATGAGCAGAAAGCACTTGAAAGTGTTAGTTATTACTCTCTCTGCTCCACACCTACCCAAAGGGACCCAGCCCATTTCCCTCTGCTTCCCTGAAGCAGCTTTTGCAAGTGCAAGTGTTTGATTCAAGTCTCAGCAGTCACAGAGGTGAATGTGTTTCTGGTCTGAGTTTCCAGGGATTGCAGGTCTCCCACCTGTCCTGCTGAGAGCAAGCTCACTGGCTGTCTCTTCAGTCTTCCCATCTCTGGCCAGGGGGCTTGAGCTCCTCTTCTTCTGTGCCCTCCTCTCTCCTTCCTCCTCCTTCCTTCTTCCTGGCCCCTGATTCCCTCCACTCAGGCTCCTCTGGACCCTCCAAACCTTCCCACTATTTGGCAGAATGGTTCAGCATCACTCTTTGCCTGGATGCATCTTTCAAGTCATCCCTCAGAAGCTTCAGCATTTAGACCCTAAGACTTCCGAGCATTTTCCTAAATAAAGAGCCCTTTCAAGAAAGGAAGCATTCCACACCCTTAGGAGCAGAAACAACTGCCAGTAGTTGTAATTTTTAAAAGCCACTTTTTCTCTCCATCGTACTATTAATAAAAATATCAATAATAATGGATGAAGGTGGCCAAAGGTACAAACTTCCAGTTATAAGACAAATAAGTTCTGGGGATGTAATGTACAGCATGGAGACTATAATTAAGAACATCATTTTGTATATTTGAAAGTTGCTAAGAGTGTAGCAGATCTTAAAAGTTCTCATTACAAGAAAAAAAATTGTAACTGTGAGGTGATGGATGTTAACTAAACTTATTGTGGTAACACTTTTCTAATATATATACATATCAAGTCATTTTGCAAAGATAAATTAATACAATGCTATGTGTCAATTATATCTCAATAAAACTAGGAAAAAGCGTGAAAAAGAACTGATATCTATAAATATACTTTGCAAACATCACAACTGCTTCACATCTATTATTATCATGGTCCAGGGAAATACTACTTAAACTTTCTGTGTCTCAGTCTTCTCACCTGAAAAATGAAGAAAATAATAGCAACTACCCCACTGGATTATTGTGAGAATGAAATAATGTAAATAATACAAGTACAGCCATTAAAACAGTGCCTGGCATTGAGTAAGTGCTAAATTAATGTGTTATCCTTATTATCTCCGTTTGACAGTAAGTGCTAAATTAATGTTCTCCTTATTATCTCCGTTTCATCAGGTAATGAAATGGAAGCTGCTTGCTGTTGGATCTCCTGATCATGATTATGGAGGAAAAGGCCAGGTTTTATCCTAGTCTGTCTGTTGCAGATCCCATCTTCTGCTTCCCTTGAATCAAGGGCTAGACCCAATATTAGGCACTAAACCCACATGTGCAGTTTCTGAGTTGAGGGATCTGAAGGGAGGATTCAATTAATTTTGAAAAATAAATTAGACATGACCATTTAAACATTTGGAAATTTTACATACAACTCTAGACAGAGGAATTCTCTTTAAAATTTTGAAGTAGTTAGCCCACATTTAGGGATGGAAGCTGTCAGTAAAAGCTAAGTAACTGCTGCTTTTCTGGAATATGGTCTCCCTTTCTCCACAGTAAATCCACAGTCTCCACCATGCTTTGGTTTGTTATTTTACCAGCTTGGACCCTGCCGACATTGAATTTGTACTCCGTGCCCTTACCGTGGCTGACCTAAGTATACATCTTATGCTTACATGAGTTAAACTGCATAATTAACAAATCTTCCCTTTACATGATTCAGTGGAAACTTCAGGAGATCTTATTGAGCCAACTCTGTGTGCCACAATTTAAAAATGCACAAAATTCCTTCCCTACCAGAATCTTTAACAGCTGCTCCAGAATTGCCTTGCTCCTTGCCCTGGCCACTGTCAAGTAAACCGAATTGAAGGACCCTCCACAATTGCTCAGGTCGTTTCCTTTGATGGCTCTAAGGAGGTTCTGAAACTTCTCTAAATATATCCACGACACAGGTTTGGACACAGCTAAGGAGTCTGTGGTCATACTCATGACAGGTCTGCTTAAGACATTTTCCAGAATGCGTTTCCTTGACTCACTGCAGCAGGATGCTAACCAGCCTCCCCACCGCCAATTCCCATGGCTTCAATTCATCCTGGATTCAACTGACAGAATAATCTACCTCAAACATCAATCTTATTACAACCTCACCTGCCCAAGACCCTACAGAGCCTCCCTATTGCTGCCTGCATCCAATCCCCCCCTCCCTTCAGCCTAGCATTCAAGGCCCTCGTCAATTATGCTGTCCCTGGTGGAACACGGCCAGCCTTATCTCACATTTCTCCTTGACATGTCCCCTCTGCTCCAGATAAACCAGTCTGCAAGTCGTTTGTACTTCTGGCTTCCATTCCTGTTTCACCTGCCAGACACCATCCCTGAATTTCCCCTCAGTCTAATCACACTTTTTATTTTCTGTGTTCCCTCATCATATACATATTGAATAAAGATTTTGTTCCTGAAATTAGCTCAGTTTTCATGCTTTACCTATGAAAGCATATCCCTGCTTTGTGTCATTTTCATGTTTTATTTTCAGAGAAATTCTATACTAACACACACCATTCCCCACTCTTGTGCTCATAACAGACATTACTAGTCAATCAGGGCACATTTTCCCACTGAGCTGTTTACAGCTTCTGTATCTTTCTCCAAATTAAGCTCCCATTTACCACCACATGTCAACTGGAGTTGGATATGACATGCAACCTATCTGCTGTCCCTATTCCAGATAGGAACACCTTTGCAGTTCTAGATGGTGGAAATGGAAAGGCTCAGCAAGAAGACAGGGGCAAAGAAGAAAGCCTCCCTATGTGGGACAAGTAGGTCACAGTCAGTAGAATCATTGTCCTCAAGATGGGTGGCTGCCTCCCACCAGTACATCTCAAAGGCTTCACAGACTCTCCTCACAGTGACCAAATGGCTGTAGCAGGTCTGGTCCCTTCTATGTTTTGTTAGCTTCCAGTTTAATGGCAAAGAGCAATAGTGTTGTTTTCCCACAAGCCAGAGAAATTTCATTGCATTTCAACTGCTCTGACTGAGTCACATGATCATCCTTGA